>NC_048299.1:219327178-219690704 GCF_013100865.1 Trachemys scripta elegans | reverse complement strand
TGCCATCCATCTCCACCCTTTGACAAACAGAGGCTAGGGACACCATTCCTTACCCATCCTGGCTAATAGCCATTAATGGACTTAACCTCCATGAATTTATCTAGTTCTCTTTTAAACCTGGTTATAGTCCTAGCCTTCACAACCTCCTCAGGCAAGGAGTTCCACAGGCTGCTTGTCTGCTGTGTGAAGAACTTCCTTTTATTTGTTTTAAACCTGCTGCCCATTAATTTCATTTGGTGGCCCCTAGGTCTTATATTATGGGAACAAGTAAATAACTTTTCCTTATTCACTTTCTCCACACCACTCCTGATTTTATATATCTCTATCATATCCCCCCTTAGTCTCCTTTTTTCCCAAGCTGAAAAGTCCTAGCCTCTTTAATCTCTCCGCATATGGGACCTGTTCCAACCCCCTCATCATTTTAGTTGCCCTTCTCTGAAGCTTTTCTAATGCTAGTACACCTCTACCCCAATATAACGTGACCCGATATAACACGAATTTGGATACAATGTGGTAAAGCAGTGCTCCGGGGGGGGGCGGGGCTGCGCACTCCAGTGGATCAAAGCAAGTTCGATACAACGTGGTTTCACCTATAACGCAGTAAAATGTTTTGGCTCCCGAGGACAGCGTTATATCGAGGTAGAGGTGTATAACTTTTTTGAGATGAGGAGAACACATCTGTACGCAGTATTCAAGATGTGAGCATACCATGGACTTATATAAGGGCAATAAGATATTCTCCGTCTTATTCTCCATCCCTTTTTGAATGATTCCTAACATCCTGTTTGCTTTTTTGACTGCTGCTGCACGCTGTGTGAACGCCTTCAGAGAACTATCCACGACTCCAAGATCTCTTTCCTGATTAGTTGTAGCTAAATTATCCAACATCATATTGTATGTATAGTTGGGGTTATTTTTTCCAATGTGCATTACTTTACATTTATCCTCATTAAATTTCATTTTCCCCCTTGTCCACATGTTTGTTGACCCCTTCAAAGAACTCTAATAGATTAGGAAGACATGATTTCCCTTTACAGAAACCACGTTGACTTTTGCCCAACAATTTATGTTCTTCTATTTGTCTGACAATTTTATTCTTTACTATTGTTGCAACCAATTTGCCCGGTACTGATGTTAGACTTACTGGTCTGTAATTGCCGGTATCACCTTTAGAGCCCTTTTTAAATATTGGCGTTACATTAGCTATCTTCCAGTCATTGGGTACATAAGCTGATTTAAAGGACAGGTTACAAACCATAGTTAATAGCTCCGCAATTTCACATTTGAGTTCTTTCAGAACTCTTGGGTGAATGCCATCTGGTCCCGGTGACTTGTTACTGTTAAGTTTATCAATGAAATCCAAAACCTCCTCTAGTGATACCTCAATCTGTGACAATTCCTCAGATTTGTCACCTACAAAGGACGGCTCAGGTTTGGGAATCTCCCTAACATCCTAAGCCGTGAAGACCGAAGCGAAGAATTCGTTTAGTTTCTCCACAATGACTTTATCGTCTTTAAGTACTCCTTTTGTATCTTGATCGTCCAGGGCCCCCACTGGTTGTTTAGCAGGCTTCCTGCTTCTGATTTACTTAAACATTTTGTTATTACCTTTTGAGTTTTTGACAAGCTGTTCTTCAAACCCCTTTTTGGCTTTTCTTATTACATTTTTACACTTAATTTGGCAGTGTTTATGCTCCTGTCTATTTACCTCACTAGGATCTGACTTCCACTTTTTAAAAGATGCCTTTTTATCGCTCACTGCTTCTTTTACATGGTTAAGCCAAGCCACGGTGGCTCTTTTTTAGTTCTTTTACTGTGTTTTTTAATTTAGGGTATACCTTTAAGTTGGCCCTCTATTATGGTGTCTTTGAAAAGTGCCCATGCAGCTTGCAGGGATTTCACTCTAGTCACTGTACCTTTTAATTTCTGTTTAACTAATCTCCTCATTTTTGCGTGGTTCCCCTTTCTGAAATTAAATGCCACAGTGTTGGGCTGTTGAGGTGTTCTTCCCACCACAGGAATGTTAAATGTTGTTATATTATGGTCACTATTTCCAAGCAGTCCTGTTATAGTTACCTCTTGGACCAGATCTTACGCTCCACTCAGGTCTAAATCGAGAATTGCCTCTCCCCTTGTGGGTGCCTGTAGCAGCTGCTTGAAGAAGAAGTCATTTAAAGTATCAAGAAATTTTGTTTCTGCATTTCGTCCTGAGGTGACATGTACCCAGTCAGGGGATAATTGAAATCCCCCACTATTATTGAGATCTTTATTTTGATAGCATTTCATCATCACTATCACTATCCTGGTCAGTTGGTCGACAGTAGATCCCTACTGTTATATTCTTATTAGAGCATGGAATTACCATCCCTAGAGATTCTATGGAACCTGTGGATTCATTTAAGATTTTTACTTCATTTGATTCTACATTTTCTTTCACATATAGTGCCACTCTCTCCCCCTGCCCCCCACCGCATGACCTGTTCTGTCCTTCCGATATATTTTGTACCCCCGAATGACTGTGTCCCATTGATTGTCCCCACTCCACCAGGTTTCTGTGATGCCTATTATATCAATATCCTCCTTTAACACAAGTCACTCTAGTTCACCCATCTTATTATTTAGACTTCTAGCATCTGTGTACAAGCACTTTAAAAAACTTGTCACTGTTTATTTGTTTGCCCTTTTCTGACGCGTCAGATTCTTTTTTATGTGAATGTTTCTCGTCTGATCTAGCCCATACTTTATCCTTTTCCATCCTCTCCTCCTGACTATAACCTAGAGAATCTCTATCAATAGGCTCTCCTCTTAAGAGAAGTCTCTCTCCGATCCACGTGCTACTCTGCAGCAATCAGCTTTCCCCCATCTCTTAACATTAAAAAGGTCACAGAGCAGTTTTTAAATTAAGTGCCAGCAGTCTGGATCCACTTTGGTTTAGGTGGAGCCCAGCTTTCCTGTACAGGCTCCCCCATCCCAAAAGTTTCCCCAGTTCCTAATAAATCTAAACCCCTCCTCTCTACACCATCGTCTCATCCACGCATTGAGACTCTGAAGCTCTGCCTGCCTACCTGGCCCTGCGCGTGGAACTGGAAGCATTTCTGAGAATGCTACCATAGAGGTCCTGGATTTCAGTCTCTTTCCTAGCAGCCTAAATTTGGCCTCCAGGACATCTCTCATACCCTTCCCTATGTCATTGGTACCTACATGTACCACGACCACCGGCTCCTCCCAGCACTACACATAAGTCTGTCTAGATGCCTCGAGAGAGCCGCAACTTTCTCACCAGGCAGGCAAGTCACCATACGGTTCTCCCGGTCATCACAAACCCAGCTAGGTTTCTAATGATCGAGTCTCCCATTACTAACACATGCCTTTTCCTAATGACTGGAGTTCCCTCCCCCGGAGAGGTAACCTCAGTGCTAGAGGATACCCCAAAATCATCTGGAAGGAGGGTCCCAACTATGGGAAGGTTTCCCTCTACTCCCATTGACTGCTCTCCTTCCCTGAGCCTTTTATCCTCCTTAACAGTGCAGGAGCTGTCTGACCGGAGTTTGGACAAATCCACAGTGTCCCGGAAAGCCTCATCTGCCTCCCTTAGCTCCTCCAGTTCCGCCACCCCGGCCTTCAAATCCTGTACGCGGTCTCTGAGGGCCAGGAGCTCCTTGCACGGAATGCACATATACGCTACAGGGTAGGTAATCATACATGCTACACTGAGTGCAATAAACAGGATAGCCTCCACTCTGCTGCTGGGCTTCTGCCTGCATTCTCTCCTACAGCTACCTGGGTTAATGAGAGAGTTTTTGTTTGAATCCAGAAGTTTTGATTATAGTTTAGTTTAAAGGCTTTAAAGATTGGCAAGTATACCTTGCCCCCTTCCCACTCCCCTTCCAAACTCCTTCTTGAAACTCTCTGTTAGTGGCCCCTGTTCGCAAACCACCTCCTAGCGGTTTGTCAACATTCTACGCAAATACTGTTTAAGCAAATTTGAATGAAGATATGCAGGGAGGAAGGCAGATCTCAAATGAGAATTGGTGCAGAAAAGCGTGTAAGATAAAGTATTTTGCTTTAGTAACTGCACAGCTAGATTGGGTATAAAATTTTGTGGGGTTTACCCTAAGACCTCAAATGAACATTGAGTTTGCAAAAATGAAGCAGTCAAAAGTCAGGACATAATGAAGATAAGGTGGCCTACCCAAACTTAACTCTGCCCTCTTGTATGTATATACGACACAATCTTTAATTACATAATCACATAAGACCAAGAATTAGGCAGGACTGTATAGTGAATTGTTCCAAGATGCAGAGCATGCCTGCCACATTTGTTGCAGTTGTATTGTGGATACAAGAGGTTGAGAACAATTCACGGATAATATGCTAGACTGGAACCTAGAAAAAACGTGTTCTATCCCTGCCTCTGCAACAGGCTCCCCATGCAACTTGGGAGTCAATTTTCCTGTGCCTCATTTAAGCATCTGTAAAATGATGATTGCATTTCATGACCTCACAGGGGAGTCATGAGAATAGATTCATTAGTGTTTGTGAGGCAGCAAACTATATGGCCCAGCAGTGTTTGGATGGTATGCTATAATAATGCATGGGGCCACAGGGAACAATGAGGACAAAAAAAATATTCAACAGCTGTCTTATTCATTCAGCACTGTTATTTTGTATGTGAAATGAAGCAGAGGGCCTGGGGAAAAACATGTGATCTTGTAATAAATTACTATCATAATACATAAAAACAAAGGGGCAGATTTAAAATTGCACAGGCCTTAACTCTGTTATTTCCTAATTGGTGTGCTCTTCACTTTGTTGCCATAACATTATTTTAATGTTGTTATACATATTTGGTTAAGATACATCCTGAAGGGGGCAACATTTGAGATATCCTCAGTTCCTGCTTAATTCAAGATAGAGACCAACAGTTTGGACACACCTTGCCAAGAAAGAAAGTAAACCTGAGCTCTTGTTTATAAGCCAAATCTAAACAATAATGCTTGGTTACATACTAAGAGACAACTACTTGGCATCACTGAAGTCTATTGAACAGACTTGAGACTGGCAGCTGAAGCATATTCAATCATGTTCTTGAGTAGTCTCCCAGCAGTCCCTCAATAATGAGGGCAGAAGGAAATTCCAACTAACCTTATAGCTTGCAGTTCTAGAGTCAGACCCTGAATTCAAGGCAACAGTCTTGGTTTGTTCCCTAAACTCTCCTGCCTGCCTACAACTACTTCCTCCTCCTCAGTCTCTGCTTCTCTTGATCTGTCCCATAGTATGTATAACTTCAAATGTGCTGAAACAACATTTCTTTTACTCTTCCAAACAAGTAAAAAGTACTTAATCAGGCAGCAAACAGTCTTTGTATTGCCTCTTTTAGAAAGAGAGAAAACAAAACTTTCAAAGACTACCAAACAAAACAGTTTATAAAAAACACTAAAGAGACTTTAAACAAAACCAGATTAGTAGTGTTATCTTCACGAAAAGTAGATTTCCAGTACAACTGCTGAAACTTGGTCTACACTTAAAAGTTATGTCAGCAGGTACATCTGTTAGGGGTGTGAAAAAACCACACCCTGGACCAACATAGCTATGCCGACAAAACCTCTAGTGTAGACACAGTCATATTGATGGTAGAGGACTTTTGTCAATGTAGCAAATGTCATCCAGGGAGGTAGATGACATTTCTACACCAACAGAAAACTCTTGTTGGCATGGGCCACATCTTTACTAAGGAGCTACACATGCACAGCTATGCCAGTATGGGTTCTGTAGTGAGACATAACCTGAGATACCCATACTCCCAAGCTCCTTATTAGCTTGCACTTCCTCTCCTGTGCTCCAGACTGGCTTTCTGTGAGGCTAATGCGCTCTAGGTGTTGCATGATCCTCCTAGCTAACTCTTGCTTCCTTGCATAGAAACCAGGAGGCCCCCAATGCTTTCTAACCTGGTCACTTATCTGGAACGCAGAGAGATAGTATAACCTCTCACAGCCCCAAATGGAATGAGACTTGACATGATGCTCAAGTTACAAGACTGTCAGGCTGCAAGAGAAAGATAGAAACTTCTGTAAACAGCTGCTGATTGTCTTGGTAACAGGAAATCCTATTTTTGTATTTGGCGTTAAAAAGTTGGGTGGACTCCAGGATTTCAATTAACCTATTGATAAAAGTGAAGGGACCTTCAAGCTTATGGCGGGGGAGGGGAGAAGTACCTTGCCAGGATGAACGACTCTATAAGATGGGACTCCATCACCACATTTGGAAGGAATTCACAATGTATCCACAGAACCTTGAAAGGGTTAGTGTAAGATGATCAATCACTACGACACATTATGCACTGTAAGATGACGTCACTGCCATCAGGAAAATAACCTTTCTACATGAGGAACTTGATGCCTGTGTTACATGTAAACTTAAAAGGAGTTTCTTCATCTTAATCGGGTCTGATTTAAGATGTGCATGTTAAAAGGAGCTGTTCAATATTTTTTTTTTTTAAAATGCATCAGGCCTCTCATGCATTGACATGGAGTGCAGAGAAACTGGTCTATGTTTGATGTGTCCATGATGCATCCTGTGTCACAGATTCAAATGTAAAACAACTAAAACAGAACACTATTTAATAACTACCTGCCAGTTTAGAAGTTTGATTGAAATAATCTTATACAGAGCGCTTAGTTATCCATTAATATAGAAGTACAATGTTTTTATTTCACCTTAAACTTTTACTACCTGCTTCGCAGTTCGTGGCCTACTGCTAGCTAATTCAACATATTTGAAAACTGAATCTAAGTATTTCTAGAATGCTGAAAAATAGAGGCCCATTTCCTCTAGTGATTGCTGTTTAGAAGCAATGATACTTTAAGTATCTCTTTTGAAAAATGACTAAAAATTACAACATGGGGTTCCATGCTTGCTGCCTCACTTATTCCAGATAAAATCTGTTCAGTTTTATAAATACATTGTCTTTTTCTAGCTCCCAGTCCTTCCAACACAACCTGGGATCTGAAAGCCAAGATATATTATTTTTGGCATGTGCCTCACCCACAACAGAAACTCTGCAACTGGACATTAACAATTCTAAGATATGATCTAGAACAGAATCCATATCACTCTACCAAAGCTGTTACTGTCTGAAGCTAACAGAAGCAAGAAGTCACTAGAGTAAGCAGAACACAGATGAGATCGGCTGAGTAAGAAGTGCCAGTTTTACAGTCAATTTTCTGTAGCTGCAATTTAATTTTTTTTTTTAAAAGCACTTATGATACCTGCACTTAAGTGAATAAAAGCACTCGGCATGATGATTCAGATCAGAGACATGCAGTTTTGGTATAACTGCATACCATTTTTGTTACTACTTGCATAACCTGCTTTCCGTTATGAAGTAATGAGCAATGGAGAGCAACTTAATTTTAAGCTTTTGACAGGGTTCAATGTCTTCCTTTAACTTTTCTTTCTACAGCACATTGAAAAATAATTGCCGAATCACCATCCAACTCTGAAGACTCTACATGGAAATTCTTGAAATAATCTCTGGATCAGTATGAAAATACTAGTGCAGATAAACCAGTTCCTTGATGCCATACTAGAATTCTTGAAGTGTTCCCAAGAGGTCTAAACACCACAAACTCACAAAAGATTTTCCACAATAAGCCTATTTTAGCCATTTACAGAAATATGGCTCTCCTTCCTTCCTTTATGGGTGGAACCCCTCATTTTAAAAACAAATTTATTTTAGCCATGATTTTGTCTCCTTTATAAGCTTCCATCAGAAATTCTGAATCCTGAAACTGAAATTATAAGGAATAGTTTTAAATTAATAACTTGTTTCCATCACACATGTATTTTCCTCCATCTTAGAGTTTTGTCATATTGTGCCACATTCAGCATTTAAAGTTAAAATAGACTCAGGCTTGGGTGAGCTCAGGCTTCAGTCCCCCCTTCTGGGGTCGTGTAGTAATTTTAATTGTCAGAAGGGGGTTGCAGTGCAATAAAGTTTGAGAATCCCTGGTCTAAATGCCTTTTTATATTTGGTAAAGTATTTTAGAGCACTTACATGTTTGTTAAAATATCAAAAAAAACCTTGCCAGGTAGATACACCATGGATTTTTTTTTTAAAAAAAAGTTAGCCATGACTATAGTGAAATCAAATCAAAATATGGTATCTTACACCAAATAATTTTGTGGAGTTTTGATTAGCTTTAGGCCCTGCCCACACGGGAGGAAAGCACATTAACTTGGGAAGCTTGATTTTAACACCTGTGGCTAGCTGTTTTCAGCCCTAGCATAGAGAGCGGCCTCATATTAAGGCCTCTCAAAGCTAGAGATGAACCCACACTGGCCACAGCAGGGCCACTGGGCTATGGAAAGGAGCAAGGGTGTGCCTGACCAAAAGAAAGGGACCAAGTCAGACCGTGACCTGGCAGAAGGCAACATTTGAAGTCTATAAATAGGGACATTTGGTGACAGAAGCAGAGGTGCATTTTAAGCTCCCCTCAAGTAGCTGGACTAGGCACTTATTGGTGCCAGATGGAGAAAATAACGTGCCTGGTTTCCATGGCGGCCTGGCACGGAGGTTACACTGCATGGGGGAGGGGCGCTAGTGGCCTTAAGCACCTTGGCTCTCGCACTCATGGAGGCTCGTTGGGGCAGGGGCCTCGCCACACGCTTCTGCAAGGCCCCTGGGAGCCGAACAGCATCAGCCACCACCTGAGCCCCGGGAAGGCAGCTCCCCTGTCGTATGTTTCCGGCGTGACACCCTTCCCGCCCCTAGCACTCGGATCCCCAGCGCCCCAGGCCTGACCCCGGCCGGGCCGCCTCCCCACCACGAAGGGCCGTCCCGGGGCAGTCAGGCCTTGCACAAGCCTCGGGCAGACAGCAGGCCCCAGCGACTGGCACCGCGAGCTCTTGCGGGGCTGGGACAGCCGAGTGCGGGGCTGATCAGCACAGGCCAAAGCCACGTCGGGCGGGGCCCTCTGCCGAGCGCAGGGCGGGGGAAGTCACCACGTCGGCGACGCCACCACTGCGGAAATGGGTCAGCCGGGGTCGGGCTTAGCGCGGACGCTCTCGCTCTCCCCGCCTCGCAACCCTCCCCCATTTCCGCAGTACAGGTCTCCGCTCCCCTGCCCTCTTACCTGTGTCCCCAATGATGATATATTTGAAGAGATACGCGTAGGCCATGGCCGCCCAATCCCCGCCGCCTCTCGGTCTCTCGCTCGCTCGCTCCTCAGTGACGCGCGCGCTCTCCCCCCACCCCCGCTGTCAGGGCTCGCGCAGCGGAGAGTTCCAAACCGTTAGCGGCCACCAACTGACCCCTCTTCTCAAGCGCTCCGTGCGCGTTCCCCCCTCTCGAGCTGCTCAGCGTCCGGAGGCGGCAACCCGCAAGAGCAGGAACAATAACAGGCAGCGGCGGCAGCAGCCCGAACCCTTCAGCAACGTCACGCAAGGCAACCTCCTCTGCCCCGCCCCCGCCGACCCGGAAGTGCAGAGGCAGCCGGTGCTTGGGGAGGGCCCGTGTGACAGGCAGCTCTTACCCCTGCCCCGCCCGCGAGGAGTCCTGCGGCTGCCTGAGGCTAGGAGAGAAAAGCTCCTGGTGCGGCTGCCCCTCAGTGCCCGAGGGAAGCGAGACGCCTTCGGGCGGGCCTCCGTGACTGAGGCAGGTGCCCTGTAGCATATCCGGGGGCTGGGGTCGGGAGCTAGGCTGTGGTGCCTCCCGCCCTGTGGCGTACCCGGCGCTGCCATGCGCCGTGCGTGGGCCGAGCGTGGCAGACCTCTCCCGTGGGTGCGGGGAAGGGGCCGTGGATGTCAGTGTCCCTCCCTCTCGGGAGTGTCACTGTTTGGTCTGACGGCTAAGATCCGTTTTGGGATATTTTGTTTGTATTGCTGCCGCGGCCTAGGACACTGTGCGTGGGCCAGGACCCAGCCGTGCTGGCCAAACACAGACCGAAAAGATGGTTCTTGCCCCAGAGTGGCTACACGCTGTGGCCTGGTCGACACCTAAAACTTAGGTCAGCCTGGCTCCAGCGCTCAGGGCTGTGAATATGCCCTGCGTGATGTAGGTGGGCGATCGACCCCCACCCCCACTGTACACACAGCTCGGCTGCTGGGCGAATTTTTCCCTTCAAGGGGGTGGATTTACTACAGTGATGGAAAAACTGATTCTGGCCCTGTAGCAATGAACTACACTACTGTGGCGTAGCTGCAGCAGTGCTGCTATAGCACACGTAGTGTAGGCATACCCTAAGTGGCCATTCTTTTGCATTTTGCTATCTGGAAGTAAAGAGTTGAACCCTGGTCTTGCAGTTGGATTTTTTCCTATGGCTTTTATGTGGAGGAGGGTGTCGTGCTATCTGGAGTCGCTCACAAATGTGAGCGCCTACATCAGGGCAGACGCCCCAAACTGGTAGAGTGTTTTATTTCACCAAGCCAGTAATAAATGTGAACACCTGGATCACTATAACAATCTTACCATCACAGACAGTCGCTACATTCTCCTGTCTAGTTTGTCACCCATAAAAACTGGATTTAGTGATAAATGGTCATTTACACCAAAAATCACACCACATTTAGGTTACGTCCAGTCCCAAGAGACCAATCACTTGCCCCAGATCAGCTGATACTCTAGATCAGTCATTCTCAAACTTTTTTACCGGTGACCCCTTTCACATAGCAAGCCTCTTAGTGTGCCCCCCCCCCATTATATTATAAATGCTAGAGGCAAAGCGGGGTTTGCTGTGGAGGCTGACAGCTCTCAACCCCCCATGTAAGACTCTTGTGACCCACTGAGGGGTCCTGACCCCCCAGTTTGAGAACTCCTCCTCTAGATCTGCACCAAAGACAATGCCTATAGAAATCCTGTAATAACCTATCTAAAGGCTTATTAATGAGGAAAGAGGAAGAAGAGAGTTATTTACAGGTTAAAACAAGTAAACATATCAACACAAATAAGTTACCATTTAAATCTTAAGAGTGACAGAGTTGTAGTGGTCTATCTATTCAAAGTGGCTTTTAGGGCAGACCCGAAGGCAACCCCTGGAGATCTCTGGCTTCAGTTTAGTCTCTGGCCCTTCAGAGTTCAAACAGCCAAAAAAGATGCAGTTCCTGCTTGTCAGGAATTTTTATTCCCTCCCCCCAGAATTCAAGCTGATGGGATGAGTTCATGTGCATATCTCCTCTTCATTGGGCATGGGGGAGGGAGAAAAATCAACAAAATCTTTTGTCCTCTGATGTTCCACAATGGTTTGTCTGATGTTTATGGGCCTTCTTTTGTTGAGCCGGAGATAACACCTCTTGTGGCAAACTAGTATTTCACATTTGGTAATGGTTCTCTCCTGACTATGGGGGTTTACAGTTTCAAAGCAAACACTTAAATATTACCTTATAACATAGGATATAGATATTATGTGAGATTAATACATGCAGCAACATACAAGTTTTCCATAGAGTCTAAACACTAAATACATTCTTATAAGGCTAATACTTATTTTGAGGAAAACTAACATAACAGGTGACCTGGTCTGGTCTCCAGCTATGAGTCAGTTCTTAATGCCTGCAGCCTGGGCAAGAACTGACATCTGGCTTGCCAGCATCACAGAGGGATAAAATATCCCCTAGCATCATCTCCTGAGAGGGATTCCTGAAAAGGGGCAGCAAGGGACATCATGATGTGAATAACAACATCCTTCTCTGTGATTTTTAACATTCATGGGTCCATAGTAATTCCATTCCATGTCACAAGGGGGAAAGAAAGATGGTTGCCAAAGGCTACAGAAAGGAAAGTGTCTGTATGGTCAGTTTGAGGCTCTCAAGCAGTTTGATAAATCTGGTATTTTGTACCAACTGCAGAAGATGCTGATGGGATTATAGTAGTTTATGGAAGACTTTGTATTTGTGCCTAGTATCTGGGTTCTGATGGTATTAGGCCATCTCTTAGACTGAGAAAATAGAGATGACTTTTGAGTCCTTCAGCTTTTGCATAAACTCACTTGTTTTTCCCAGTGAACAGATCTGGGTCCTTGAATGGTGTTGGGATTCCCCCGAGACCTCTTCCACTTAGTTCCCCAAGAACTCAGTTCAACTCCATTCTTGTCAGTCAGGTTCCTTTATTGGCCTACAGTTAAACCACACTTGAGTTGACCAGGCTCAGGTGTAGGGGATGGATACAGGGTATACCACAGATCCAAAATTTTACAGCAAACCTCTTCTTTTATACAAATGTACACATTGCATTGTATGTACTATAGATTGCATCACGTGTTTTGGGATTGGCTTGGTTATTTTGTAGGAACTAATTCCTGTATAGCATGCTCTGTCCACGCACTGCTGCTGCATGACTTACTCTTTACCTCATCTTTACATTCCTGACGTGTGTTGTCCATTGTTATCTTATCAAGTCCTGTGGCGATGGGCGAGCGACAAAGCAGCAGGTGTGGATACACTGGGAGCTGTAGCCGCGGACCTGCACATAGGCGGCTCAGGCATAATGGTCGTTCCTCACTGACCAAAGCAGCAGTGGAGCTCGGCATCTTCTTGAGCGACTGAACAGCCCTATTCAGGATTGCACTGCTCACCTCTGTAGAATGAGGAGGGGGCTAGAAAAGGTGCCCTAAACATTGTCTGCTTCACCTTACCCTGGCCAGCATACTGCGGCTGGCAGGGATCCCACAAAAGCAGTCGAACAAAAACAAAATTTAGAGTGACACCGATCACTATTGGCACATGGAATGTGCGCACGTTACTGGACAACATCACGGCAGACAGACCAGAGAGAAGAACAGCACTTGTCGCTAGAGAGCTCGCACGCTACAACATCGACATTGCAGCCCTTAGCGAAACTCGCCTTGCTAATGAAGGACAGCTGTCCGAGTCAGGCGGTGGCTATACATTCTTCTGGAGTGGCCGCAGCAGTGATGAGCGTCGCGAATCTGGAGTTGGCTTCGCCATCACGAATCATCTTGTTCGGAAACTTGCCAGTTCCCCCAAGGGTATAGGAAAACAAGCTACTTTGATCAGCGCATATGCTCCTACAATGACCAACCCAGAGGATGTGAAGGATAAATTCTACAAAGAACTAGATACTCTGCTATCGTCAGTGCACCGCACAGACAAGCTGATTCTGCTTGGCAATTTTAACGCAAGAGTCATATGCGATGCCGCAGCCTGGGAAGGAGTCATCGGGAAAAATGGAGTGGGAAAGTGTAACAGCAATGGCCTGTTACTGCTGAAAACCTGTGCAGCACATGACCTTCTGATTAGCAATACGGTCTTCCGCCATCCTACCCGTAACAGGACTTCGTGGATGCATCCCCATTCCAAGCACTGGCATTTGATCAATTATGTCATCATCAAGAGAAGGGATAGACAAGATGTCAGGGTTGCAAAAGCTATGTGTGGCGCTGACTGTTGGACGGATCATAGGCTCATAGTATCCAAAATGAAGCTCCGTATCATACCGAAGAGACGACCACAAGGCTGTAAGGCTCTCAAAAGGATCAATGTGTCGAAGCTGAAGAACAGCCGCATCACTGAAAATCTAGCGGAAGACCTAGAGAATGAGCTTGCTGATCTTCGTATTGAGGATGACGCTGAGAAAGACTGGGAGCGATTCCGCAACACTGTCCGTACAGCTGCATTGAAGGTATTGGGGCCCTCCACATGCAGGCGGCAAGACTGGTTTGACGAAAATGATGCAGAAATACAGGTCTTACTTGCTGAGAAGCACCACCTGCATTGTGCAGATCAAAACGATCCATCCTCAGCGGCAAAGAAGACCGCCTTTATCAACGCTCACAGAACAGTACAGAACTGACTGCGCAAAATGCAGGACTTGTGGCTGAGCGCCAAAGCAGATGAAATACAGGCATATGCGGACAGGAACGACTATAAGCCCTCAATACACTCTATGGTCCACAGTCTTCTGGGAGCATTCCCCTCCTGAATTCTGATGGTACTGTGCTCCTTACAGAGCAGATTCTCCAGAGATGGGCTGAACACTTTGAATCAATTCTCAATCGCCCCATAGTCATCAATGATGAGGCCATTGACAAGGTGCCCCAGGTTGCAGTCAATGACTCCATGGACGCTTCACCAGAAGAGGACGAAGAGAAGAAAGCTATCAATCAGCTGTCAAATGGCAAAGCCCCAGGGTCAGATGCCATACCAGCAGAGGTGTACAAAGTTGGTGGACCCGTGCTGCTACGGAAACTCACTGAGCTGTTTCAGTCTTTTTGGAAGCAGGGAACCATTCCACAAGAATATAGAGACGCGTCCATCTTGCATCTCTATAAGAGGAAGGGCAATCGCCAGGTATGCGACAATCACCATGGAATCTCGCTGCTTTCTACAGCGGGGAAAGTTCTTGCACGGGTTCTGTTGAACCGATTGATCACTCACCTGGAGAAGGGCTTACTGCCAGAATCACAGTGTGGCTTCCGCAAGGGACGTGGGACTATTGACATGATCTTCGCTGTGCGTCAGCTACAGGAGAAATGTCAAGAGCAGAATCATGAACTCTACACAACTTTTGTGGACCTCACGAAAGCATTTGACTCTGTCAGTCGTCAGGGCCTGTGGAGGATCATGTCGAAATTTGGATGTCCAGACAGATTTATACGAATGGTACGTCAATTTCATTACGGTATGATGGCTCGTGTCCTGGATGACGGCCTTCCCAGTCACTAACGGCATCAAGCAAGGGTGTGCTTTAGCACCCACTTTGTTCAGCATGATATTCTCTGCTACTTTGACTGATGCCTTTCAACACTGCACAGAAGGAGTAGGCCTGAAGTATAGAACTGACGGGAAACTATTCAATCTGAGGCGACTGCGTGCCATCACCAAGGTGAAGGAAACTGTACTTCGAGACTTTCTTTTTGCCGATGATTGTGCTCTGAATGCTAGTACAGAGCCAGAAATGCAAGCCAGTATGGACAAGTTTTCAACTGCATGCAACAACTTCGGTCTCACTGTTAACATCAAGAAGACTGAGGTCATGCACCAGCCAGCTCCCCACGCTCCATACTCAGAACCGTCCATCACTGTAAATGGACAGAGACTTCAGACAGTGAATCACTTCACATACCTGGGCAGTACCCTTTCCCGAGCAGTGTCAATCGATGATGAAGTAAACTGCAGAATTGCTAAAGCCAGCTCTGCATTTGGCCGATTGCGCTCCAATGTTTGGGAATGTCGAGGGATCAGCCTACCAACGAAGCTGAAGGTCTACCGAGCAGTGGTGCTTCCAACTCTGCTGTATGCCTGCGAGACATGGACTGTCTATCGGAGTCATGCATGAAGGCTCAATCACTTCCACATTTCCTGTCTGCGAAAGCTTCTAAAAATCAGATGGCAGGACAAAGTGCCCGATACTGATGTCCTTACTAGAGCCAGTCTGCCGTCAGTTCACACATTGCTAATGAGAGCCCAGACCAGGTGGGCCGGACATGTCATGAGAATTTCAGACGAATGCATTCCTAAACAGTTCTTCTACGGAGAACTCACTCAGGGAAAGCACTCCCATGGAGGACAAAAAAAGCGGATCAAGGACACGCTGAAGACCTCTTTGAAGTCCTTCAAGATCAACACTGCCACATGGGAAACCTTCGCACTGAACCGTCCAGCATGGCGCAACCTTATTCACACAGGCAGTAATACCTATGAGGCGAGGCGTATTGCTGAGGCTGAAAAAAAGCGTGAGCTGCGCAAGTCCAGAGCTGCTCGTACATCATCGACAGTGCCATTACATGTCTGCCCGACTTGTGATAGGACATTCCACGCCCAAATTGGACTGATCAGTCATCTTCGGACGCACAGAGCCCGGTCATCGAAAGAATGAGTTGTTGAGGTCTTCATCGATAACGATGGACGAACATCATATATTGTAAATGGTTCCCCGGGTGTTCCTCCTTATCCTAGCCTGCTGATTCATTTACCTCTTAGTCCTGTCTCCCAACAAATGGGGCCTCACTCATGTCCAATTACTCACGTCAATCCATGCCTATATTCCACTACTTTTGTTTTTCTTATTTATATTAGCATTTCTTTCATTTGCATCATATTCCTGTCTTTCTATGCTTTCTTTTTTAAGTTCATTACCCAGCAACATATTCCCAAGACCACAGTAGTTGTAATCATTTGAACCACCATTAATACTATATTAGATAGAACTCCATCATATAGTTTTGTTTTTACCCCCTTAGTAACATTTATTTTACCCTTTAGTTAAACAGAACTTTTCAATGGCTGGAGGTTTTGTCACATTTTTGAATGGCTACTGGACCATTCATAGTAGCTTCATCATTCATAATTAATAACCCATTAAAAGAAAATAGAATTTGGATGGATTTTGGTGGTTGGGCTTCACTTCTTATATTTGCTGGGTTGGGTTTTGCTCTTAAACTACACTGCCACCAGAAAAAGAAAACACAAACTGTCATGGCTTCTCTTTGGAAACCTTATAGGATTTTAATTAAAAGTAGCATGTCTCGTTTACCTTTCTTTTATGCCTTTTATTGTATACACTCCATGGTCAATGGGAATGCACATTCCTTGCTTGATTTAACTTCCACTTTTTATTTGCTATAACATTACATTAGCCATATAAATTTACATAATTATATATTATATGTTATTTATATTTATTTTTCTTTTGAAGCTCTTAGCTGTTGCTTTATTACTTTCCCCACTATCCTGGTTCTGACCACCCTTTTAGTCCCTATTTTCATTTACTAATATATATTTAACATTTGTAACCTAAATTTAAAAAAGAATGCTAAACTTTGTAAAAGCCTACAAATGGTAGATTTTCAATCAATTTCTGTTTCTCCATCAGCAAGCTGGAAGCCTTGGGCCAAGAAGGTCTCCATATGCTCACAGTTGTTGCTTTGGATGTTGCTGCTATATCTGCTGCATGATAAATAAGGCTATGTTTTAGTCATGGGTATTTTTAGTAAAAGTCATGGACGGGTCATGGGCAGTAAATAAAAATTCATGGCCCATGACCTGTCCATGGGTCCTCGGGGGTTGGTGAGGGGTGGTCTGGGGGTGCCACAGGTGCTAGGAGAGGTGGTCCGGGACTCCCGCTGGTGGTGGTGGGGCGTGGGAGATCGACCCTCTGTTACCTGTCAGCTTTGTGTTCTTGGGGAACCAGGGCACAGTATCCAACCTGTCTGACTCACGAAGGACACCCCCTCCCCCAGCTTCTGCTTGAACCAAAACTGATCAGAAGAAAGACTTACAAAAAGCAATGAAAAGACAGTGGGAGACACACCTAAACCCGTGGGACAAGGGTGACAGGATTAAGACAACTCCTCTAGCCTCATTTGCATCGAAGATGGGACATGGAGGCATCTCCATTAGTGTACAGAATGGAGAACAGAGATTCCAAGGCAAGAACCGCACTGAACTCTGGGCCCAGAAAAGCAGGGAAGATGGGGGATCCCTGCTCCAGATGTTAATGAACCCATGCTGCACACACCCAGCTCAGTAGTAATTAGACCAATTCTAGTAATAAATCGTTTATTGGTATCCAAAATACTGACGCTGCCTAATTGCATTGTGAGCTTCCTTGAAGGAACACCGCCCACAGCCAGGAATGATCGGTTCCCATTGTCTAGCCTGAACAAAACAATCTTGAGCCATCAGTTTACCCATAAACAAATCTAGTGTTCTCCCTTGAACCGTTGTTGTTTCCCTACAAAAAATCCCAACCCATGCTCAAGTAAGTGTTCTGATGCCTGAATCCAAAATCTGCATCAGTTCCATTGGGATTTCATCTTCTACTGACTGATGGTGCTGGGGACTCTGCCTGTCTCCCGCACTCCGGATGCTCAGCTACCACCACCATCTGGGAACCCCGACAGGTTCAAGCTTCATGGAGTCATGAGAACCCAACTCTCTCTCGCCCTCTCTCTCTCTCTGTTTTTTTTTTTTACTCTAGGTATAGCTTTCTAACCCTAACTTGTGTGATCAGGTATAGTTTTCTTAACCTGACTTTTGTAATCAGATTTAAAATATTATTTAATACTGTTTTGTTTGTTTGGCTCTCCTTGTATGGTAATTACCTGGCAATAAATAACTTTTATGGTTAAGCTGGATGCTTCTCTCTCTCTCTCTCTTTTGTGTTTTTGGCTTCCCCATTTGCTTTGCAGCAACACTCCTCTTACCTAAGCTAAAGATCCCTGTAGTGCCCAAAAACCCTGTGGGGTTTGCTCATCAAGGGGGTTACTATGAGAACAACTGTAACGTGAAAGTAGGGATAGGGACGTGCTGAACCTGTGGCATAGGAGCATGGCAACTTGGAAGTGCTGCTCTACCTAGCTTGCAGAGTCCAGGGGCATATAAGGGTGGCTGCTTGACCCAGCCTTCTCAGGCATACTTTATTCCAGTGCGGTGCCCGTGGCATATGAGGGTGGCAGCTTGGAAGTGCTGCTCGACCCAGCCTGCTAAGTCCAGGGACATATAAGGGGTCAGCTTGGGAGTGCTGATTGACCTGGTCTGCTCAGACACACTCTGTTAATGTATGTATGTGTGTATGTATTCATCTGATTCTGCGGCTGGAGGAACCCAGCCCTGGGGAACCTAGAGCTCCATATGAAAACACAAGTGACACAAGCAGTACATTGATAGAATCACAGAACCTTCCCCACCCAAAGAGTAACCCTAATAAATGAGCATACTCCAAAGTAATGGGCAAATCTGGTGGTAAATTGGTGGAGAATGCGGACAGCACGTGACCTGATCACATGGTAATTGTTGAGTAGTTGCAGCGGAGTGGGGAAACGGAGGCACAGATCTGCGCAAACTGTCTCTTCCTTTTTCAAACTAAGCTCCTTTAGCGAGGTCTCTCTCTCATGGAATATTTGGTAATGTCCTGTAACTTTTAAGTTAAGAATCATGCTTAGAATAACTGTAGGACCGTGCAATAAGGAGTTAAGAGTTATGTCTTAAAAGTAAAGAAGATTTTAGAGCAATACTGTGACTGTGTGAAAGGGCTTTTGGTAGAGATCATTAGTGAGATAAGGGAAGTAGAGATGACTGAAAAAAAAACCTTGCCTGCTCGCTTGAGACAGGAGAAAACCAACAGGTTAGAGAGCTGGGTAATGAAGAAGGGGAAATGCCCCTGGGAAAGGGAGTGCTTTAAGGGTGAGAGTCCCCTGACTGAAGCGAGTCTGAGCTTTGAACAATATTGCACAACCATTAAGCCATGAGGTAGAGCAAAGGATGCGGCTGCTGCATGGGCATTATTTTATGCATGTATGGACATGGTTGAAATGGTAAAGGGAAGGCAGGAACTGGAGCTGGAATAAAAACAGTTACAACAGCGTTTGAACAAATGTGAGATAGACAGATGTGAATTTATAGCAGAAAAGCTTAAAATAGTGACTGTACTTAGAAATATGCAGTAGGAGAGAGACAAGGCAAGCAGAACAGTATAGGAAAAAATTAACACACACACAAATTTTGTTAGAAGAAGCGAGAGCAGCAACTCGCTTCCTGGCAGATGAGAATAAGGGAGCAATAGGCCATCAGGAGTTTGAGGCAGAGATTAGTAAATTGTGTGCCCAATTTAGCGCCCATAAGGGGGTGGTAGTAGCTGTAAGGTTGAGAGAAGATTGCGAATGGAGCCCCCTGGAAAAGTAGAGATACCCCCTGATGCTGGCCCCAAAAACTCATTCAACCCCAATTGGCCACACATGCATAATGTTGCCCCTGTTTCCACCAGGGAGGTTAAATACATAGTTGCAGGAGCTGATCTTCCCACAACGGAGCTGTCACAGACATAGTAAGATGGTCTCCTAGTCAAGCCAAGGTTACTGCTGTGAGACTGGGGTCACTGAACCATGACACTGCCATTGTGTGGCTGGCTTGCATTTGGCAAATGTACCCCTCTGCCGACGGCATGGACTTAACCCAGTTGGCTCAGTTATGTGCCTCTCCTTGTGATGCAGATGCTCTGGACATAGGTATAGGTTCTTGGGAGCTGACTGCCGCTGGACCCTGGGAATGGATGATAAGTGCTCTTAAAATATTACTGCCTGCTTCTTCCCTTAAGAAACTATATATAATGGAAGAAACCAGAAGAGGCCCCAGAAGCTTCCCTAATTCAAAAGAAGATGCTGGCAGCTCTCTCTGATTCATTACCCCAGACAGAAGAGAATGGGATTATCACTTCCCTTTATTAGGGACCCAAATTAGTACAGAGCATTTATGCAGGACTAAATTCTCAGATAAAAATGACCATGGGGGCTGTGGATGTAGAACATCTAACCTGAAATGAACCAGTGGCAAAAATCAAGCAGGCAGGAGATTTGCTGCGAGAAACTGGCATCTTAAAAAGACAAGTCAGCAAAAAGACTACATCAGAGCCCGTGCAGGCTATCACATTTGCAAATAATGGTCCTCACTCTGCCAGTCGCCCTCCCAATTCTAATCCCCCTACCTCCCACAACCCTGGGCAACGCCGACCAAGGAGTCCCTTAGGAACATGATTTGGAAGGAGATGGTGAACTTAGGGAAGATATGGGAAAATATGATCGCCAGCCCCTCAGTATCCTGATTAATGCTTTGTCTCAGGTCATGCAGAGAACAGATTTAATGCAGGGAGCTCCCCTCTGCCCACTGCCCCGGTATGGAGTGCGTCTCCCATGCCCACTCCCTGTCAAAACCAGATCCCTGCCCCCTCTTCTGAGTGGAAGCTCTCAAGGGAGTCTGCCAATCAGTAGAAGTTCCCAGTTCCCTGCGGGCCTCCCCAGCTGATTGCAAGACTTCAGTGCAAGTATGGGGGAGACCCACTGTGAGGGCTACAGTGGGGAACCCAGGGATGTTAGTCCAATCACTAGTGGACACTGGAGCATCAGTAAATATTCTAAGTTGCCGGTGGATCTCCGGAGGGAGACCCACTGCTAAACAGGTTCAGCTCAGTGGGTATGGGGGAAAAATCCAGGAAGTGCCGCTTTGACAGGATGTTCCCTTGCAAATTGACAGACTACAGGGACAAGGAGAATGCTGTGCTCACAAGGGAAATGAGAAGGGAATCCTAGGTGTTCCTTTCCTCCAAACATTTCAGCTAACTGTGGATCTGGCTAACTGTGTGTTATGGCAGTTAGAAGGGGGGGGGGCCGGCAGCGATCTCTGCTGTGCATCATTGTGCTGCTATAAAGGCACCCACAGCCACCCTAACCTCCATTAGAGATCCATGGGTATAAGAATTTCCCAGTATATGGACTAAAAATAAGACGGAGTGTGGAAAAATAGATGCTGAAGTTTTGATTGTGGGAAAAGATCTCCTCAAAGGCAATATAAATACCCAGGTGCAGCAGAGGAGGGCATTCAAAATACTATAGACTGTCTCTCGGAACAAGGGGTGCTCGTGCTTATGCAAAATATCTGCAATTCACCAGTATGGCAAGTCCTTAAGGCGGACGGGGTCACTTACAGAATGACAGTAATGACTTCCATGCATTAAATGCGGCCATTCCTGCAGCAGCCCCGATGGTAGCTAAATACAAAGAAATCGTAGCAGCTGGCTCAAAATGGTTCTCTGTGATGGATTTGGCTAATGCTTTCATGGCTATACCCCTCCATTCTTCATGTTGGTATAGGTTTGCTTTTACCTATAGGGGACAACAATATGCCTTCAGCTGGATTCCCCAAGGTTTCCATTCTTCCCCTAGTATTTGTCATGCCCACATCACTAAAATGTGGAACCATTTATGCCTTGACCACCACCCACAAGTAATTTCATTCGTGGATGACATTTTAATATGCACCCCCACTTCGGAAATGAACAAGGAAATCACCAGGCAAGTGTTAATTATAGTGCAGGCAACCGGATTTAAGGTAAATCGAGAAAAGGCTCAGTCAGTACAGCAACAAGTGAAATACCTGGGAGGATGGCTGGACTCCCAATCAAGAAAGGGTAGAAATGATAGGAAAGCTACTTGTTCCACCGACACACACACCCTACGAACTCTCTTGGGAACTTTTAATTTCTCCAGAGAGTTCATTGAAATGTTCTCTGACAAAGCCAAGCCTCTGTACCAGTTATTAAAGAAAGACAGGATTTGGGAATGGGGACCAGACCCAGGGCTGGCTCCAGCGTTTTTGCTGCTCCAAGTGGCGGGAAAAAAAAAAAGCCACGATCAGCACTTCTGCCACCGCCGTTTCATTCTTCGGCAGGGACTGAGGGACTCGCCGCCAAAGAGCCGGACATGCCACCCCTTCCCATTGGCTGCCCCAAGCACCTGCTTCCTGCGCTAGTGCCTGAAGCCGGCCCTGACCAGACCAATAGACTGCCCTGGCCACCTTGAAACAAGGTTTGGTTAGTGCTTCTGCCCTGGCTTATCTGGACTCTGCCCTGCTCTTTGTGATTCAATTGGCCTCCTAAGAGACAAGTGTCAGAGCTGCTCTCAACCAAAGGCAATGTGACAAGCTCAGAGTCATCACATATGCCTCCAGGCTCCTGAATCAAACAGAGCAAGGCTTTACCCCCCTGTGAAAAAGAGTGTCTTGCATTGGTCTGGAGCCTCACGCATTGGGAATTTATTATTGGAGGGTCAAAGGTCATTGTTCAGACTGTGCATTCTCCACTCAAGTACATCATATCGGGGAAAATCATTAACCCCCGCATTGCTCAATGGGCCCTCATCCTAGTAAACTGAGGAGTCGAGTTTAAAAAAGAGCAAGCCGTTTTGCCAGCCCCGTATGGGCTAGAAGGAGAGGAGCATACCTGCCCCACCCTTGTAAAACACCTTGAGTGGCCAGTCAAGGGAGGCATGAGGCTTGCAGACACTAAACAGAAGGGGTTTACAGTTTGGTTTACAGGTGGTTCAAGTTTCTACCATACAGGTCATCCCCGAGCAGGGTATGGAGCCATCCGCGTAAATGAGGGAGAGATGCTCCAAAGACCAGCTCGCCCCTATTCTGCCTAAGCAGCTGAAGTAGAGGCAGTTAGAGCTGTCCTAACTTATGAATCTTGGGACACTTCTGTTACTATTTACACTGACTCTGACTGAACAGCCAGAGCCGTAACTGTGTGGCTCCCCCTTTGGCTGAGTAGAAAAATGGTAGCCACAGATGGGCGCTCCATTTCTCATTCAGACAAATGGAGACAAATTGCAAATCTGATCAAGGAAAGAACTGGAGACAGCTGGGTGATTCACACAAAGGGGCATCAGAAAAATCACTCAGAAGAAGCACACTGGAACAATATGGCTGATGCCTTAGCCAAAGCTGCTGCTACTAGTAACCACACTGGAGACACAGACCAGGTAGAGCAAATAGAGGCAGTAACTACCCGGAGAAAAACTTCAGGCAAAGGAATAGATACCTTGGACTTAAGTACCCTTCAAGATGGGGACACAGAAATCCGGTTCTTAGCCAAGACAGGGAAAGATCCCACAGGATTGAGCAGTTTGGAGATGTCTGGTGGACAGTGGATGCAGATGGCCAAAGGCACTGGAAAGTCCCTAGCCAGGTACGGAGGGGACCTGATTCAGTTTGTGCATGAGCAAGGCATAGAGAATAACAGGATACTTTAAATAGGGTTAAAGATACAGGGTGGTGGCCAGGCATGAAAGCGGATATAGATCAGTGGTGTGATAATTGTCTGCAGTGCACCATGGTTAATGCTGATCACCAGGTTCAAAAAAATGTAGCGGGGCACCAAAGAATAGAGGGTCCTTGGTCCTGGATTCAGATAGATTACATAGTCCCTTTACCCACCATCAGTAGAGGGAATAAATACTGCCTGGTAATAGTAGATCCCTTCTCCAAATGGGTGGAAGCCATCCCTACTAAAACCAACACTTCCTCTGTCACTGCTAAGCAGCTCTTTAACATGGTTTTCTCAAGAATGGGAATTCCCAGAGTAATTGATTCATATTTGGGATCCCATTTTGTGGGAGATGTTATGCAAGAGCTATGTAAGGCTTTAGGCATTAAGCAATGTTTCCACATAGCTGGACACCCTGAGTCCTCTGGAGAAATTGAACAAACCAATCGCACGCTAAAGGAAGCTTTGAGAAAACAAGTAAAGAGCTCAGGGCGGGATTGGGATGAAAAGCTACCAATCATCTTAATGGCTCTAAGAGGCTCTAAGACGATACATGGGTACACTCCCTTTGAAGTTATGACTGGAAGGCAAATGCGCATGCCTGAAAGTTGGTGGTTGGGAGTGGAACTGCCTGGTGCCTGGGAAGGGAAGGTGGTAAAAGATGAATGGGTACAAACCTTAGCAGAGATGATAGCTGCTCTACACAAGCAAATGGCAGCACAGCTGGGCATAGTATAGCAAAACACGGACAAAAAACTAGGCTGGGGAAAACCTCCTTTAATATGGAAATTAGACCAACCAGTAATGTACAGAAGGTTTTCAGTGAAGGAGCACTCTTTGACACACACCTGGGATGGCTCCTGCTTTATTGTGAATTGGGCCAGCCCCAGTGTTTATCAGGTAGAAATCCTGAATGGAAAAAATGGGAAACCCTGGCGGAAATGGTTTCATTCCTCACAGCTCAAAGGGTGGAAGGGTAAACCACCTGACCCACAAGGAATATTATAACTGTCTTCTCCATCCTGCCAGCCACCCGTCTTGGCTAGCAAGAAGCAATGGCTTGGGGCCATTGGAAAATACACGTTGGGTGGGCTTGTCGGTGCCTACCCTGATGTTGAGGCAGGAAAAGGCCAAAGAAGTCATCGACTTATTATGGCCACCCTCACATAGGTCACTGCTTCATGTTCACCCTGCAATATTGGTCCCAGATTCTTCCAGTATATACGGGGGGAGTGTGAGAGTTTTTTCTCTCTTCTCTGCCCCCTCATAGGTCCCGAACACAAGCCATGACATGCCACCCTTGCACCAGCACCCTGCTGTTCATAAGTGTCTGGAGTCTGATGCTGTCCAGGTTCTATGCTGAACCTGTGATCCCTCTGAACCGCTGGAGGTGCTCTCCAGCTGGAGCCCAGGAAGTAAAATTGCTGTGCCACATGCATGGATTCTATGGGAATGGGAGCAACCCCCTGGCCCCACAGCGTCACTATCAGTTCTAGGCTGTTGGCAACTCCTCGGGTTGCCCCTGGGAAAGCATTGCCAATTGCATGCAGAGTGCCATTGGGGAGTCACTCAAGTTTTGTTATGAAACTAAGACCACACCAGACTCCGTCCCATTCTTCTGTAAGCCATTGTGTTCTCAAAAAGGATGTACACCATCAAACACAACCAGTGACAGCCTCCGGGTTAGCAGAAGGTGCAGTATAATCCTGGTTTCCTCCACTGTTTGGGGAGAAACCATGCCCCTACGTTTCATCATTGTCCTCGGAACCCAGACACCTCCGTTACTTGGAGATGAACTGAAGCTGTCTCTGATCACACCAGCAGGCAAGAATATCACACAGTTCCTTATAAATTTGGAACTGCTGAACTGGACATTAACTGGACATGACCTGATTCAGCAAGGTCCCCCATACTGGGTAGTCCCATTAAAAGGCACACATTATGATAAACTCATGCCAACAATTTGGTTTTAATTCTATGGGCACATTGCTATTTCAGGGGGATTCCATGAGCCCGGATTGTACAGAATGGAATTGGGCCAACAACAAAAAACAGTTTTAAATTTTGACCCTCTGATCACAAACCTTGCTCCCCACTGATGTTTAAGAGCCCCAATTTCAGGGCCCCATGTGCTTAAATTGGATCAAGAAGAACATTTGGTTCTTCAACCTCAGACTTCTCTGAAGGAGGTTCAAATCAACTTAGAAGGCATGAATATCTCTCACATTGCACCTGTATGTGCTCCCTTGATTGGAACTAGCCATAAGGGTTGGGATAAATGGATAAGAATGTGGCAAGGGGCTGACCATGTAAATAGAGTAAAAAGGGAATTAAGTGAATGGATTGCACCTGTAGGAACACAAAGCTCTTTCGTTGATGGTGCAAACATAGAAGTTCTGGCTAATAAACTATTATATGCCACTGAAAATATAAAAAAGATGGGAACCCTATTAACAGCATCTTTGAAACCGTTAAGTGAGGAACAGCAGTTAATAAGTAAGTTATTTCCTGGGTAGGAAAGACTCATAGAAAAAGATGAAGAGTTAATAATGTCTGGTGTACAGCTCCTCCAGAATAATGTCTCATTGAGCTCAGTGTGTGAGCAAGCTCAGGCTCTCACCCAGAACATAATCATGGGAATGATTTGGCAAGCCATAGCAGGACAAATTCCCATGGAGGCAATCAACTTGATTCAGCCCCATTTAATGGAGGAAGAATTAGTTCTCCAGCCCTGGTGGAGACTAGCTAACACTTCATACAATCACCACCAGCAAAACTTGCAGTTATTCTTGATAACTGGCAGGCAAAAAATTAGAGTAATCCACCCAGTAGTCCCACTGGGATTACAGATTAATGGTAACTCAGTAATGTACTCCAAAGATCCTAACACTTGGGCTTGGCAGAAAGATAATGTGTGGAACAGAGTAAATGTAAAAGGGTGTAGGAGAAAAGAAGGTTTGAGCTATATCTGTGAAGACCAAGCATTGGAGGAACATGATGAATGCTTCTTCCCACAACCTTGGAATAAGCCTCACTATTCCTTCAATGTTATCCAGGAAGAGGGGTCTGTTATTGTTTATGTTGGTAAAGCATGTGTGTGTGTGAGAACGAGATGTAATACTCTATTGATTAATGGACATTGGATTCAACCCATGGTGCCTTACGTTAATCACTGTTTCTGTAATGTAAACACCATGGATAGTTGTGATATTAAGTTTACTGTGCCTATATGGACTGTACAACATTTGAATGCCTATCCTGAGCTCTACAATGAGATTTCCCCCATTTCACTGGGAATGGGTCTCACTGCCATTAAGAAACTATTAACTCATCCCTTCTTACAAGCTGAGCTGCAAACCCTCCAAACTTTGGGGGAGAATAGCCTCCATTAGTGATCCATGGGTACAAGAATTTCACAGTGTATGGACTAAAAATAAGCCACAAGCACCGGCTGCCGCATCCCCCATTGGCCAGGAAATGCAGCAAATGGGAGCTGTGGGGGTGGAGCCTATGGGCATGGGCAGCGTGCGGCATGGAGCCCCCCGGCCCTTTGCAGCCTAGGAGCTGCAGGGCCATACCAGTGAGAGCCGGGGGCTCTCCACCCTGAGGTTAGTGCCCCCCACCCCTTAGCCCCCTGCCCCTAGCCCTGAGCCCCCTCCTACACACCCAAACTGCTGCTGCTGGCCCAGAGCTGTCTGGCTCCGGCAGCCCCTGAGCCAGCACCAGCTGCTGCAGAAGTCACAGAGGTCATGAAAAGTCATGGAATCCGTGACCTCCGTGACAGACTTGCAGCCTTAATCATAAGTGGCTCAGAGTATATATTTCTTGACCTGTTGACCTACGATCATAATGACTTTGGCCTCCTTAAGCAGCTCATCATGTAAAGAGGGCAGCTTTTTCCAAGTCATTAAGTCATACTTGCCCAGGACAGCTTAGTAATTGGCTGTGTGAATCTGAAGGGTTCAAAGTACAGCTTCCTGTCCAGGAGATCCAGGCACTTTGCCTTGTTGAGTATGGTGAGCTAAGATGACTAGTTTGTCTTGACCTCTCATGAGCTACCAGACAACAAGTGTGTGACAAAATACTCAAACTCCTTCTGTGAGAGCTGGTAGAAATAGCCTGCCTCCTTGGAAATGGGAGTAATGGCTGCCAGAGTCAGCTAAAAGTCCTTTGCTGTTTATAAAATGCCCTAATTGATAGGAAGGACCACTTTCCAATTGCTTGAACTGCAGGATGTTGAAGAGTCAGTAGTATTTTTCAATCACTACTGACAATTCCTAGCCCAGAATGTGCCTCTTCTGAAGATTGTGGACTTTTAAAAAGGTATTTCAGGACAGATTTCAGACCGTGTAACAGCCTTTGGGGAGGAAGGTGGTGGCACTGACTCATGTGCCTCTTCCACCACATCATATGACCATAAAAATGGCCATACTGGGTCAAACCAATGGTCCATCTAGTCCAGTATCTTGTCATCCAACAGTGGCCAGTGCCAGAAGCTTCAGGACATGAACAGAATAGGGCAATTATCAACTGTTGTCCAGACCTAGCTTCTGGCAGTCAGAGGTTTAGGGACACCCAGAGCATGGGATTGCATCCCTGATCATCTTGGCTAATAGCCATGGATGGACCTATCTTCCATGAACTTATCTAATTGTTTTTTTGAACCCAGTTATACTTTTGGCTTTCACCACATCCTCTGGCAATGAGTTCCACAGGTTGACTGTGTACTGTGTGAAGAATGACTTCCTTATGTTTGTTTTAACCCTGATGCCTATTAAATCAACATCCTAATTCTCCAAATAGTTACGAGGAGACAGCTCTCAAGGGAGCTTGATTTCAAGATGAAATTGACATGGAAGTGGTCTCCTAGTTGCCTTTCCTGGGGAACTGCCACTGTACATGAGGCTGGTGAGCCAACTTTGGCCAGTAGGACAGGAGAGCTAGCAATGCATAGGATGAAATGAAGCTAACCCATTTTGATTCCCATTTACAGATATAGGGGAGTGAAAACTTTCAGTCAAAGATTTCTTTAAGGGATGCTTAGACCAACCTTCCATTGCAAAGCTTGTTTTCTTGGTTGACATTGGGGAGTACTTTAGGCATCATGCTCCTTGTAGAGCAACAAAGTTGCCAATTACCAGCACCATATTCAGTGGACCAGAATAGGTATCTGGACATTGAAACGTCTTAGTATTCAACATGATGGGTAAGGGGGAAATGAAGTCTTCATAGTGATGTTTAACAGGTGAAGTTTGAGGCAGACTTCTGAAGGGCTTTGTGTGATTATATTATTAGAGAAGGCCTGACATGAAGCATCAATTGGCAATATGCCCCTCCCTTGGGCAGAACAATAAAAGTGCGCTGGTCCATTTTGTACATAGGTTCCTCACAGGAGACGCTTGGCAGACTCGGTATCAGCCATCCCAACAAGAGTAGGTTCACAATGGAGAGACCAAGGCTCAGCAGGGCCACAAACAATGAAAAAGGAAAGCCCATTAGGGCAAAAACTTGGCAAAATGGAGGCAAAGTTTGTGAACTAGAGCTAGCTGGAAAAGAGAATTTCCATTTCACTGGAAATTCTGGGTTCTCAACATTTTGTTTTCCATCAGAACAAAACATCAACATAGGAGAATTTCCCACAGAATAGAAGGATCCATTTTGGCATATGCCTGTATGCCAGCTGGGAAGCTAACCATCTTGCCTGCTGACTGGCTGCCCAGCAAGGTAGACAGGGAGCCCACATGCCAGCCAAGAGGCCAGAATGCTGGCAGGGGAGCCAGGAAGCCTGTCTAGCCAGGTGCCAGGGAGCAGTGCAGTTGCCCAGCTTTGCTGGCTCTCTGGCAAGCCAGCCAGGGAGCCAAGTGAGGTGCTGGCCAGTTAGTTGGCTCGCCAGCCATCAAGTCAGGCAGCTGCCCACCCATTGGGTGGATAGCTTGGGGAGGCAGCAAGCCAAGCAGCCCACCTGTCAGGCAGGCAACTGGGGAGCTGGCCACCTGGAGGTCGGGCTGCCCAGCAAACCAGTTTGGCAAGGAGGTGGGCTGGTCTGCCTCCCTGATTTCTGCCAAAAGGTCAGCAGAATAAATACATTCCTGTGAAACATTTCAGTTCTGTCAAATCAGTATTTTCCAATGGAAAATTGTTTCATTGGAAAATTTCCAATCTGGTCTATCCTGATTTGCTGAGGACATGGGTGGTGAACAGGGGTTCTCTGACCCAAGGACCCAATCTAAAAGTAGGATGAACTGCAGGACTCTGCTCCAAGAGAAGTCCATGTGCGGGCCTATCATTTGGACAGGGTGCCCACATTGAGACTAAGCAAGGGGGGTCAAAGGTAGAGCTCTCCATGGAACCATAAAAGTGAATATGTAATTGCAGACATACTGAATACATACATGTGGGCAGAATTAAGATTCCATGGGCAACTGTAAATATGGCATTTGCTAACATTTAAATACATTGACTTTGCAATCTAAATACCATTCTTTTAAAATATGGTTTTAAAATGTAATTCTTAAATGTGTGTAGTTGTGGGGAAGGGGAGTTGTTGTTTTAAGGAAAAAGGTAAAGAGTCCTATTCTGTTCTGCATGCTAGGATCATATTCTGTTCAACTGTAACAGTCCCCCATCATCACCACTTGGTGTTAACCAGGAATAATCTCTGCTTATATCTTGCCAGTGGTTAACTGGATGTGCCCTAGGTTCCACACCTTAAAGCCCCACCCAGCAGACTCATTGCCCCAACCCACATCTATCATCAGCGAGAAATCACAGACAGGCCTAACTATGAAAGTTTGATTTATTTAACAAAGGCTTAAATAGTAACTAATAAGACCCCCAAATAAAACAGTACACAAAGGGTATTCATGTCAGTTTGTTAAGCCAACCTGTACCTGAAGTCAAGGTCCCAAACCCACAAGACAAGGGAGTTTACCGCAGCTAAGGTACAGACATACTATACCAGGTTCAGAGGAATGGACCCATGACAATGGACTTCATGAACCAGGTACAACAGGATTCTTGAACACAGGTTAGACAGGAACTAATCAGGAACAGGTAATTGGAACAGGAGTTTGGATCTTCTTCTGTGATCTTCTGCAGATCCCTCGTAGTCTTGGCTAGGACATGCCACTGTGCTGCCACCAGGAAGAACAGCCCCTTCTCTCAGGTGTAGCAGTCTTTTATGTTCTCCTGTTACTAGGCAGAACAAATACCATGTGACCTTTGCTCTTTTCCCGCCTCAGAGGGAAAAAGGTGTCAATTGTCTCAAGAAGAAGGTCACCAACATGGTGGACAAACAACTATTCACAAACAAAATGGCAAAGTGCCTAAACAAAATGGAACTTGTACATTTTCCCCTACATTTGGTTTGAAGTCTGAACCTTCATCATTACAGAACAGACTGCTACCATATAAGGTACAAGAGCGACTGCTTTAGATCAGGGGTCGGCAACCTTTCAGAAGTGGTGTGCCGAGTCTTCATTTATTCACTCTAATTTAAGGTTTCGCGTGCCAGGAATATATTTTAACGTTTTTAAAAGGTCTCTTTCTATAAGTCTTTAATATAACTAAACTATTGTTTATAACAATATTTAACTATAACATTAAATATTAAACTATTGTTTATAACTAAACATTATAACTAAACTAAATATTAAACTATTGTTTATAACTATATTTGTTTATAACTAAACTATTGTTGTATGTAAAGTAAATAAGGTTTTTAAAATGGTTAAGAAGCTTCATTTAAAATTAAATTAAAATGCAGAGCCCCCCGGATCGGTGGCCAGGACCTGGGCAGTGTGAGTGCCACTGAAAATCAGCTCATGTGCCGCCTTTGGCACGCGTGCCATAGGTTGCCTACCCCTGCTTTAGATGGTAGCAGGATAAGACAGTGGGGGGATAGGCTATTCGGTGCAGGGATAGAGAGGGAGTTGTGCCTCCATGGGAAGTCATGGGCCTTTGAGGCCATGGGCAAGTCTGGGAGGGGAACTACAGAATGGTGACAACTCCCCACCATCCCCAGTAAGGGGATCATCATCATCTGCTGCTGCGGCTGCAGCAGCAGTGGAATGAGCCCAATCTTAGAATGATCATGTTAGTTATTTTGGTATGCTGCCAAAGATTTCCTGAGGAATGCCCGTCAGAGATGGGCAATGGCAATTTATAACTTTTTTATATCAGCAAAAAATGAACAGTGTGTCATACAACAAAAAAACAACAACAACAAAACCCAACACATTTCTGTAGCTTCAGAGCATTCTCCTTGCTAAATGATCAAAGGTCTGCTATAACAATAGAGGTGAGAGCTTTTCAAAGGAAAGGTTGTAAGAATCCCAGTATATAGGCTTCTATTAGCGCCCCTATAATATTGTTTAAATATATTATTTTAACCTTCTAAAAAAAATCTTACACTTCAATTCCTTATATGGTTTGAGCCAATGGACTTCTGTCATCCATCACAGGCTTCTGTAATTCATTATATATTTGATGCATTATATATGTTTGTGTTTTCCAGTTGTATATCTAAGATGTTCAATTCCATCAGTACTCTCCATACATTACAAACACTTCCAACCAGAAACTAATGAAAAATTGATTCTCCTCTACCTTATATATACTTTATCCTTACATAAAGGGTATTAATTGACTCCCCTGAAAATATGCATTGAATTTGCTTCATTTTTACCCCTGGTTCAAGTTACTGCTAGAGAAATAAGGTGGGTGAGGAAATATCTTTTAGTGAGCCTTTGGTGAAAGAACAGGCTTCTGAGCTTTGTGAAGCTGGTTCACTCTGAATAAGCACGTTAATAATCATTGGCCCAGAGAGAGTGAGCAGAATGATGCTATAGCCTGGTGGTTAGGGCACCTCCCTGGGAGGCTGGAAACACAGAGTCTCGTCCTCCTGCCCCAATGACTTTATCCAGAGTGGAACAGCTTCAACAGCAGAGAGTGAGGGAACCCCGTATCAGAATATTCCATATCCAAATGGCTAGGGTGTTCTCCTGAGAGATGGGAGACACCTGTTAAAATCCCTTCTCCCCATCAAGCAGTGGGGAGGATTGAAACTGGGTTTCCTGCAATCTGGTGAGTGCTCTAACTTCTACGCTAAGAGTTTGACTCAAGTCCCCTTCAGAAAGTGTGTGAAGCAATGAACATACCCAGAGGCAAAAACTTAGGTACCTAGAGGACTCTTAGAACAAAAATTTAGGCACCAAGTGATTTGAGCACATATAGGGTTCAACAGTAGCCAAGCAGGGTCTTTTTCGATTGCAGTGGTGCCTAAAATTGGTAATTATGTGCCTAAATGTTGGGTTTAGGCATCTAAGGGCTGGTCCACATTAACCCCCAGTTCGAACTAAGATACGCAACTTCAGCTACGTGAATAACGTAGCTAAAGTCGAAATATCTTAGTTTGAAATACAAGGTACTTACCGCGGGTCCACACGCGGCAGGCAGGCTCCCCCGTCAACTGCGCGTACTCCTCTCGCGGAGCAGGAGTACCGGTGTCGATGGCGAGCACTTCTGGGATCGATTTATCGCGTCTAGACCAGACACGATAAATCGATCCCAGAAGAGCGATTGCTTACCGCCAAACCCGGAGGTAAGTATAGACGTACCCTAAGTCTTCTTGCAGATCTGGGTGCACGTAACTATATTTAATATAAGGACCATGATAGTAGCTCTTCACACATGTATCATGGTTTCATGTGCAAGCTAAAATCAGTGATGGGCCAGGAAAGTGCAGTTCTCTGAAATGTGACTGTGAAAAAAACCAACCCTGCTACCTTCTTAGTCAAGTGCTCTGTTCCTGTGTGTGTATGTATAGAGCAGGGGGAGCCAAACTTACTGACTGTCCAAACCACATACGACAATCTTCAGAAGTTTGAGAGCTGGGGCACACCTGCTGGGGCTCGGAGCTTCAGGCCCATTCCTGATGAAGCCCCAAGCCATGGCAAGTGTGCCCCGTGGGGCTAAAGCCCCAAGACCCCTCTCCCCACTGGGTAGAAGTCAGAGGTGACGTGTGTGGGGGGGGAGCACATGTGTGCCTTCGGGGCATGATTCAATCTGTTTGGGGGAGCAAACCTTTAAATTGTGTCTCCCACTCTCAGGAGGCACCAGTCGTCTCTGGCAAAAGCCCCTAGCCCCACCACCCTGCTGCAGGACAGAAGCCCCGAGCCCCCTCACCCACCAGTCTGGTAGGTGGAGAATAGGCTGGGAGTTCTGTGAGCTGCACTTTAACTGTAAAAGAGCCACATGAGGCTCGCAAGCCACAGTTTGACCACCCTGGTATAAAGTCCTATTTCTTAAGAGAAGTTTCCTTCTTAAGTGAAGAAATGAAATGTTACTGGTTAGTGTTGGAGAATCAGCACTGCTGCGAAAACTCAATTCTGCTCTTCCGTCTGTATCAACATAATTCTCTTCTAAATTCCAATAATTTACAAATGTGCAAAACTGATTCAGAGGATGAGGCTGGGCTGGTGTAGGTAAGGATCTGGTTTGGCTTGCAGAACCTTTGCTATGGGTGATGTTCAAAAGAGAACCTAATGTAACTTTTAACGCTCAAGCTTGTTTTGCAGAGCAAGCACTTAGAAGAAATCATTTGTACATTTAGCTTATTTGTTATGGAAATTTCAAACACAACTGGAACCTCATTATGACACTTCAAAATCTAACCACACTAACTGCTATTTCTGTGGCACCAGCAGTTAGAAGTCAATCCTCACCTGCTTTACAAATAAGCTTAAACATTTCAAAATAATTCCTTTTAAGCTATTTATCTATTTTACCAGGTATTGAGTACAAAGTGTTATTGTGCAGTGATTAATTGAGCTATGAGCTATTTCTACATTTTAATATTAATTGTTCACTCAATGATTGTTAAATTTCACAAAGATATAGGAGAATAGGTTCATGTTCTGCCTAAGCAATAAGGCAACAACTTGACTTACTCATTCATTATTAAATTTCAAAAAGAGGACCATGCCCCAGGTAGAAATGTGTACAGTAGCCACTGTGGGAGGAGATACAACTATAGATAATGGTGGGAGTATAACCACATACTCGAGGAAGCACTGCCTCCTGATAGGTGGTGTTTTCAAAGGTCACCATTTGGGGAGGCTAGCCCTCTGCCCGCCTCTTTCTGCCCAAGGTCCCGCCCCTCCCCCCCGCGCTTACTGGCAGGTCCGTTGGCACAGCCCTGAACCTCAGCCAGTACCCAGAGCACCCCCGAGCCCTGGCTGGCCCACTGGCACCCGGAGGAGCCCTGAGCCCAGGCCGCTCAGAGGAGCTCTGAGCCCCAACATGGCCTGGCCCTGGGGCTGTGGCGGGAAGCATTAAGGGAGGTTTGGGGAGGCTTAGTCTCCCCCAGCCTCATGGGTGGTGGGTGAAGCTTTTCCTCAGGGAGGCTAACTCCCCATCCCGCCTCTTCCACCCGTGGCCCCGCCCACACTCTGCCCCAGGTCTCACTCCTGCTCTACTCCAGGCCCTGCTCTGTTCCCCGCTTGTCCCCTTCCCTGCTTGCCACATGCATCCCTCCTCTTCTCCCCCCGCCTCCCAACTCGAGTGGCACATCCCTAAGTGACTTACATTACATCGACTTAAATGGTAGTGTAGACAAGCCCTTAGTAACTGAACATTTCTCCAGCAGAGGCAGAGGAATAATATTTCATTATTGACCTCTTTCAAAAAGGCTGCCAAGTTCCAGTCTCAGTGAGACTGAGGCCAGAGGCTGCCTTGGGGAAAATGGTTATTGGCTCTATTCACCTGCTCCTTATAATAGATTCATAGATTCATAGACTCTAGGGCTGGAAGGGTCCTCGACGGATCATCGAGTCCTGTCCCCTGCCCTCATGGCAGGACCAAATACTGTCTAGACCATCCCCGATAGCCATTTATCTAACCTCTTAAATATCTCCAGAGATGGAGAGTCCACAACCTCCCTAAGCAATTTATTCCAGTCTTTAATCACCCTGACAGTTAGGAACTTTTTCCTAATGTCCAACCTAAACCTCCCTTGCTGCAGTTTAAGCCCATTACTTCTTGTTCTATCCTTACAGGCTAAGATGAACAAGTTTCCTCCCACCTCCTTATGACACCCTTTTAGATACCTGAAGATTGCTATCATGTCCCCTCTCAGTCTTCTCTTTTCCAAACGAAACAAACCCAGTTGTTTCAGCCTTCCTTCATAGGTCATGTTCTCTAGACCTTTAATCATTCTTGTTGCTCTTCTCTGGACCGTCTCCAATTTCTCCACATCTTTCTTGAAATGCGGTGCCCAGAACTGGACACAATAATCCAATTGAGGCCTAACCAGCGCAGAGTAGAGCGGAAGAATGACTTCTCATGTCTTGCTCACAACACACCTGTTAATGCATCCCAGAATCATGTTTGCTTTTTTTGCAACAGCATCACACTGTTGACTCATATTTAGCTTGCGGTCCACTATAACCCTAGATCCCTTTCTGCCATACTCCTTCCTAGACAGTCTGTAATGTTCTTTTTGACTTCCTGACAGCATCCAGTGCTACCATCTTTCCCACAAACAGGTTGGATTCACTTCTATTTGGAACAATGGGAGGTGATGTCTTTTTGAAAGAGGGCATCATCACAGGACAGCCTGTGGCCTATGTTTAGAGCACAAAGCTGATTTTAAAATTACAATGATGTCATAGATGTCTCCACACAATTACTGATGTCTCCCCACTTATCCACTGGATTTGTAGAGGGTTAATTTGGTTGTTAAGTGGAACCACAAATCCAGGGGGAGGGAGAGCTTGGCCTCCTCAGAAGGAATGCTGGAGTGGTGCCCCTGGGTTAAACTGGGCACCTGTTCTTGGCTGTCCACTCCCTTTGTGTCTGGAGAGTCTCTGGAAAAGCTCCTTGGTTGGCAAGCCATTTATTTGAGCTTTTGGCTCATAGTTCACCAGCCTTTTCCAGAGCATGTTTCAAAACATTCAGTTCCTCTGCAGTAGTCTGGTATGGGCCATCTGCTTTCCAGTTTGCAGACTTGGTGACTATCTCCTTATTGAAAGGCCTTTCCCTCTTGTAATTGGGACTAGAACTGCTGCTGTTCTGGTTCTTGTCCCTAGAATCATCAGGCTTTCTGGCAACAGAGGTGTTAAAAGCTGCTATTTTTTTCTTGCCACCTAGTCCAGGGTGAGCTTCTTTGTTTAGCTCATAGGCCTCATGGGCCCTGTCCTCTAGTTTTTAAAGACGCACAACCCGTGGGTTTACTGAACCTATTGATAGTTTCAAAACAGGTAGCAGTCTCTGCATATATATTTCTCTAAACTCAGGAGTGTCATGCGTTACCACACCGTTTACTACGGGGGCCAGTCCAGTTAGCCAACACAAGAGTCTTTTCCTGGCTAAATATCTTTCTGGGAGTTGGGAGGGCCTCTGCCTCTCTGAGTACAGTTTCCCCATCAAATTCTCGTGTGGGAAGTATAGTTTGAATATGCCCAAGTAAATGTCCACATCTCAGTTACATTGGCCATTGGTATCTCATGAGGCAGTGCATTAAAGTCCTCATTCCCAATACACTCCTGTACCACGGTGACCATGTCCTCTGTGCTGAGACCCGGGATGCTGCTCAGTCGGGCAAGCCAGTTGAGCGCACTTTCTCTGTTGAGAGGGCCCATCTGCTTCCCAACCACCCTTGCGTGTTCAGGAGACAGCAATTTAATTTCGTACCTGGTCTCAGGTGTCTGATTTGTGCCAAATTGCACTACCGTGGTAGTGATTGGGGCAAATGGAGGGCATCACCTCTGCTCCTGGCTTTCCTCATGGCTAACAGGGGCCGATGGTATCGAGCTAATGCCATGGATAGGTGGTGAATAGCCAGGTGGTGATCTTTCACTCTTAGAGTCCTCTGCCTCTGACCCATATGTGGTGAACCCGGCTAGAGGACCAGCCTCAATAGCATGGTTCACTCCCTGTGATCTCTGAAGCTGCTCTCTCAGCTTCTGTAGCCTTTTCAGGTGGACATTGTGGTTGGTGATGCCTTCCCCAGACTGCTTAGCTTCCTTAAGCAGCTTTCTCACAGTGGCTTGTGACTCCTCCAGCTTCTTGCTGAGGATGAAATCTTCCCACTCAGATGACACCAATCTCTCATTCAGTTCACGCAGCTGCTCTTCTAGTTGTGTCAGCTGCAGAGTCTGATTGGTAACCTGTGCAGCTGCTGTGCTGTACTTTACTGACAGCTTCTCTAATTCTATATTTTACCCTTTAGTTGGGCTTGGGTAGCTGACTCTTTAAGCAGCTTCACCTGCTTGTCTAGCTCTTTCCCAGCCATAGCGAGCCCGTATAATAGAGCTCTTTTCGGACAGCGGTTTACAGATCATGTACCGCTCTCATGCCCTTCCCAGTTTCTGAAGGGCATCCTCCCTGGAAAATGACTTTATTACAGAGCTTTGGAGCAACAAGCCAGGACAAGCACACCCTCTTTTGAGGAGTCCACTCGGTACAGCCTCTGATGTCCAATAGCTTTCCTCCCTCCCCAGCCCTCTGGCTAGAAATCTGAGGTAGCCAGAAGGATCCCATGTGCAATATGGGGAGTAGGTTAACCTTTCATGTCCTTGCTTCCAAAGACTGTTGGTGTGCAAATTTTAACAACAATTTTTCAATTAAAAGATCTGGCCAATGAAGTTTCTTTTTCTTACTTACCCCAATATTCTAGCACCAGTGTAATTACTGACTTTTGTGTTTTGTATAATCCATTACTGTTAATAAATTATAGTTTAGAAAGCAAGTCACTTTATTAAAATATGTTGCTTTAAAAGTATCATTTTAAGACCACAATCTCAAGCCAGTGCAATGAGAGAGCGCAGTGTAAAAGTATAGTTTTTTACACAAGTTTATGTTTCCTAGCCATTTGAAGCTGTGGAACAACTCTTGAGAGCAACATTAAGCCTACTTATTTACTAATGGATCTTTGAATGTAGTCAGTACATTCCCTTTATCCCTTCAAGTAACCATGTGATTTACTGCCTTGAGATCTAAAAACAAACAGTTTGATAAAACAGCAAAGGAGACATATACTTTAATATTTCCCCCTCTCAAACAGTGGGAAAACATGAGAGTCCTTGGAATAATCTTTAGATGGCTAAAGCGCCAATAGGAAAGGATAGCCGGAGGCTTGGAAACTTAAGATATTTTACTCACAATAGTGTAAGAAAATGATGTGTATTCACATCTTTAAAAAAATCACAAGAATATGAGGGATTAGTGTTATGCAGGAGAAACCAGAGAGCAATACAAGAATCTACCTATACATTATTCAGGGCAGGTATTCAATTCTTTATTTCCAAACCTCGAGATCTCTAATTTCCTTTTTAATATTGTCCTGGCAAGTCTATGCAAAGGAGTGTGGTGAGGGAGGCAAACAAAAGAACCAAAAGTTGCACACATGGTTTGCACAAAGTGGAGTGACCAAAACTTGGTGATTCAGCCCTGGAAGGAGCAAAAAGTCTCTAGGACCTGGTAGCAATAGATTTAAATGAGAAGGTGGAAACTGGTTATGGGTCTGGAGGGAGTTTGTTGCATTAGAAGGGAGTAGAAGTAACTGGAAAGAAACTGGGTGGGATAAAGATAATTGAAAATGGCAAAGGGTTTCAGAGTTTGCTGCAAGAGAGTGGAGAGTTGCTCAAAGCTTTTTTGGTTAAAAAATGGCTTTTAATATTTTGTGAAACTGGATTTGAACTTTTTTTTCTCAGGTTTTTTTTTTTTTTGCTCATACCAAAAATGCTATTGATTTCAATTATAACACAGAATACAAAGTGTACAGTGCTCACTTTATATTTATTTTTGATTACAAGTATTTGCACTGTAAAAATAAAAAAAGAAATAGTATTTTTCAATTCACCTAATACACGTATTGTAGTGCAATCTCTTTATCATGAAAGTTCAACTTACAAATTTAGAATGATGTACAAAATAACTGCATTCAAAAATAAAACAATGTAAAATTTTAAAGCCTGCAAGTCCACTCAGTCCTACTTCTTGTTCAGCCAATCACTCAGACAAACAAATGTGTTTACATTTGCAGGAGATAATGCTGCCCGCTTCTTGTTTACAATGTTACCTGAAAGTGAGAACAGGCATTCGCATGACACTGTTGTAGCCAGCTTCACAATATATTTACAATCTTCAACCACCATTCCAGGTGACATGTGTCCATTCTGATGACGGGTTCTGCTCAATAACAATCCAAAGCAGTGTGGACTGACGCACGTTCATTTTCATTATCTGAGTCAGATGCCACCAGCAGAAGGTTGATTTTCTTTTTTGGTGGTTCGGGTTCTGTATTTGCCACATCGGAGTGTTGCTCTGTTAAGATTTCTGAAAGCATACTTCATACTTCTCTCAGATTTTGGAAAGCACTTCAGATTCTTAAACTTTGGATCAAGTGCTGTAGCTATCTTTAGAAATCTCATATTGGTACCTTCTTTGTGTTTTGTCAAATCTGCAGTGAAAGTGTTCTTAAAATTAACAACATGTGCTGGGTCATCATCCAAGACTGCTATAACATAAAATATATGGCAGAATGCGGGTGAAACAGAGCAGGAGACATACTCTTCTCCCCAAGGAGTTCAGTCACAAATTTAATTAACACATTTTTTTTTAACGAGCATTATCAGCATGGAAGCATGTCCTCTGGAATGGTGGCTGAAGCACGAAGGAGCATATGAATGTGTAGCATACCTAGAACAAAAATAGCTTGCAATGCCGGCTACAAAAGTGCCATGCAAATACCTGTTCTCACTTTTTGGTGACATTGTAAATAAGAAAAGGGAAGCATTATCTCACGTAAATGTGAACAAACTTGTTTGTCTTAGCGATTGGCTGACAAAGGAGTAGGACTGAGTGGACTTGTAGGCTCTGAAGTTTTACATTGTTTTGTTTTTGAGAGAAGTTATGTAAAACAAAAAAATCTATATTTGTAAATTGCACTTTCATGACAAAGAGATTGTACTACAGTACTTATATGAGGTGAATTGAAAAATACTATTTCTTTTGTTTATCATTTTTATAGTGCAAATATTTGTAATAAAAATAATATACACTTTGATTTCAGTTACAACAATACAGTATATATGAAAATGTAGAAAAACATCCAAAATATTTAATAAATTTCAATTGGTATTCTATTGTTTAACAGTGTGATTAAAACTACGATTAATCGCGATTAATTTTTTTGAGTTAGTTGCGTGAGTTAACTGCCAATAATCGACAGCCCTAGAAAACAGACTTTTGGCAAAAAAAGAGCAAAGGAAATTAACTGATTCCCTTGATCTGGAAGGACACCTGAATGACCTCACAGAGAACTGGAGGATGTGGTTGCAGTTCTAAGTTTTTCTGGAAGGAAGTGATATTGAAGAGAAACCCCCCACACTAGTAGATGTGGTGTGTTCAGAAGCACTGGAGATCTATAATGCGTTCCAGTGGGAGCTCAGAGGGGACAACAAAACTACTAGATAAAGTTATTCAGGAGTTTCAAAAATATTTTTATGTACCTAAGATTGTTATTTGGGAAAGGCACTGTCTTTATATAGGGTATCAGCTGTCAAATGAGATCAGTGACCATTCTGTTGAAGACTTACATAAAATAGCGAAGTCATTTGAATTTGAACAATTAAAAATTGGACTAATCAAAGAACAAGTTATTTGTGGTATTATGAGTCAAAACAAGACTTTAAACTTTTCCTCCAAATGAAAGCAGTAAAAGAAGTGCATCTTATAAAATGCATAAAGACAGAAGACGAGTACAAGAATATGGCAAATACAGTATTAGAATGTAACACAATAACCAGTACAAGGAGTACAATGTCAGGCATACCATAAAAATAATCATTTTGCAGAACTGTTTGGCTCTCAGCGTAAATTGGAAAAAAAGCAGAAAGCAAAAGCAAAATACATTTATTGTGACATGCCAATTGTATAAGTGGAATGACCCCAAAACAAGCAGACTATACAGAGATTCATAGGCTTGTTAACATATCCAAGTGAATTCATCCTTAATTTGTCACAATTAAGCATGCCTCTCTCCTGCTCCTTAATGGAGGGAAAAATGTAAGAGATCTTTTGGAGGCACCAATGGGTTTAATGAATATCCTACCCCTTTTTTTTGTTGCTCATTCTTCTAGGCTTCAGGTTAGTATGTTTACTTGTTTTGTCAATTAGTAGCATTTATTTTTGCTATAAATGTCATATACTTTAAATATTCCTAGAAAAGGCTTTCATGATCATTCCAAAGAGTTTATACAGTCTTACAGAAGTCACTTTGCAGACTAACTGTCTTGCTCTTCAGAGCACCTTACCAGTTCCTCAACTTTATGAGCACTGAACTTACCAATGGCTTTTAAAGTGAAAACATAAGGATTCTATGCAACAGTTTATCCTATCCCTCAGATAAGGATCAAATAGGGTTAATGCCATATTTTGCAGTAAACAGATGCTTGACCTTATGTCCTAGGATGAGTAAATTCCTCACATATTTGTACACATAAGTTGGTCTCTGGCTTTTACATAAAAATAATAAAAGAATGTCTAATTTATGCTGATGAGTATCTGTGATCTAGCCGGAGTTTATATAAATGCAAACTTCTAGTCAGGAACCAACTACAGGTTATGGAGGCAGAATAGAATACATATTTCTGTGCAAGAACAGTTAACTTGATGATTAGCAAAGTTCTTGCTAATTATTTCTGTACGTGGAATGATTGCTTCTGAGCATACAAATTTAATTCTTAGGGGTGCAGTGGAGTGCTGGGGAAAAACACCATATTAAGAGAGTCAGTGATTAACATATAATAAACAAGAGTTGTAACAAAGGGAAACAAAGTTTTGACACTTCTGTACACGTAGGCTTTATATGCTGGTAAGTGCAAAACATACTGTGATGTGCTAGAGCAGGGGTAGGCAACCTATGGCACTCGTGCCGAAGGCGGCACGCGGATTTCAGTGGCACTCACACTGCCCGGGTCTTGGCCATCGGTCCGGAGGGGCTCTGCATTTTAATTTAATTTTAAATGAAGCTTCTTAAACATTTAAAAAACTTATTTACTTTACATACAACAATAGTTTAGTTATATATTATAGACTTATAGAAAGAGACCTTCTAAAAACATTAAAATGTATTACTGGCATGCAAAACCTTAAGTTAGAGTGAATAAATGAAGACTCGGCACACCACTTCTAGAAGGTTGCCGACCCCTGTGCTAGAGGATGCTGCAAATCTCCTCTAGTAAAGTTTTGCCACAAAACTGAGGGAAAGATTGGGGTGATTTATCTCTGTGGCTCATAAAAATAGCTTGGAAAAGCAAATGTTTTGCTCTTGGAATAGATACAATTTCGCCCCATGGCTGGTGTTATAAAAAATGAATGACCAAGGTCTCTTTTATCACCTTCCCAACCCATTTCAAATGACACACAACAAACACTATGCTCTACTGACAATATACTCAGTACACCTTTTCGGCAGAGAGCACTTGACATGTTTTTGCCAAGTGCTGTTACCTCTGTTCTGGCTTATGAGAAAATATTTTTGCTTATGTCAGAAAATACATAAATTCTTCAGTCCCTCATCCCTCCTCTTTGTCAACAATCAGTGAAACCATATCTGAAATGCCAGTGTATTCAGCTCCTGATTTTCAATAGTATTTGAAAACAAATATTTTCAATATTATACTAAAATGACTCACACACTGTAGGTGCAGTCATAATGTTCTATCAAAGGTCCCCAAACTGTGGGGTTCCCCCACAAGGGGGGCACAGAGTAACATGGGGGGGCATGGCAGGACCTGGGCTATTCCCCACGGGAGGCGGGTAGAGCGCCACCCAACCCCACTCCAGTCCCAGCCCCAGCTCCACCCCCAGTTCCCAACCCCACCCACAGTCTCGGCCCCCAATCATCGCCTGGCTGCATCTCCACACCTGGTCCTGGCCCCACCCCCAGCCTCGGTCCCTGGCTGCAGCTCCATTCCCAGCCAAAGACCCGCTCCCAGCTGCAGCCCCAGCCTTGTCCCTCTTACCCTGTCTGCACCTCCCTTCCCCAGGAGCCACGACCCTGCTCCTGGCCCTGGCTCTGGGAGGCAGGCGGGCATGGACAGGGGTTAAAGGGGGAGAGACACTTAAAAATTTGGGGACCACTGTTCTAGGTGATAAAATGTAGACAAATTTAACATGGTGGAGAATGCACTGGACAAAACAGCTTGTGAATTCTAGAAAGGATCTGGAAAAGGTATCCAAGAAGCATCTGGACCAGGAATTCATGCTTTTATAATCACATTGGTTGAATTGGCCCTGAAATGGATGTAGCCTACCTTGAATACAGTCAGAATACTGATGAAGAACTGAAGAACTGAAACTGACACTTCCCATAGGATCATTCCTATAAATACAGTGATAAGACCACACTTTTAGGTTCGAGTTGAAATAAACTCCATGTTGTACAACAAACTCTCTTCACAGCTATTCTGACCAAAGGAACCATTATCAGGAATAGGACTGCAGTAGCAGGGGAGAAGGAGAACTCCAAATGGAGGAGGTTGCACCAGAAGAGGTGCTTTGGAGGAGTGAGAAAAGGAGCACCACAGTGGAAGAGCAGTTTCCAGCAGGAGCCTCTGAGTTTCCTTCCCTTGCAGAGATAGAAGGATGGGGAAGAGGACTAGTCCAAGAACAGCTTTTCCCATGGACAAGAGGAGCAGCAGAGAGAAGGGGAGCTTTGGAGCCTTTTAATCCCATCAGGAGTAGCAAGTGGGAAGAGAAGCTCTTTTCTACCCAGTCAGGAGTAGCAGCATGAATAGGGAGGAGGAGCCACTTCATCTGGGGAGTGCAGCTGGAGCATGGTGGTCCTTTCAAATAGGATGTTCTTGGAGAAAAAGGACATGGGGTTTGGCAAGATCTGACGTCTGGACAGGCATCTAACTAATTCTCATTGAAATGATGAAGTATTGCTGGTCTAATAAGGGCATTTGTGAACTAAGAGTTAACCCAGGAGGGTTCATATTAGCCTGAGGAATGTTTGTGGGTGCCAGGAAGGATTTGAGAAGCAGAGGGACCAACCAGTTGGGATGAGGTAGCTGAAGTCCCTTTTTTAATTGGATTGATTTGCCCTCACAGAGTCACAGTTACGGGGGCTCCTCCTTAGCTAGAATCCAGACTTATGCCCCACAGACCCACCTATCTATGTACTGTGTAGACATCCATTCATAATTGAATCATGGGACAGCACTGAAGGTGCATTTTGCCCCATATGCTCTTTCCAATACATTAGACAACACTGAAGCTGTTAAATAAAAACCTGATGATATTTTAACTAACAAGAAGCATATCTGTCTGCCATAGTTGGGTGGATTTAGCACCTCCTGCTCCCTGTATTTACTTGCACAAAGGACCAAAAGGAGAAGCAACTCAGAGCTTGATTTCTCCCAGTTTCTGGCAATTTTCAGGCTGCTCTTTTGAATCATGAAGTCAATCCGGTGCAATAATTTTTGATTAATGAAAGTTCATCTGATCCCTGCCCCTAGCAGTAGAAATGATCATGAGAATGTTTGGAAATGTAATGGAACAAGTCATAAAAGAACACAAGAACAACATCGATGGATACCACCCATAGTTCAAACAGATCTGCCCTGGAAGTCCACAAATATTTTTCTCAGGGTGAAAAGCACTAGTCACTTTTTGCATGCAACAGCAATCTTTTAGCTATTTATCTTTTCACTTGCAAGTGTGTGCATATTTATACATGAAATATTGAAGTTAATTTTATATGTATATATAATTTTGCATATATACAAAAGTGCATCCTGCTAAGAATAAAAATGGTTACATTAAAATAGATGAGATATTGTGGTTCAGGATTTAGGAAACTAACCCAGGGCTGGCTTGTGCAACTCTTATTCACTTCAGTGAGATGACTTGTGAAAGTTGGTGCTCACCATCATGAATAAAGGCTGAATAAAGGTCCCAATTTAGTAAAGGTCAGATGAGGGATTATCTTGATGTATTAGGACCAGATTCTGATAGCCTTATTCACAAGAAGTAGTGCTTTGCTCTGCACACAGTTCAATTGATTTTGATGGAATTACTCAGAGGCACTAATTGGAATGAGTAAGGCCCAAGTGCTCAGAATCTGATCCATATGACTCCCAACACTTGTGAGAAATCCCTCCCCAGTGAAACTTGAATAGGAAACCTTTGCATACTGAATGATAGTGTGACCCAACTAAAGTGAAAGGAGATATCCATGAGCCGTCTATAATGGAAGCAGCCCTAATATGCTTTGTCAAGCTTTCAGAAAGGAAGAAACTCTGGATACCACCAGACCCAGCACTTAAAAAATATTTTGACTCATTCAGATGTATTCATCCTCGGTTGCTCTTGGATCTACTATTTTGGTTTACTTCCAGTTTCCAATATTATAAATAGCAGCACAGATGGCAGGCTAAATTCAGATCTATGTAAGCAGGAGCTGCACCCATTTACATCAGCTCTGATTCTAGCCCAGTAAGTTATGAGGAGTTATGGTCCTTGATAATAGGTATTAAATAGCACTCATCCCCACAAGTGAAACTGGTAAGCTTTGCAGAGATTATATAAAAGTGTATCACATTGAGTGCTAGACCATTCTGTTTGCATGCTGCCCATAGTAAGAGGTGGTGCATAGAGACACCAGTTACCAAGGAATCCCCTGTTCTTTGAAAACAACTCTCACCTCAGACCTGACAAACTCACTACACTGTATCTTGCATGATATTTATCCATAAAGAGTAACATGGAAGGTATCTACAGAAAATTTTTAACTTGTCAAGATTCATAATTATCATGAGATGTATGTATGGTTAATATTTAAGGAAAATATATTTATATTGAATGTATGTTTTATGGATTTGGGAGTAAAAGTTAGTCAACAGGAGATAATTACTCCTGGGGGAATTGTGTGCCACTGTCTGCTTGCAGAATTCGTGTCCCCTGCAGATTTCTTTGCTTCCCTGCAGAAAATGACAGGGAAGATAAGGGAAGCCACAAAGTTTTGGGCACCCGGAGTAGCTAGTGGAGAGGTAAATCACCATAGTGGATGGGGTGGCATGGGGGGTGGGGTGGCTCCCCGGCTTGCCTCAGCTGCTGGTTCTCGCTGGGTTGGGGAGGACAGGACCTCCTCTTCCCCTGCAAGGAGCAGCCAGGGCTGGGGCTGGGCAGACCCATGGCCAGAAAACTCCCCCAGCTGTAGGAAGTTCCCCACCCCACTCCACTTCCTGGCGCCATCTCTCCTCAACTGCAGGGGGAGGGGTCACTGTAGAGGGAGCTGCTCCCTGTCCATCCAACCCCTGTGCATCTGGATGCCCCCCATACCCAGAACTCCCTGCTAAGCCTCACCCGCCCACACCTGAACCCCCACCCTGCCGAGCCTCATCTTCTGCATCCGGAGTCCCCCTGTACCCCGACCTTCCCAAGAGACCCATCCTGTCTGCATCTGGACCCCCACCCTACACCCAAGACCACCTCCTGCTGAGCGCCCCGCACTCGAACCCCCTCACCAATGAGCCAAATCCCCTCTGCACTTGGACCACCCCGATGAGAGCCCTGCACCTGGATCCCCATCCCAGTGAGCCCCAACCAGTTCACCCAAACCCGCACCCCACCAAGTCCCACTCCCCCAAGCACCTTCACCTGGACCCCCCTGCAAAGTCTCATTCCCCTTGCACCCAGAACCCCGCAACAAGCCCCTGTGCATCCAGATCCCACCTTACTCCCCACTGATCTACCCACATCCAGATTGCCCTATACAGAATCCTCTCACCCTACACTAAGCCCCTCCAAACTTGGATCCTGCTGGGCTGAGCTTGCCTGCTCCATATCTGACCCAGGGCCGGCTGTGTGTTCAAGACTCTGTCCCTCTTGCTTGCTATCTTGGAGTGCCTGGCCTGGAGGGGCAGGGCCCTGGGGTGTTTCTGGGCAGGTCCAAGGCTGCATGGTGATCTCCCACCTCCATGCAGCCAGTGGCCTGTGCTCCCCACTGCCATGCTGGATCCTCCAAATTTATTTATTGACAAAATATGCAGAATTTTAAAATATTATGAGCAGATTTTTTGGGGTGCAGAATTCCCATAGGAATAGATAATACATCTCAGTGATGGCCTATTCAAGTAGGATGGAGTTGTCACCCTGCCATGGTTAGCCAGTGACGTAATGCAAGGCTCAATTGTCTAGCCTTGCTCCATCCGAAGACTATCAGAGACCACTGCAAACAATTGAAACAACTGGGAGGTAAAAAAAGGAACATTGCAACAGACCGAGGTTTCCTCTGTCTATGAATAGAGACAAAAGATGTTTCAGTGTAACACAGGATGGGGAGAGGCACTCTGTGTCCATTTACTGAAGAAACAACTTGTGTGTGGGTGGGTGGGGGTGGTTTCATGAAAGTTTGGATCCTGGTTCATGTAAAGCCAGCTGGCCTTGCAATATACTGAACAGTCATCAGTGCTTATTGCAGTATTTTATATTACTTGAGAGGGCTGTGGTACTGAATGGTTACCGCCTCCACCCACCTGCTCTTGATAGTGCTGCTCTCCTCGAGAGTATACAGGGCCACCATCTTCCTTGAGGGCAGGTTTGCTTCACTGCAGAGGCTGTATTTGCTAAGGAAAATCTGTGGTCTCAGGCATCAGCGATGGAATAGGAGAGGCCAGGGGCCATGACCCTCCTACCTTTTGAAAGTGTATGGACCTGGCCCCTCCACCTGTCCTCTTTCCCCTGAGCTGGGTCGGGGTAAGAGCCGTGCAGCCAGGCAGCTGTGGGGAGCCACAAACCCTCCACTTGCTCTGGGTGGGGAGCCCGCAGGGTAGGGACATGAGCTGAGGGCTGCTCTCGGCCCCCTCAACGTGGGCAGGTGGAGGGTCCATGGCTCCCAGCCCGCTCTGGCTTCCGGCTTGGCCAGGGGCGGGGCCTTGAGCAGAGGGGGTCGGGCCCCTGGACACCCCACTTTTGGGAAGGCTCCACTGGGGCTGATCTCAGTCCCAGTGAGAGAAATGGGAAATAGTGGCCATTTTTTAAAAAAAGGACAAAGCTTTGAGAATTTCTCTGAAGGAGATTTTATGTGCCAACTTCTGTTGAGGGAGAAACTTTTTGTTATTGAGAATAAGGGGCATCAACTCAAGGTTAGGTATGGAGGTGTAACTTGCCTGTTGCAATAGTAAATGAAGAATGAATGTAGGATGAGTGGAGTGGCTGCCTCCCTTAACTGTTCGTTTACAGATGTACATCCTGGGTGTTGTTTGAGATCGAAGAATTATTCTGTGGCAATTATAATAACCAGAAAATGTGTTAGGTAGACTCCACTGATAAGACACTTCAGTATTAACTATTTTCTAGTTAGTTTTGTGTGTATCTATATCTATATCTATATATATTACACATGCCAAGATTTTTGAGACATGACTAGTGATTGGGATGTCTTAGGGTTGGGGTACCTAACTGGAGACACCTTAAAAAGGCCAATTTTTCAGAAAGTGCTGAGCACCTATATCTATATGTATGATATAAAAATTATTTGACCATGTTGAGCATACCTCTTTGTTGGTTATCTGTGTAATATTATTGCAGTGATCCCTGCTTTTCTTCACCCATGTCCATTCTTCCGTGTTGTCACATCAAGTGTGAAATTAGATTATAAGCTTTTTCGGGCAAGGGATATCTGAAAATTTTCTATACTGTGAGGCACTGAGTACACCTTTGGTTGCTGTAAAATAATGCTTAAATTCATATGCAAAAATACCCAGACTCCTCATATGATCACATGGGCCAAAAGTTATGGTTGTTGGGGGAACCATAACTATATATTTCCTTACTTTGTGCAAAGTCTTGGGCATAATTTTGCATTAATGTAGCTTTTTCATTTAAGAGCAATATTGGCAATTGGCAAGCATGAGGCCTAGGCACCACAAAACCCTCAGAGTCCAGGGCAAGTAGAACATAACTGTGGCATAAGCCTTGTGCTGTCACTTTGCTTAGGTGTGAAGTTCACTCATTGAGCCTAGTATGTAAAAAAAAGTTCAACTCTTCCAAATGAGCTAGAGGGACTCATTCACAAGGGATCAAATCTCTGGCAAACTTCTTGCTGCAACTCTAGTTCAGACCATGCATTTTAATAAATAAGATATTGCAGTCTAAGTCCTTCTTGCTGTTGTAACTCCATGTACTATACAGACCCTGTGTTTCAATAAATGCAAAGGAGTGAATCAGTCTTTGTCCAAGTTTCTGGAAAAATATCCAAGATTGCCTGAGTTATGTGGGGGCAAAAGGACGCAACAGTGACATCTGGAGAGCTAGCACTGTCACTATCAGCAGCACAAATGTGTTTGTGCCATCATTTATAAGCTTAATTCAGCTAAGGATAGAATAGAGCTTTTGACAAATGCTGTACTACAATTGCAAGTCTGTTGGTCAAAGAGAACGCTGTTTATTGAACTGAGAACTCAGAGACCAGCTTTGGTTATCTATGGACTACGCTGCTACAGTAATTTAACACAGAAGCAAGGAACACTATCAGACTATAGTAAGTAATATCTACATCATATTGATTGCTTTTCTAAATAGTGTGTTTTGGAATCCTTTAGGACAAGAGGAGATATACGTATAAAGTAACAAATAAAATACTGAAGTGACCTGATCACTCCTTGGGATGTGAGGGAACACAATACTTTCATTTATGTTTCTTGGCAATCTTGTCATTCCGGTCCAGAATGTGATGTCATGGTATCCAGTATAGCCATAACAACAACATAAGGGATAAAATGAAAGATAATGATTAGTGGTATGTAACTGATTATTTTTTCAACCTGCTAATCTAGTGTTGGAGTGATAGGCAAAGGTCTCCTGGGAAAACAGAGAAGAGGATGTGGGGTGTGGTGCCAAAGGTGTTTTCCAATATTTTAGGGCTAAGCTATGGAAGAGGGGGTACAATTCTACAAAAATGGAAAGATTGATTGGTGTTTAAAAGTAATTTTTAGTAGAGAACTTAGTGCATCGAATTTAGTGCATTATTACAGGGGAAAAAAAGGGAAGGTCAAAGCCTCAACTCTTGTAAATCAGAAGATCACCATTGAATTAATTAGAGCTGTGAAGCCAACTTACGCCCGATGAGGTTCTGGCCCTCTTTGATTAACCTGACATTTAGTAAGACTTCTCAGATAGATGTGGTGAGATCCAGAAGCGTTCTGGGGATTGTGGTCAGATTAGTATCTGAGAGTTTGTCTACACAGAGAGTTGCACTCATTTAACTTAAAGTGTTAATTTAAGTAGATTTAGCTAAACCCAGTGTAGATTGAAACATTTGTTCCTCAGAGCCTTGTCTCTAACTATGCTCTCAAACTAGGGTTCTCCTACTGTCAAACTCAAGGCCAGTATTTTTCCCAGCATTAAGGATACAGAGTTTCCCTCTATATGAATCCCGTTTCTTTGTGTGGACAGGGTGGTCAGTGTCTTCACAGACATGCCCTCCTGTTCCAGCCTTTTGGAATCTCTTCCATAGGGCTGGAAAGTCTGTGGCTAGTGAAGGACTATACAGAGTAGGATGTGTGAGTGACATCCTTCTTCCAAATGCTGAAGCAGAGCAGGCAAAAGTAATGTACCTTGTGGCTGCTTTCTCTCCTCAATAGTCAGCTCCGAGCTAGAGACTTTGCCAATACCTCACATTTGTGGGGATATTGGACGGGCATGGAAGCCCAGGGACTACCTGAATGGCAGGTTCTGTGCACAGTTACAAGCCATTCCACTGGGGAGCAACCATGACAGAACACCCCAAGGAATTGCCATTAGGGGATCCATATGCCCCCCATTCATGTACACATCATGCACTCTCCCAGAGATATTTCCATGGAAGAGGTGATCCGGGCTTGGGTCTGGAAAAGTGAAAGTGCTTTTCCTTTGTAGCCCAACAGTCTGGACCTACTATACATTTCCTGGGGCAATTGAGTCTGCTCTGACTATCTTTCCTCAAGAAAGCTTCTAGAATCTGCTTCCTATGAGTTTCATTGTCAGCGGACACACTGATAGCGTAACATTCTGTAGCTCTTTGTCATTAACCTTTGCATCCTCTGTATGGGAAAGATTCTGTATTAAGTTGCTTGCCTTCCACTATTCATACAACATGAAATGTAGTGCAGTGCTGTTAGTGGTGTTGTTCTAATAAGACAGTGATGAATCCTTTAGTATTGTAGAATGAAAGGTGAAAGTGTCACTTTCTAGAACATAATGTGGAAACCTTCAGTGTGGTAGGCGTAAAGATCAGATGAAAACACCAAGTCAAACACACAAATAATCAGTCTACATGCCTCCCACAATTTAGGACATTTTAACAGAGTATAATCCTGGCCAGCAAACAAATTCAGATAGTGAAAGACCTTTCAGAATTTTTGTAATTACTCAATGGTCAGCTCATAAAGGAACATTTTCTTACATATTGTACATGAAAAAAAAGGGACAGCCGCTATTTAAAGTGCTGTGTGTGTCCATCATCCATCATCTTTAGGGGGAAAAAAACACCCCTGAATTTGGAATCACAATCCAATCCCAAGGGAAGCTTATTTATGTCTAATATGACCCTAATTATAATGATAATATAATGAAGCAATGTTCCCTCCCTTCCTGTTGCTGCACAGTAGCAATCTGCTGAAAATTGCTTTCAGCTGTAAATGTATAAATAAGTGTTTTGGAGCTGCAAGTTGTACTTCTGCTATAGCATGCTTTTTTTTTTTTTTTTTTTGGTGGTGGGGGTGGGTGGTTTTAAGAACAGCAGCAAAGACAAGGGAAATTCCCCATCATCAAAAGGGTAGCAAAGTAGTCTGAGGTCAAAGCCAAATGCCAGTTCAGTTTTAAATGAATGCAAAGGAAAGTACACTAGCCTTAATAATAGTTTACCCACAGCTTTATACCAACGTTAAGTGACTATTTAAAACAATTTAGCATACTATAGCTGGAGCAGTAGCCACAAATATGGTTAAGGATGTCTAAGCATTTCCATTCTAACCCACTATTTCCAGTGGCTCACTGTTTTCTGACACTTTCACTTACCGCACTGAAATTTTCCAGGCTCAGTCTCTACGCAAGGGTCATAGCTATTTGTACAGACTGAGAAAGACAATTCAATCTTCTTTGACAACAAGGAAAGTGGAAAAAATATTTTCCTCCCATAATAAAAAATATTTGTAACAGTCCTAGTGCCAAAGCATTTGGGGGTAAGGAAGCTGAAATTTGGCAGGGAAATAGCTATTTTAGTGTGCTGCCAAAAATCATTTTGATTCGGTCAGTTTGAATTATTAGGAGTGTTGAAAATTTGGTATTATTTCCTAGGAAGATTTGAAAACTAGAGTTTGCACATGTGCAGGAGTCTTTATTTCTAAAACAGTACTTTTTAACTACCTCCCTATAAATCAAGCTGCCCACCACTGGTCCATCAGTGCCAAGAGAGTTCCCAGCCACCTGTACCTGGGTTAGGAAGTGTTGGGTTGATTTTTATTGTCTGTAACCATTATGCCTAGGTTATTTGCACCTCTTAATTTCTGGCAGGCAGTTCTAGTAAGGGAATCCTTTTACCTGAAGTGTGTGAGTGCTTATTGGAACCCACAAAAGGGTAGAGCCTGTACAACCCAGTCTTACATCAAATCTCAGGCTACTCAGAGTATACTACCAGACAACCAGAGGGGACTGCTGTCCCACAACACTCACAGTAACATCCAGAACAGGGGTGAGTTACAGTATTTACCCAAACACCATCTTAAAACGAAGTGAAAGCTTACAGTTATGTTTCCTTGATGAGGCCCAGACCTTCCTTAGCCCAGTCACCATTGGCTGTTAAGCCATTTTCCAAAGGTCCTGCCACAGGCTTGTACTTCCTCTTATAAGCGCCAGGAGGCTTAGACTTTCCAGCTACTTAACTCTTGCCTTCCCTTACTGGAGCTCCAGGTCTTTGAGCCCATCACACTCCCAACATTATAAAAAAGAGAGAAGTGCACTGTGCACGTAACAAAGCCCTGGCTGGGATGATTTAGTTGGGGATTGGTCCTGCTTTGAGCAAGGGGTTGGACTAGATGACCTCCTGAGGTCCCTTCCACCCCTGATATTCTATGATTCTGTGATTCATATGTCATGCAGATAATTTAGGTTCTTAATAAAGAGACTACTGAGCTTGTAGTGAGTGCTGCTTCATTCAGTGCAATAGGACTTGGGTGCTAAGGGATCTCAGCAGCTTTGAAAGAAAGCAGCTACAAAACTCTGCAAGCTGTATAGCTCTGCATTTTTCTTCTTTCACCCAAGGAAATTAAATGCAATAAACTAGTGTTAATTTAATATTGAGATTGAGACACCAAGCACTCAAAAGTCACAGAATTCCAGTAGTTAATGTTTCTCCCACAATAACAACTCAGCCCTAGTAAGGGATGGTACTTCCCATGAGCACACCTGTAATTTTTGCCAGAACTCCCCATGAGACAGCTTGCAACCATACCAACCCCTACTGGGGTCTGTCCTATCTGGCATGACCTGGCCTTAGGGTTGCCAATGCTCCAGGATTGGCCTGCAGTCTCCAGGAATTAAAGATTCATCTTTAATTAAAGATTATGTCATGTGATGAACTCTCCAGGAATATATCCAACCAAAATTAGTAATCTTACCTGGCCTGTAAGGAATAACTTCTGTACTGGGCTATGGCTGCAGGTACTATCCTCTTTCCTGGTTGGAATAAAAGTCTGATGTTTTGGAAGGGAATGTGATCAAGTGACTAGAGTACAGGAATAGAATCTGGTAACGCCTGAATTCTATTCCCTGCTTTGCCTCTGATTCGTTGTGTTTCCCAGGTAAATCTCAACCTCCTAGAGTCTCAGTTTCCATTTTTAAACAATAGGGACAATGATACTGATTTACGTGGGTATATGGAAGATTAGCTAATATTTGTATAATAATGCTTTAAACATATGAAGCTCTAGAGAAGTGCTAAGAATTATTTGAGTTCCCCTCCCAACACACACGCTTAAAGTAATTTTATTGCTGACATGCAAGGCATTTTTGTTCACAAAATTGTGAACTTGAAACATATTCCAAGCACATGCTAAAAGTGAGATGATTTTATATAATCCTTGGCTATTTTTCTATTGTCTTTACATGTTTTTAGCCCGTTCTTCTTTGCTACAATTGCTCCTCTGCCCCAAGGACAGGGTACCGAGGGATCTATATTCTAACATTTTCCGTTGAATATGTGTATGAAACCATCAGGAAGATTAGTGAAGGAACATGGGGTGCCATACTGTATATACAGGATGGTGACACCTAGCTCCACAACTCCATCACAACTGATATGCCTGATGCAGGGGAACAAATAGCCCAGTGTCTGTGAGACTGCATGCTGGATAGGAGCAAATTGAGTGAGACTAAAACCAGATCAAATTGTGATAAGACTTGGTGGAAGCTGCTGATAAAAGATTATATTGAGATCTCCTTCAACTGCAGAAGTGTAGCCAATGTTGGAAACACAAGTTCTCAGTTTAGTATTATTAGATTCTGTATGAGGAGGTTCAGATAGTCTGTTAGCACAAGTGTACAGTTTAATTTGAACCTGTTCAGAATATTGAGACCTTTTCTCTCTGCCACAGTAATCCTTACCTTTGGGACCTCAATATTGGATGACTAACACACTCTGGGTGTGGCTGCATCTAGAGACCACTCTGAAACCAAAGGTAGTTCAAGATGCAATCACACAACTATTAAGTGGTGTGTCATACAGGGATAAGAACACATTACACTGTTGCTCGGGATCTGCATTGGATGTGAATAAATATCTAGGTGCAATTCTTCATATTATTAATTTTGACTAGGTCCCCAGACATTAAGGGGGGCTTAAGTTACCTGAGGGAATACTTCTCTTCTTGTGCAATACTACCACAATTGTGATCAACAGAGGCACTTGAGTAGGAACCCCACCCATTTTAATGAGGGGAGGCTGCTTGCAGGGTGATCTCCATGAAGGTGCCTTATATTTGTTAATTTCTCCCAGAGATTACCTCTCTTCCCAGACATCTAATTTTGATCTAAAGACTTCAAGTGATGCAGAATCCACCACATGCCTTGGTAAATTGCTCCATTTATTAACCCTTACTGTAATGGGCTGGTGGGCTTGTTTTATTATTGAGATATGAGCAAATATACAAGTATATATACTGTCTAAAATTGTATAGTACTTGTAGTATTTGTGCATAGATTTTAGTATTTGTGAAACACCTAGGAATTTCAAATAGATTCTAGAAAAAAAAAAAAAAAAACTAACTAAAGACCTGCCAGACAATCAACCTCTGGGTGAATAAAGTATCTTGGAGCAGTGTTTCTTTAAGTTGTACTGTGGATAGACTGTAGTTTTTAGTAAGTTGTTTATTAAAAGTTGTCTTAGCTTTTATGTTTTTGAAACAAAATATAATTCGGCTTTCATAAACATTATGTGCAGAAATGCATTTTTATTTTGGTAATATTTGTAATATTGCAAAAATACTTAAAATATTATATGAATGAAAAGCATAACTATTATGGGCCTTGCATTGCTCAGAAATACAACTTATCTCATATAATGAATTATGAATCAATTACACAGAATTAAAAATTAGCCCACTAGGTGGAGACCTTGCATCAAGTATGTACCTAAATTGTTAATACTAGGGAAAATCATAGTTACCATTACACAAAGAATTTTTTTAGTAAATGAATCATGTTTGTGTCAATGTCTCTCTTCAATTCTGATCTCAAGGACAACTTTTAATTTCTTCTGTAAAATTTCAGTGAGCTCTTGGAAATGTACATTAATTTATAAATAAATTATAAATACTTTCAGGTTAATAAAACAGTCAATTTATATTCCCTGACAAAAACACAACAGTTAAAGGAGATGATTTTTGTCATTTTCAAACTTGCTGTGAAATTGTTCACTCAAGACATTTTTATTGGCTGTCCAGTTAAGTCTAATGAGCTGGTTTACTGTGCAAAGGCAAAGTAAGTGAAAAATGTGTGCCAAGGGAGGAATATTTATTTCAGCAAAACAGCATGTAACTGGATCCCAGTTAACAGAAAATCCAAGTATAGTGATATTTAGTTATTCTCCCTTGCTCTGCAAATCTGGTCAGCTGATATACAAAATCTGCACCAAACTCTAAGTAAAGGTAAGGCTCATCTGTGCAGGAGACAACTTTCTTGAGGGCTGGTTCAAGACTATGGAATGAACTTCCCCAGGAATTAAGGACCATTACAAACCTTGCCACTTTCCAAGTGAAAGATGGATTTGGCCTTTGATATTGCTTTCTCTTACATAAACACGTAACTTATATTAAAAAACAAATAAAAAAACCCTCCAAAAATAAATAAAACCACACAAAAACTAGACACTTCACTTCACATACTTCTCCCCCTGGGAAGAGGATGAGAGAACAAACAACATGTGACAGATGTTAGTCATGTTGCTTAATGCACTACTGGAAGGTGCTCAGATACTATGCTGATGAACACAGTCTAAGAACCTGTGTAGAATACAATAAACTCTGGGCTTGGGACCCACAGCATGAGCTTTTCAAAACTGTCCAGCCAGAAAATCTGGTGATTAGAAGTTTCATCTCCCCTATGTAGTGGAGGATATGGAAACCTTCAGCAAAACAGGCTTGTACTTATTTTCATACCCATTTACCCCCAAAATACCCAATTCTCATATTTCATCTGGCCCGCTAAATACCCACAACAGTTTCTGATGTAAAAAAAAAAATGTTTAAACACACACATGGAATAAATTTGTGTAATGCTTGCAATATTCATATCTCCATTTAATGATCTGCCTCCATATTCTTTATCAGAGGGGTAGCCGTGTTAGTCTGTAGCCACAAAAACAACAAGGAGTCTGGTGGCACCTTAAAGACTAACAGATTTATTTGGGCATAAATAAATCTGCCCCAAATAAATCTGTAGTCTTTAAGGTGCCACCGGACTCTTCATTGTCTCCATATTCTTTATATTTCTAGGTTATATAGTAAGGCATCCAGCAAATGGAGGGAAGTCTAACACTTGAGCAGGGTATATCTTGAGCAGTCTAACTACCAGTCTTGCTCTGTGTGTGTGCCTGCAAAGCCTAAGAAAGGAGCAGCGTTACCTTGGCTATATTAAAGATATGTGGCTGTATTACTGTTACAAATTTACAGTGTTGATTCCATATAGACAAAAGTGGACAAGGAAATTAGGACAAGGTAGTAGCTTAATTAAGTGATTCAGATTAATTTGTCTGCCAGTTTCCATATGAACTATTTTTTGATCTCTAAAATTTACAAGGTTGGCTCAGTTTGTTTCATTATAGCTTTCTTGGCCTGTAGCAATACCACCTTGGACTACGATCCTGTCAGATCATATGCAGGGTTAGGCTTGGTCAGTATTTGAGCATGAGACCACTGAGGAAAGGCCAGGTGTGGCAAAAAGTGGTGGTGATTCAGCAGGTAATACTTTTTGTCTTAATTAGCACAGAATTAATGCATCAGCATGATGGTAAAGGACACATTGCTGTGGAGGTGCTGCTTTCACGTGAGATATAAAAACAAGATTCTAAGTACCTGAGGTCATTACAGATTCTATTACACTCTAGAGTCTTGGTCAAATTCCAGTTGAGATAATTATTTTCACCTAGACTTCCTTACTTCATCCCACAATGCAAATTTCAGTGAATGCCCTGTACGTAAGTGTCGTCGGCACTCAATGCCGTATCCGATGGGTAACTCTGCCTGTGATAACTGGAAGTCCGTTACAAGCATATAATGCCCAGCATCTCCTAATAGGTGATATCAGAATGGATATTTAGCACACATAGAAAGCTTATCTTAAGTTTACTCTTTCTCCAATGTTCAGCTATTAGCATGGTGTATTTCTCAATTATCCATTCTTCCATGTTTGTGACCAGATTACACAGTAAATTATCTTTCCCTGCCAGCCATTACAATAACATGTTTACTTTCCAGTGGCAGGGTACAAGTCAAGATCAATATTTTAAAAAGTTAAAATCTAGTTTTATCTGATCGTCTTCTGACTGTACCAAAACAGGGAGCATGAAACACGGGGAGAAATATTCATCATGGCAATGTCTGTTAGTGTCATTTGGTCAGCTGACTCAGCAAAGATAACTGTTAAGGCTCCAAACTGAAAACAGGTAATTTTTGAGAAACTATTCATCATAATTGTTTGTACTCATTTCCCTGCTTTCCCCTCCAAGTATGTCAGGCAAGAATGAAACTTTTGCTTTTAAAAAGAAGAACACGAGTACTTGTGGCACCTTAGAGACTAAGAAATTTAGTCTCTAAGGTGCCACAAGTACTCCTGTTCTTCTTTTTGCGGATACAGACTAACACGGCTGCTACTCTGAAACTTGCTTTTAAAAAGCAATTGCAGTTAGGAAAAGGTACATTGTGTATGTCTGGGGGAGTTTGCCCCTCAAGAAAGGATTTTAGAGAATTCAGTGTTAGAGACAATCTGTGCATTCTAAGCAACATTATAATCATGCAGTTCCCCATCTGTAAAATGTAATATTTCCCTTCCTCACAGAGGTGTTTCTAGATAAAGACACTAAAAATTGTGAAATGGTTTAAGATCTATTGATGAAAAGTGCTAAGAGCTAGGTATTATTCTTTTCTCATTATATGGCAAAGACAGTAAGGTCAATTAACATTATGGCATTGAGTCCTAGCATCAGTCCTCCTGTTCCCCTTTTGTCTTTAATTATTGTTCCTTTTCCTCCAAGGATAACTGGGATGCAAGAATGGATGAAAGAGTAGAGGAGAAATGGAGAAGATAAATTTCACAAAGAAAAGAGATGGTACAGAGGGAGAGCATGGAAATCACGGTAGCCTGCTCTTCTTCTAAGTCATTTTATGCAGGGACACACAGATGAGCCAGCAAGTTTTTATATGAGCTTGTAACCATGGCTTACTTGGCCTATCTGCCTTAGTTTCCCTCTTCTTGATAGAATAGTTTGTCTCTTTGGCCAAACTAAAACAATTTCACTTTCTTAGGTATATGAAAGTCCAAATGCAAATATCACAAATCCCAACCATCACCCCTTGGTTCAGGAGGCAGTGAAACTCCTTTGACCTTCTTGGGCCACAGCCCTCTGTATGTGACCTCTCCTGTCACCCCTCGCATGAGGGGTACGCTGGTTTGCTGTCAGGGGTCCACAAAGTCCTCTTCTTTAGGTGCAACTGTAACAGCTCACCACTTTCTGGTGGCAGCTGACGTGTAGGGGAGTGTGATATGGAGTTCAGTGGGATGGGCAGCCTAGTGATTAGCACATCCAACAACTTCTAGCCCGTTGTCTCTCTGTCCAGGCAGTAGAAACACCTGTTCCTGACCTTAAGCTAGGCATCTTTGGCTTTCCACCTACATCTGGGTCTAGGCCCTTAAGGGGTTTGGTAGGGAGACCCAGGCCTTCCATCGCCACCTGGTCCCAGCTCAGGGCCCCGTTGGAAGCAACACCAGCAGGATCCTCCCTGCAGTGAGTCTAAGTTGCTTCCCTGGGCTACTTCCTACCAATAGATCCCTTCAGTTTGGGGCATAGTCCTTATAGTCCAAAAGTACAGTATAGTACAGCCAAAAGAGTCCAAAGGCGCAAGGCCCTCCCTGACCTTGGAGGTCTCAAAGGGGATGGTGGTTAGAGAAGGCTCTGCCTGTGGGGATTTCCTGCTCTGTGGTCCCTGTTCATGATCACTCTTCTGTCTAACTTCCTGGAGAAGGATTACTCTTTCCTGCAGCCTGTCCACCACCCTTTCTTTGGAATTCTTAGCTCCTTTTAACCTGCTCCTCTGCGGTTGGAGTGTGCTTAACCGGTTTGGGGATAGGATTACCACCTTTGAAATACAAAAAAACTGGCCTCCCCCCTCCCCAGCAAGGCAAGCCTGCTGCAACCCCAACCCACAACCACAAGGCAACTCCGCAACCCTCCACCCTTCAACAGTCACTTATAGAATCTAGAGGGACAACACATATAGATAAGATTGATAACATCATTTTCTTACCTTGGTTGTGTTTCTCCAATCTGCTTTGTTTGTGCCCATCTTCACTGAGATTATTTTTTCCCAAACAGCATTGATTCTATATACCTGGTTCAATCAGTCTTTCAATGCCTCCTCACAACTTTTTGTCCAACAGATTTTTTTGGGCGCTGAATCCTTTACTAGGTTGACCCAAGGGATGGCAATGGTAGCAAAGTTTGGGATGAATCGCTGATAGTGTCCCACCAATCCCAAGAAATGGCAAACTTGCTTCTTGGTGGAGGAGACAGGGCAGTCTGCTAGGACTTGGACTTTGCCCACCAGGGGTTGTAACTGTCTTCCTCCCACTGTATACCCCAGGTAAGTGACTTCTTGGTCAGCTAGGCAGCACATGGTTGTGTTGGCCATTAGTCCTGTTTCCTTCAGAATTTGTAATATTGCTGAATAGTGCCTTATATGGTCAGGCCACCCTTCATTGTATAAGATGCTGTCCTTGATGTAGGCATCAGCGTATGCCCCATGCAGCCATAGCATTCTATCCATCAGCCACTGAAAGGTGGCAGCGGCCCTGTGGAGCCTGAAGGATGTGGTCTTGAACTGATACAATCCAAATGAGGGTGAAGAAGGCAGTCTTCAATTTAGGCTCGGGTGTCAAAGGAATCTGCCAATACCCCCTTGTTAGGCCGAGATATATACTTGGCTGCCCCCAGTTTTTCTAATAGTTCATCAACCCTTGGCATGGAGTATGCATTGAATTTTGATATTGCGTTCACCTTGCAGAAGTCAACGCAGAATGGTGTTTGGGCATGAGCACAATGGGGCTTTTCCATTTGCTGTGCAACTCTTCCATGACCCCTAGATCTACTATGGCCCAGAGCTCCTGGTGCACTGTCTCCCACAGCTTCTTTGGAAGGAGACAGACCCTTGCACAACTTTTTTCTGGGTTCAGTGTCATTATGGTGGGATACCGTATGTGTTTGCTTGGGTAACACCAAGAATACCTCTGGAAATGAGGCAACCAGCCAACAAACTTGTTGCCCTTGGTTGGTCCACAGATGTCTCCCTACTGGAGCAAGGGTAGGATCTGGGAGCCTGTAGGCCAAGTTCGGGGTTGGGGAGGAGGGGCATGTGGTGATGAGGAAGACTTCATGGCCTTTCCGTGCCTTCAACAGGTTGGTGTGATACACTTGGTTCACTTGTTCCTTCCAGTTGTTGGGACATGTCGTCACCTTCCCCCACTCATCTCACCACCTCGAAGGAGCCCTGCTATTGGGCCAATAGCTTTGATTCTGATGTTGGCATCAGGAGCAACACTCAGTTCCCTGGCTGGAACTTGTGTAGATGGGCTCCCTCGTTACAAGTCTGCTGTTGGCTGTGCTGTGCCCTTTGCAGGTTTTCCCTCCAGGGACTTCAACTTCCCTCAGAACAGGGTAAAGTACCATACCATTCTAGTTGCTCTGGAGTCCAGTTCCTCCAGTGTGTTGCAGAGAAGGTTTAGAAGTCCCTGGGGCTGCCCATTCACCCATTCAAATATCTCCTCACATTGAAGAACATGACATGCCTTTATATTACCATATCTCCATCTTCAGCAGGCCCTTTGATAGCAGACAGATACATGATACCTGGAAACTACAAGGCCAGCAATTCTCTTGATAGGGGACAAAATCAGGTACAGATCAGAGCAGGGACTTACAACTCTCCTAAAGGCCCAGATCACCCTGTGAATAGACGAGGAAAGTAAGGAAGGCCCAACTTCTTAGGTAGCTGATCAAGAGTTTTACTGCTACTATGAGAAACAAACAAGGACATGCCCACAGACATCAGCCTACCGTTACCTCCACTAGCCTCTACCACAGCATTTTGCTTCATACTTTCCAAATCAGTAATCCTACCTCTTAGCCCCCTACCTACCATACTTCTTGGGCACTATAGGTCCTGGTTCTATGACACTATAGACTACTTACTCCTCTGAATCTAATTCATGATTGCTTATTAGAAGCTTTCTTAGAAAGTATGCTGCAATATTTTTTATTATTGAAAAAAATAAATATCCTGATATCTGAAGTGGTTTAATAAGGGTAAAAGCTAAAGGTATCACATGACGGAAGTTTAAGCATTCCTATTTCCCTCACATGCACCACACCAAATATGATGAAATAATTCAGCATTATGCATAATCAGGAAGCAGGTATCTAAAAGTCAAATAATACTTAGTATGATTTGTGGAACAGAGCAGCCACTGTTGGCCATTTGATTTCAGTTAATGCTTTTCTTCCCTTTTGCTGATGTAAGTTGAAAAGTATTGTCAGAGGGCCTCCTATATCATATTAGCTTTTCTGACACTTGCACAGTGCTGAGCTCTTGCATCTCAGGGGTTTTGCGATAGTGAAATACAGTAGCTCTTTCAGCCTTTCTATTCCTCTCCCTGTGAAAAAAAACTCAGTTGCTTTCACAAATGTGTAAAATGCAACATGATGAAATTAGATGGAGGACATAGTGCCATTATCACTGAACTTTAGAAGCCATCTCCATTTTATCAGTCTTCCAAAGATACGCTCAATCAATATTCAGTGCATTGTGAGGCAGCAGTTGAAGCAATGCTTTACTCCGTTGGTGTACTCAGGGTAAGGGTTAATTAGCCCAGGGAGTAAAGGATCCTCCAGCATCCTCAGGTAAAGAGACCTGTTAATTTCTCTGCAATGTGTTGGGAATAGTTCTATCCCTGTTCTGTCATTTCCATGTATAAGCAGAGTTCTTGAAAACTCATGCATCATGAACTTTGCTTTGCTAGCTTGTGTAACTATCGAGGAACCAGCATCTGTGATCCGGTACGGATTGCATTGCAGAGAGCAGACATAAACTTATGCATCATGTGGCAGGCAGAGAATGGTAACTAAGTTATGTCAATTGGTCCTTCAAAACTAAATAAGTGAAACCCAAAGTGCAAAAAAAACTTGGAAACCTAGGGATGAAGAACAGAAACTATCTCGATAACTGGTTACACTGAGTAATTGCTTTCCATGCAGTGTAGTTGTAGCCATGTTGGTTCCAGGATATTAGAATGACAAGGTGGGTGAGATAATATCTTTTATTGGACCAACTTCTGTTGGTGAGAGGGACAAGCTTTCGAGCCACAGAAGAGCTCTATGTGGCTCAAAAGCTTGTCTCTCTCAACAGAAGTTGGTTCAATAAAAGATATTACCTCACCCACTTTGTCTCTCTAATTGCTTTGCATTTAGTTAAGTTAGAAACACAAGATCAAGAGCCAAAATGCCCAAGTCAGTTATAGAGTTTTGCTATAATGGAAGAGAAGATGTTTTTGTTCCAATGTGTTAGATCTGTAGGTATAACAAAGAAGAAACTCACTATGAGACTTCTTACTGTCACTGAGCAGTATCTTAAACATCAGCAATATTAAAGCAGAAAAACCTCCCAAATGTATGAAATGTGTGACAGTGAGATGTGCTAATCTGTTGACATAAGAGGTCACTGTTAAGATTTTGTCTTAGATGAAATTAGAGTACATATTGCGTTTTTGTATCTGCTGGAAGTGGAAGTGAAAGCCATTATGGAGTGTTTAGAGTGTGTTGTTAACAATGCTGAAGGCAATGAATGCAGGAGATTTTTACCTTAATTTGTTAGTACAACCATGGTTTCAACCCTCACATTAGTTACTTATCTTGCATAAAAGCGTTGTCAAGTGATCCTCCATCAGCTGTTCAGTTGTGTGCACCTAAGATACACTGGAGTACGGGAAATATTGATTTGCATTCAAAAGAGATTTTACCAGCTTCTTCCAGTGAGTGAAGGAACTTTTCTGGGAGGTCACAAACATTATTTCCCATGGAAAATATTTTAAATGCTCACAGCTTTAGAATGTTATCATAAATAGGGTCGCCACTGCAAAATAAATCTGATATCCTCACATTAGAATTATTTTGGACTACTTCACCAGTAAGGCTAAAGGAGTAGCAAATGGAACAGTTTTATCCTCTATGCATCTGACTCCATCAGCCATATCTCTTACCAGTGCTCTGTCAGAAAAGGCTCAGGGAGAGAGAACAACCTTTTTGAAGATTTTCTATGTCTGGAGTGAAATCCTGGCCCCATTGCAGTTCATGGCAAAACTCTCATTGACTGATTCATAGTCTAGAAGGGACCATTGTAGCAATCTAGTCTGACCTCTTGCAGAACACAATGAATAGATTTTCACCTTGTAATTTAAGCCTGTAACTTCCAGTTGAGCTAGAGCTTATCATTTAGATAGACACTCAATGGCACCAGTATTTCATTTGTGGTTAAAGAGTTACTGCTATTGTGCTTCTCTCTCTTTTGCTTTTAAATGTTGGTTCTGCCCCTTATATACTGGGACTTTCCTTGACAATGGTAAAAAGGAAGCTGTCTAATATATATAACAACAGTTGACTGATAGCAAACTGCTAGGAAATATGCAAAGCACTAGTCAACCCACATACAGTAAAAACCGTACATGTCCCACTATAAAGTTTTTCATTAAAACTATACAGAAATATTTAACTCCAATTCCAAGTGAATATAAAGAACACAGTTGGTTACCATTATTGATGAATTAATGGATCACTCTTGTTACCCGAGATTGTTAGGTGGTATAGTCAATAATTATATATAGGGATAACATTTTCCAAATAAAAGTTTATTTCAGACTCTTCTTTACAGGCTCAGAATATTATCTGTTTACACAAAATCAGGATAGGCAATTTCCCCCCTCCTTTTGTTCACGAACGGCGAAGACTTCAGATTTGGTTGCCTGACATGAAATTGGTTGTGCCAATATATGGTTTTTGGTCTCATTCCTTTGAGTAAATTAAAATAAAATATTGTTGTTACTGTGACTGTCTAACAGTACAGTCTCTGCATTCTGCTTATTCTTTGTGTGTATCTTTGTGTAAGAATTTGTCATTTTTATATTGTTTTCTTAGTGTTTATTGTATATTTAGTTTTCTCCTTGTTTATTATTGAAGTGCCATGCCCATTACCAGACTGGCTCTGCAAGTCAGAACAGCGTGTATGTAATTATTTATTTCAAATTCAAGTAAAAGCACCTAAATATAATGTGGGTTTTTGTAAAATTGATTTACATACTGCCTAAATGTGTGTTCCAAGCTAAAAACACCTGTGTTTGTGTTATCCCAGGGATCAGCTTAGGGTAAACTGCCAATGTGTGTAGCCTAGAGCAAATGTTTGGGCATTGTCCAAACTAGTCTTTATAAAAGTGGTAACTGGCAGTCAATTAACTCAAAACAATTGTAATGAGTTGAAATCTACATCTGATCAGACAGAATAGCCTAGTCTAACCCTTTATTCGAATTGCCTGCAGTTGCTGATGAGTGCTCACTGTGACCATGTCCATGAATAAGCTTTGTTCCTGCTCCCCTTTTAGCTAAAGAGAATACAGTGGGGTAGAAGTTTATGAAAAACGCATCTACACTTGGGCCATTCATTTGTATCTGAATCAAGTCCAGCACCAAAACCCAAATACGTTTACATTCATAATGGAAAACCTGCATTTTATTTCAAAATTTTGACACACAGCCCCAACAAAACATATTTTTTGACCAACTACAAAATTAATTAACATTTGCTGATGATCAAAATATTTTCATCAAAATTTTGAAATATCCACTTTTTCTGAAATTTTAAAAAAGCAGTAGCCATTTTTGAAATAGTCACACATTTATTTTCAATTTTCAACCAGTTCTAGTTTTATTATAGAGTCTATTTCCCCAGCCATTGCATAACCACCCATCAATGCACACTCACTATTATCCTATCTGTAAAAATGTGTAATTATCTTTTTCTTTAGAATTATTATTTCTTATAATATGGGTAAACACGAAATTCCTATTCCATTGCAAAATACCTCCTCTTTCCTCTGATCCAAGTTCCCTTGAAACCATTACCCTGAGGATCTCATGTGAGATTTTTGCCCCGCAGCAATAGTCATTCCATTCTCTCTGCAGCATTGAACAGGGCTCTCCTGAGGTCAAAAGTGAGAAAAGGGTGTGTCATTACCTTTCTGTAAAGGTCAGATCCTGCTCCTGGGAGGTGGTGTGGGAGTACATGAATGCATGCATTCCGCCCCCCACCTTGTGGTTGTTATACAGGACAGCACTGAGACCCAACATAAAGGTCTAGGCATGATATTGGCTGCACCAAGTTCTTTTCTCTTTATCTGCGAGGTATTAAGTGCCAAATTCTACTCAGATATGCACAGATTGGAGTCTTGTGTGTCTGCCTAAGGGCAGAATTTGGCCCAACATTTGTATGTACGTGTGTGCTCCTGATGTTCATAAATGGGCTCCAGGAACTGTTGTTAAAACCTTGTGCACTGAAATGTTAATTTTGTAATTAAGAACGTTACACAGAAATTCTGGCATCCTGCTTATGTTGCTAAATGTTTCCATTCAGCAAATCTCAAGGTTTGTTGTGCATCATTGTTTGGACTAGTTCAAGGATATTTCATCCAACTATGTTGAATTATTACTTGTCTGTCATCTGCTAAGGTCTGCTTGACAGATAAATGGCCAAATCCTGGCAGTGAAGCTATGATTATTTGCTAGTTTACTGCTGTCTCTTTCATATCCAATATGTGTTCCAAAATGGCCCGTAAACATTTTTCATACAACTTTTGGAACAACTTATTTGGGTAATGATGCTTTTTTACATAACACCTTAGAATGCCCAATGGAAAAAAATCTGTAAAAAAAGGATGATTGTCTTACACACACACACACACACACAGACACACACACACACAGACACACACACACAGACACACAGACTCCAAACTTTAGCACAGAATATTAGGACAGAATTTAAAACTGCATCTCATGTGCAATTTTATACATATGTATATATTTGTCATCAATCATAATCAAATTTGAACAACATTACATACTCCATGCATAATGTATAGCAACAGCGATTTACAGCTTGTTTTGGCACAGGAATGCTTGAAAGATATGAATGCAGATTTTGTTTTTCTGTTTTAATAGCTGACAGAATGTTTTGATCCTCATCTGGAACATTGCTGTTAACTAATACATAACTTCCTCCTTGTTCTCAAAGAAGTTTATTTTTATGTAACCCTTCTGCCCCTTAGAGTTGGCAGCAACAAGGGCCAGGTTCCATTATCTAGGGGTTCCATTTCAATAACACAATGCAAAACTATCTCGAGCCCCCACCCAGTGACCTGGGACAATTACATACCACCCCCCTGGGTGTCTCTAAGAGGCAATACTTCTCCTCTCGCAAGCACAGAGTCTGAGTGTAGCAAAAGCCTTTTAAAAAAGGAGGGAAACAATGCAGCATTATGTTGGGGAAACACCACAAACAGGATTCATAACACAAACCATGAGCAAAAGACCCACCCCCACGTAAGTTTGGAAGTGTCCTTTTCCCCTCAGGGTCTAAGCCCAGCAACCCAACAGTCACCCCACCCACAGTTTCTGACCTTGATCAGTGCAGCCCCCAGAGTTCAGAAGTTCCTCTGCAGAGTTTACCTCCCTGTCTGGGTGGAAATTGGGGGAGGTATGGGGGCATCTTACATGCTCCACTGCTCAGGTTGATGGCTGATCGCCACTCCTCTCCGTGGGGTTCAGCTGTAGTCTTCACTGCCAGCCGCATCTCTCTGCCAGCCACCCTGCTATCCACTTTGCCAGCCGCTCTGCTATCTACTCGACCTGCCACGTTTCTCTGCTATCCGCTCCTCTCCGCTAGCCATCATGCTAGCCACTCTGCTAGCTGCCCTGCTATCCACTCTGCTCTGCTTGCCACACCTCTCCGCTAGCTGCTCACCAACTTGTCTTAAGCCCCCCCACTTAGCACAGCTCTCAGCAATCACAGCTCTTTAGTGATTTTCAGCAACTTCAGGTCTCAGTAATTTTAGGACCCTCAGAAGCGGCCCACATACCCAGTTACAACTACCTGTCCTCAGCATCTCTCAATTCACTGGAGTTTGGAACCCATGTCCCTTGCCTAGTGAGTGCTACTTAGTTGAAGGCGAGTCCCTCCATCATAAAAGGCCAAGTACAGTTCTACTGTCCTTGATTCACATAACCAGGATAACAACCCTTTATTACTCCTGCCCCAATAACAAAGAAACTGGGGATCCCACAGCAGCCAAAGTGACCATTTGGGCAAGCAGTCCATCATGCTAGGAAGGGTGGGTGTGCCCATGCAAACGAGATCAGCCCCTGAAATCCTTTTCCACCGCTCACCACCAGATGTCAGGGGAGAGCTCATTCTGACTCTGCTTACATTTATAAAGAAAATAAGAATAGTCCAGGAAGTGGGCCCATATGCTATTAATTAATTAATACTTTAAATCATCCCACATTTTATCCAGATTAAAGGAAGTTTGGGGAGCTACGACTATACTAATTTAAGGTCTCTAAATGTCATTCCAAAATGTATTAAGTTTGATGGGTCAGTATTATATTAGATAAGACAACAAAAGCCCTAGCAGAACCCCCTACAGCTCAGGGATACTGAGCCAAGGCCACATCTATTCTGTTTTTTGGAGAAATACCTTTTTTATTTTGTATTTATTGTATACCTATCAATACATAAACATCACTGCTTTGTGCACATTGGCTGTTTGCAAACATAACTTAGGTGTGCATAGTTATGCATGCACCCATCTTTGATAGTATGACCAAGAAATTCAGGTATATTCATACAAATATAAATAAATGATCATTTAGACTCTAAGATTTGAGGCCTGTTGGGTCACAATGTGATGAAATGGAATGTAAACACATCTGTTTTGTCAAAATCTTGGGTGTGGCATGGGATTCAGCAGTGAGTGTCTAGTTGGCAGCCGGTATCAAGGGGTCGGTCCTGGGGCTGGTTTTGTTCAACATCTTCATTAATGATCTGCATGATGGGATGGATTGCACCCTCAGCAAGTTCACTGAAGACACTAAGCTGGGGAGAGAGGTAGCTACACTGGAGGGTAGGGATAGGGTCAGAGTGACCTAGACAAATTGGAGGATTGGGCCAATAGAAACCTGATGAGGTTCAACAAGGACAAGTGCAGAGTCCTGCATTTAGGATGAAAGAATCCCATGCACTGCTACAGGCTGGGGACTGACTGGCTAAGTGGCAATTCTGCAGAAAAGGACCTGGGGATTACAGTGGACGAGAAGCTGGATATGAGTCAACAGTGTGCCCTTGTTGCCCTTTGGGCTGTATTAGTAGGAGCATTGCCAGCAAATTGAGGGAAGTGATTATTCCCCTCTATTTGGCACTGGTGAGGCCACATCTGGAGTATTGCATCCAGTTGCAGGCCCCCCACTACAGAAAGGATGTGGACAAATTGGAGAGAGTCCAGCGGAGGGCAATGAAAATAATTAGGGGGCTGGGGCACATGACTCATGAGGAGAGGCTGAGGGAACTGGGGTTATTTAGTCTGCAGAAGAGAAGAGTGAGGCGGGATTTGATAGCAGCCTTCAACTATCTGAAGGGAGGTTTCAAAGAGGATGGAGCTTGGCTGTTCTCAGTGGTGGCAGATGACAGGACAAGGAGCAATGGTCTCAACTTGCAGTGGGGGAGATCTAGGTTGGATATTAGGAAAAACTATTTCACTAGGAGGGTGGTGAAGCACAGGAATGGGTTACCTAGGGAGGTGGTGGAATCTCCATCCTTAGAGGTTTTTAAGGCCCAGCTTGACAAAGCCCTGGCTGGGATGATTTAGTTGAAGTTGGTCCTGCTTTGAGCAGGGGGTTAGACTAGATGACCTCCTGAGGTCTCTTCCAATCCTAATCTTCTATGATTCTATGAAGAAAATGAACTGCACAGACTCATTCTCTTCTGAATGTCCTGTTGTGTAAGCCTTGTTTTGAGATGCTGGGGCTACTCTTAGGCTATGTCTGCATTGCACGCTTTTTTTGGTACACATAGAGTATGTACTTGAGCAGCCCCTTAACATGGGTTTAAGTAGTAGTATAGATGGGGATGCATGGTTTTGGTGAGTAGAATATGGACATGCTTGAATGGTCTATGTATGTACTGGAGTATGTACCCTACATGGCTCTCTACTTGCTACTTTTACTGCTATTTTTAGCCATGTAGTGTCCCACTGCCTCCAAGCTGCTGGAGCCTTTCCCCACCACAGGAAAAAACTCTGGCAGCCAGCAAAGGCTTCAGCTGGGAGCAAAGGCTCTGCCAGTTTCCCACTGCTAGAAACTTTCCCCATTGCAGGGAAAGACTCTGGCAGTGGGGAAAGGCTCTGCCAACTCGCTGCTGCTGAAGCCCTTCTCCACCACAGACTCTGACAGTGAAAAGGCTTCCACTGCCTTCCCCCATCAGAATTTTTCCTCACCACAGTGAAAAGCTTTAGCAATGGGGAGCTGCTGAAGCCTTTCCCCACTGCTTCCCTACTGTCAGAGGTTTTCATTGACATGTAGCTACACACTGCAGCATAGATGCAGCCTGCTTTTCAATGAAGAGTGTAGTTACACATACCCTACATGCTGCTGAAAGTGGTGGGTAGTGTAGATATACCCTTAGTAAACAAAGCTTAGTGCACTCTTGGCTGCAATGCTATCCAATACACAATACAAATTTACTACCAAGGTTATAGGATTGTCACACTATTTTTAAAGGAGTCACAGAAGAATCTTGAACAAGTTTTGCTTCAGAATCGTAGGACAACCACTGTGCTCCCTTTAAAGTTAATTGGCATTTCTTTATGGTACTCTATGGGTGAGAAACCAGGGGTGTAGCCTCTTCCAGCGGTTCAGCTGAGGTGACAAAAACATGACTTTAGATTTAACCCTCCCCAAAAGCAAGCAGCCTAAACACAATGCTTTATTTCCCAATCTAGTTATTGCAGTCAAGTTATTGTTCTCTTTATAGGTCTCTGTTTTGGCATGTAGGGGCCCATGAAGCAGTGGGAAAGATGGAGCAGTTCAAGTTCAGTGTATTGGAGCTTGCTGCTGCACTCTTTACTCAAGCAAAACTCTAATTGGAATCAAAAGAAAAATTGCCTTGCATAAGATCCAGCAGGAACAGGTCTTTTGTGTTAAGCTAAGGTTATAAAAACAACAAGATTAATAAATATAACAATACATTATATACAGCAATAATAACAATAAGGTTAAAAAATTCCACCCCATCCCTCCTTTTCTACATGCGGCATTTCCTAGTTTGGTGAGAATTGGAAACAGAAACGAAATGCCAAAGAAAAGTTGATGCTCTGGTGTTTCTGATTTGCCTAGTCAGTGATCAGAATTCCCTATTTTCAACCTGTGTGTTTTATCACCTAAATGACAGTGTGTGCTTCTTCTGGATGACCTAACCTTTACAAACAGGAAGTGTTCTTATAGAAATCATTGGAACTTTGATTCTCTCAGGGAGAAGGTGGATTGGGAAGGAATAAAGTAAGGAGAGAGAGGCAGATGAGATAAGCAGGCCTTGGAAATTTAAGGATATTTAAATTTGTTTCCTATCCTCTTCTTCACAAGAAAGAACATTATGGTTGGCTGTGTATTGGAAATCCAGATTTAAAAATCCTTGGTTCCTTCCTGAATGAGAGAAAAAGACATAGAAGTCACTCTTATTGGCTAGTAATAGGACTTTACATTCACATTTTTCTTGTCATAACAGGAAGTATTTGCATTTTATGTATACGAACTTTGCTATTTGTGAAGGGTGCATCTACCTCTCCATCTCAGTTGCCTGAATGTCAGGGCTCTGGCCAGGGGAGTTAGAAGCTGACGTGTATTCCCCATTAGCCTTTCTCTCTGTGCCATTGTGCCACAGTGTTGGTCTGTGGAGCGCCTCTGATTTAAAAAGGGGAACTGCTGGCAGGATTTTCTCCGTGAGGGGTTCTAAGTTTTGGAACTTTTTGGTCCAAAAGAGCTGAAATCCTTTGATATTCAGGCTATGTTGCAAAGCTTTTAAGGAGTTGAGGGGAGGGGAATAGAAGAGTTGTAAGCGTTGGAGGTGAGGTGGGGGTAATGGTCATTTGATTTTTGCTCAATCATTAGTGGTTAGATGGGTGATGAAGGGAGTATAAGAAGCATGTATGTGTTTATTTTAAGTTGACAAAGTCATCTAGAGTGATGGAATAGGCGCTCAATTATAAATGGAAGGAAATAGGGGCAGATCCCCAGCTGGTGCCTTCAGCTGACTTCAGTGGAGCTAAGACAATTTACACCAGCAGAGGAGCTGCCCCAGAAAAAAAGATATCAAAAAGGAAGTCCTTGCACACATCTTTACAGCACCAGAAAATGACCATTCACCTTTCCTTGCTGCTGTAAACTAGATTTTGCTGCTATGCTGTGGTGGGCCCTTAATACAAGCTAGCTAGAGAAACTATGGCAACTAGAACTGACAGGTTTCAGAGTAGCAGCCGTGTTAGTCTGTATCCGCAAAAAGAAGAACAGGAGTACTTGTGGCACCTTAGAGACTAACAAATTTATTAGAGCATAAGCTTATGCTCTAATAAATTTGTTAGTCTCTAAGGTGCAACTAGAACTGAGTCATTGTGGCCTGTGGGTATATGATTGTGTTCTCTCTTGATAACACAGGAGACAACTGGTGCCACCACCAGGCTGAACTGTCAGCTTGTTATTACTGCACGCTGGCTGGCATGCAAACCCAATAAGTGGTAAAGCAAACGGTCAAATGCTCTTTTCTAGAAATAAAATGAAGCGCTAACTTTGTTGACAAATAGAATTGTCAACCTGCCCAATTTTGCAAAGAAAGACATATGGTATACTTAGTATACTTATTTTTGGACCTTTTATTTTTTTCTTTATAATAACATTGTCATGTCAGTCAGTGTGGTTTTGTGCTGTAAAAGAAGAACAATCATACTATACATCTCTTCAATAGCATCTTTTAAAGTCTGTGTCAGAGAAAATATTCCCGTTTCTGTAGTTAAGTGATAAATGAACCATCTAGAATAATAGTAGAGCTAAGATGAAGAATACACTGTTAGATATTATATATTTTTGGAAAGAAATATTAGGAATAATTATACATGTAGACCATGAAGTTACCACTTCAACAGTTCTAGCAAATGGGCCAGACTTTGCCAGACTACCATGCACCAAAATCTTAACTTAGTCCTGCCCTAGGATGCCAGTCTTCTATCACCCTTTTAACAAATAGCGCTTGAAAACTTCCTGATTCTATTTAAATTACTGGGCTGGTTTGGCCCAAAATTCAAATTATATCTCCCTGCACTAGTCTGGACCCCTTCACCCAACTGGGAGTCCCATCACAAGAAGGCAGGCAATGTTATCACAATCTATCCTCCACCTGGATTTCTGCCAGCTGAGACAGGTTGCTTCAAAAGAACCCGATTGGCAGTGGCTGTTCAGGAGATGTATTCAATCAGTACATCCTCAAGATGTCCTGGGGCCACTGCCCCTTCTCAATATCCAGCAAGTACTGCTGACTTTTGTGGGGTGTGTTGGCCCACCTCTGTCAGTATGAGGGAAGTGCAGCACTGCCTACCCATGTCTAGGACTCTGCTTACAGGTGCAGTGATATCAAAGAATTATTTCTTGTGTGTCACTTTGATATCAGATCCTATTAGTTCCAAGCCAGGAGTATCAAAAAGGTTTCTGTGCCTCTTTGGGGCAGAGGGGACTAGGGTCAGGCACAGAAGAATCCTGTATAGTTTAGCATAGACTCAGTGGGTGTACTGTTTTTGGAACAAGATTGGAATGTCATCTACTTAGAAGGAAGTAGTGTCCTCTTGGTGCTGATTTAACCTGCTCCTGGCATACTTTTCACTGCCAGGTGCCAGCGTCGGCTCTGGATGGAAATGGCTTATGTGAATTGACTTCAGTGTGAGAATGATTAGGTCCTTAAAGTATTGTTCTACTTCAAAAAAATGACTATATAAAACTGGCATTTTCTTACCCGAAAGATTTGCTCCTTGTGTGTATTCACGTATGCTGCCTTTAGTGATAAAATAAATTGCGTTTTGCTCATTAGCCGCAGAGAGCCAAGCCAGCTACCGGAGAGTGAGCTGCATTCAACTTTGTGCATTATCAGCATATGTTTTTGCCAGTTTCAATTTTAGGACCAGAGTTATACTGTGCAAATACACTGAAAACAACGGGTTTGCAGAGGTGTCATTGAGGGTATCATGTGAAGATAGTAGCATTGCACTTTTGAATAAGAACATAACTTGGCCAAGAGAAGCTTCATTACTGAGTACACACAAGACAGCCCAATTTGACTTTCAGCTCCCGAGATGAGGAGCAGATTCTGATCAGCATACTAATGATGAATAGTACTTTTCACCAACAGTTGCTAACAAAGCATACTTGATGGAGAAATTGTTGAATGACAGTAAACATGGAGCCACACAATGTCATTTTTATAGAATGACTTTTAGAACATGAACAACATTTTAAAGGCCAAGACTTGAAAGAGACACTCATATGAGATTAGTGATGGAGGGCATTATAGAACACAATTACATTTAGCCCTTAAAACAATCTTCTGCCATATTTTTCAGGTAAGTTAAAAACAGCATCTGATTCTACACTAGCTAAAATGTGGAGTTGCAGGTAGAGGCAATATGCTGGATTGTCATAGCTTCAGTCTGAGTGTGTGTGTGTGTGTGTGTGTGTAAGTAATTTTTAAATGGCTTTACAAGAATTAGGAAGGCCAAATCTCTGAGATAAGGACTTCTAAAAGATGTGTTTCCTGTATCCTGTCATCAAAAGCTTGTAATATGCAGCTTGAGCAATGGCTTGATCTAGTATTTTACAATACAATATGAATGTACATAATTGTTGGTATCATTATCATGTCAGCATAGTAAAATGTATACAAAATTGAAATGAAAACTTCAGAGTAAGATCCAAAGCATATAAGAAATGATGTACATTGTTGCCCACTTTACGCCTAGTGACTATCATCTGTTTATGTGATTTACTGCATCAAGACAGAACAGAAAATGTTCATAAAATACTTACGAGATAATGTAACTGGAACAGAATGTTTTCACAGAATAATGAACTCCTGTGGCTATTAGATGTTGAAGTAAAGTAGAGACATCTATTCTCCAAGCAGGAAACATCAATCCTGGAATAAAGTTTTATCATAATGAATTTATTGCTGGCATATGGTGTAACTGTATATGTATGTAACTATAGATGTATCTGATTTTATATAATGAATATTGATCCAGTAGCATGATAATTGTTCATTGTGGCAATGACTGGACCCCAGGGTGCAGCCTGGGACTGTGGGACCACTGTGTCCCCTTAACTATCTCCAGCCTGAGCTGTCTCTCACAAGGCTTTGCTAGTGACAAGCAGCAAGCCCCTCCAGGCGCAGTTATCACTCAGCACAACCGTATGTGGAGCCCCACTTCCAGCTAGATTGCATGAATGCTCCCAGAGCCACTCATGAATAACACAGAGAAAGGCACCAGCACCAAATCCCCCCAGCTCCCAGCACTGTACCTCAGGAATAGAGAGTCTTGCACTGCTCCAGATGAGCTCTGTCAATTTATTAATTAGTTCACCACTTCATCAATGGAAAGTGGATAGACACCAGCCTTTGCAAAACCTGAGTAGATTTGTCACACACTTCATACAAACTTACTGGTAAAGATAAACAGTTAAACAAGTTTATTGACTACAAAAGATAGATTTTAAGTGATATTAAGTGATAGGCAAAAGTCAGAATTAGTTACCAAAAGAAATAAAATATAAGCACTCAGTCTAAACTCTCAACCCTATCAGACTGGGCAACAACTAGATTAAGCAGTTTCTCACCCCACTGGATATTGCAGTTCATAATACACAGATTTCCCCCTTGAAATCTGGGGCAGTCCCCTCAGTTGGAGTCTTCAGAGTATCCTTGTTGCTTGCAGTGTAGGTGGATGAAGGAGAAAGGCCAAGCATTTGGCCACTGTGTCTGTTTTATACCTCAGTCCTATGTGCTTGGGGAGCAGAAATCAAGGCATGTCTGGGGGCATTGCTGAGTCTCCAGGCAAGGTTGAGCAATTCCCCTGATTTGGCCTCATGCAGGTGAGTCACTGAATTGTAGCTCCCTTGCTGGACAATGGTTGTTGATGGATTGTTTGAAACTCCACCTGGGTGTTGGTTACTTTCCTTACTATTGGCTCTGGGGAGCTAATATCTGGCTAATTCCCCAATTTACAGCATGTTTTAGTGACAACCATACAACAGAATTCTCATAACTTCATATGCATTAACGATATACATATATGGATAGAGAAATGACTTTCAGCAGATCATAACCTTTCCCCTGATACTTTACAAGGCATGCTTTATATATAAGGTCCTGATTATATAAAAATGAGAAATATTGGGGTTACAAGATGCTCCCCTAAGATATAGAATGGCACAGTGGCCCCAATTCATCAAAGCACTTAAACAAATGCTATGTTAACTTTGAACATAAGCTTAAATCCTATTTCTAAATCAGAGACTAGCTGAGTTTAAAATAGATATCCAAATAGATGATAGTATTTTGTCGTGTATTCACGCACCAACTTAATGTTGTTTAAAAATTCTAATTTCCTTTTCAGAAGAAATGGTGTTTTATAAGAATAGTGAGGGACAGTTTGAATTAATACACTCTACCTTTCATATGAACTGATGCCTTCTGAAGGGCAGGAACTTTTAATATAGCTGTTCAATGATTTGTTCAGGAGACACCACTTTTTTCCTCACAGGAAAATTAGTGAGGTCGTTTTGTGGTGTACTTGCCACTACTGAGACCCTTCTCCAGCCCTCTTAACTTTCCTGCGTGACTTGTTTTCAGTTTACGCTTTTTGAAATTCCCTCCTCAGACATCTCTTTTGTTTTACTTTCAGGGCACAATTCTCACTTCATTCTTCTGCTGACCCCTAATGACCTCAGCGTCATCATCCTGTTCCTGTACTCTGTGCCTGAGATTTAGTGTATTTCTTGGCAACCTTTAAAAATCTCCCTGTCTATCCTGCCTTTCTCACTGTTTCCTCTTTCGTTAGTCTTTGCTGAATATCCTACATTTCTTTTCTTGTTCTTTGGGATCTCTCTCTTAAATGTCATCTCCATAGGGTCTTTTATATCTCTGGACATGTCTTTCTTTATATTCAAATGCAGAAACATTTCATTTTTTCTTGGTAAATAATTCACTTACCCTGACACTGGGTAAGCAGGGATTGATTTAGGAAAAAAGAACCTTATAAAAGCAGTTCTAAATACTGTATTAAGAAATATCATTAGGAAATCAATCACAGAGCAGTCAGCTGATTTGGGGTCAGAAATACAAGTACACACAGTCCTTGGCTACATGTAGAAGTCCCTAGATACACATTTCTGGAACCTGGAACTGAATAAATCTCTAGCACATGGGTTGGCCAGTTTGTTTAGAGATCAAGCAGAACTTGTCACTTTTGACTCAGATATGTGGTCATGAAGTACATGTACTTATTGCTTGGACTATTTGATCTTAAAATGTCACTGAGAGTATTTGTGTCAGGTCGCATTATCCCTCACAAGGTGTTTAAAATGTTCTCCTTCCTTTCTAGTTGATAGTTCAAAACTTTTTGGCCTGAGGGCCGCATCGGGTTTAGTAAATTGTATGGAGGGCCGGTTAAGGGAAGCGGTTATGGCCCAGCCCCCATCTCCTATCTGTCCCCCCCCCCGGGACTCTTGCCCCATCCAACCCCCCCGTTCCCTGACAGCCCCTCTGGGACCCCTGCCCCGTCCACACCCCCCCTGCTTCCCTGACTGCCCCCGGACTCCTGCCGCCCCATCCAACCCCTCCTCTCATTCCTGACAGCCCCCCCACCCCAGGACCCCTGCCCCATCCAACTACCCCTTCTCCCTGTCCCGACTGCCCCCGTAAGCCCACCCCTGACTGCCCCCTGCCATCCTGTCCAACCCTCCCTTCTTCCTGACTGCTCCCCAGGACCCCCATTCAACCCCTGTTTCCCCCCCAACCACCATCCACATCCCCGCCCCCTGACCACCACCCCGAATTCCCCTGCCCTCTATCCAACCCCCCTGATCCCTGCCCCCTTACCGCACTGCCTGGAGCACTAGTGGCTGGCGGTGCTACAGCCGCGCCACCTGGCTGGAGCCGGGCTATGCTGCTGCTGCCACCGCCGCTGCCACCAAGCAGCACAGAGCACTGGGTCAGGCTGGGCTCTGCAGCTGCGCTGCCCCAGGAGCTCACAGCCCCACCACTCAGAGCATTGCGCCGGCGGTGGAGCGAGCGAGCTGAGGCTGCAGGGGAGGAGGGATAGCAGGGGAGGGGCTGGGGGCTAGCTTCCCGGGGCAGGAGCTCAGGGGTCGGGCAGGAGGGTCCCGCAGGCCGGATGTGGCCCACGGGCCGTAGTTTGCCTACCCATGTGATAGATGGAGCGTCCCTGCTAATGCTTACTATAAAAACCTGCCATGTGTATTTTACCTTAAATTGCTACCTATTTAAACTGACATATTATTGAATGTCATTTTTACAGTGCCTGAAAGTCACCCTTAGCACCTCAGAGAAGACAAGTCACTTCATGTTTTGTTGCCAGTAACTTCTTTCTTGTGGACCAGCCCATGATATCAGCTCATAAATATGAGAAAGGAGAGAAATGGCCTCCATTCAGTGTACCTTGCACATTTTGAATACCTATAGATCAGGTTATGTAATAAATATTATATAATAAGAGCATGATTCTGGTCTTGGTTATAAATTTCTTAAGCCACCTTTGAGGGATTCAGCTCTCCTCTCCAATATCATATTAATCCAACATCATTCATATTTTTGCCATGCCACAATAACTACTAACTACCTGGTTTAGCTGACACACAAATATTCCACTCAAGTTTCTTATATTCGACCAGATCCTGTGGTCTTAGCCACAGGAGCAATTTGGTTGAAATTTATTTGGCTACATAGAATCATTGAATATCAGGGTTGGACTACAGTCAACTAGATTTGGTCCAGGTGCTGTAACATTTAGGGACAATATTACAAACAAGATCAACAGAAAAACCACACCAAAACAACAGCAACAAAACAGCACTCTGGAAGGGTTGAAAATCCTGTACACTGAAGTGATTTCTGATCCCGCTCCCCTCTCAAAAAAAGAGAGATGCTGCAGTTGCTTTAAAATCTGATATTTCCTCGTGGTTGCCAAATTTCAGGGATTTTTATTGGTGTTTGTTTGGTGTTTTTTTTGTTTTTCCTTTAAGGAAAGATACTACTGATTCAAATTTGGGGCCTGGACCTGTGACTAACGCCTGCAAACTCCTGGTGCCCTAATGAGAATTACTTGTATGGAAGAGCAGTAGGCTTGGGACCAACCCTAGGATAAATAAAAAAAATTGATGTACAAATCAGAGACATGGCTGAAAGTCAGGAGTGGTGCACAGGTCTCTGGGAAGATTATGTTTATTACTTACAAGGTTGAGAGCTCAGTGAATTCAAGATTAAGATGATTACCTATATAGGGGAAGATGAGATGAATACATAAATGAATCTTATCAACATGAGAAAAAAGTCTAATTTCCATACTTAGGCCCACAACAGGTGGATGTCAGAAATCTGGCTTCATTTACTTTGAGTGCCATTAAAATAGATGCTCACTGTGTCACTTGCCTTTACTTGCTATTTGAGGGATTCCCTATACTTAGAATGGAATATACTCCAAAAACCTTGGTAAATTCAGCTTCTATAGATAGTAAATGTATAGTTTTCAATGGTGTTCATTGACAGTGTCTAGGAGGCCCTGGAGCTGATGACCTCTGAATATGGGTGGGCAAAAGTTTACCACACGGAGTAAAGGTCATATCTCAAAGCCTAACCTGCCAATCACGAGGAGCCTGTCGAATGGCTGACAATAGCACCCACAGTTAATTGAGGAACTGTTGCTGTAGAGTTCTCCATGATTACATGTCTCCTGTATTCATTATTATTTGTTATTTGTATTACTGCAGCACTTAGGAGCCCCAGTCATGGATCAGGAGCCCACTGAGCTAGGTGCTGTAGAAACACTGAACAAAAAGATAGTTTCTGCCCCCAAAGAGCTTGCTGAAAATGCCTCAAAGAGGGAAGTGGGTTAAAACATCACTATTTTAACAGTGGCAGCCAGCCTGTACTCACATATACACTCATATATAGGATATTAGTTGACGTCAGTGGATATTTACATAAGCAAATGCAGATGCATACTTGCATGTGTATTCACTGATAGCCATGGTCTGCCTCCTAGTTTTGAAAATTTTCCCTAAAGTGGTTGGAAGCAGCAAACAACAGAAAAAGACAGCTCTGGAGTGGGGGATTTGGAGCACAAATGAATGCCGGACTCAGCTGCAAATTTGCATTCTTCAGCAGCTGCTGCTCAGTAGTCATTAGGGAGGTCAATAACGACATCCATCAGCTAAATCTGAGATCCAAATGCCAAATCTAGCCTTCAATGTCTTTAGAGGGGTTGTATGGGATTGAATGTTATCCCAGGGTGCTGCTTTAGGCCAACAATCCTTTAAAAAAATTATGATGTCTGATCCTGGTTCTCCGTTTATAAGGAAGACTGGTATAGCAGTTTGCAAGAAGCTTGCTTCAAGCTGAAATGATGCACGTATTGTGCAAGAATTGGAATATACACAGTATGTTCTTGAAACACAAATACAAACATTTAGTTTAGGGAACCCAGTGATGGAGCTTTCCCCAAAAACACGTTGGGACATATTATAACAGATTCCAGAAGGGGGAAGCCTTTAAAATGTAAGAAAAAGGTTTTCAGCACTTTTCATATACCATATGTGGAAGACAAACACTATCAATATTTCACATCCTTTTCAAATACATTACAAACCCCCTCACATTTCATGGAATTTGATTTTATTGATCACCATTTGCACTGATCGTATCATTTTACAATCAAAAAGGGGATTTCCCCAAAATGATTTTTAACTGCACACCACTTTATATGTTGTCACAATTAGAACATAGCCTCAGCACAGAAACACATAACATATACAACCTCCTCACCATAATCCTTAATAAACAACATGATTTGGGATAATCTATGTCTGACCATGGTGGTGAGGAGAGGATGCAAGGATCCTTCCTCGCTCCCCCTGATGCAGGGGACAGCAAACTTCAACACATGGGCTCTTATGAGTACAAGGACTGCTGCCAGCCTAGGAACACTCACCATCTCAAAGGGATGGCAGTGAACCTGCTTGCACTCTCTTCTACCGGCCAGACACAAATTGGAGTGTGTGCAACACCCTCTTAAGGGGTAGGTCAATTTGGGCCAGTCTCTGAAGGTACAACCTGGCCCTCTATTATTTGCACACAAAGGCACTTGTCAGCAAATATGAGACACAGAGCTGCAGTGAGGTTTCATATTATTAAAAATCCATTATTTTTACAAAATTACACTACAATACATTTATGATAGACTAGGAAGTTCCATCAAGTAGTTTGACTGACACCTGTTACTTCTCAAAATGAAGTGAGTACATTTTGTGATACACTTGGAGAAACAGAGATCAAGTAGACTCAGGAGCCTAGTCTGACAGCCAGAAGATGACAGATGGTGAGCATATAGAAGCCCAATTTTTAAGAAATCCCCTGCTGACTATGAATCAGCCATGAGAAGAATCCTTGATTCATTGATGTGTTTGCTAAATTTCTGGACTAGATACTAATACAGCTTCCTAAATAGAATATGTTTACAGCACGGTCCTCTGCCAACCAGTCTCTTAATGAAATAAATTACACCAGCCTTCACATATATCAAGCCAAATCTCAACAAGTGTGTGTGTGTGTGTGTGTGTGTGTGTGTGTGTGTGTGTGTGTGTTTGTGTCAACTGCACATAGTAGTTTACCCTTGTAGATAGTAAAGTATAAGGTCATCTGAACACGAACACGCCAGTATATTGTGCTCATGAACCTTTCTGTAATTGGAGCAAAAGATTAGAACACTGACACACCTAAAAAAGGAATTGACGTTAACCCCATGCTAGACCTAAACCATTCCAGGCAGTCTGTTTTGAATTTTCTAATGTGAACTACTGTTCTAATGCGTTAATTCATTTTATATCAATTTCCTTCTGTCAGCTGTTTTTGAAAAAGAAATGGTATATTGTTGTCTAAGCCTTGTCCACTCCTTCCAAATCTCGATTTAGACATTGTTATGGATGGTTTAGGAAATGCCACTGAAGATTATCTGAAGCATTTCTATAGCAGAGATTGACCTACTGCAGTAGTATGATTAACACATCAGGAAGGAGCACAAAATGTGAAAGGATTATTAATTTCACTCTTGGTCTTAAACATGGTGTTTTTAAACTCTTGTCTTCCCTTCATGAGAAGATTTCAAAACACAAACTATAACCCCAGAAGATTTATTACAAAATCTATTTTAATGCATAAACAGAATTCACTAAACTAAAATTATGCTAACACAAAATAAATTTGACATTTGCCAACAGCACATTTAAATTAGCTTTTTCAGCTGCTATCCTTGTTTGCCTATGAAGAAGAGCTGTTTGAATTATTCATTGGGGAAAATTTATATGAGGATTTTTGGGTATTTTTCCACAAGTAAATTAATCACAAATTGCATTTTTCATTATTGACCTGCTGTTATAAATGATCAAATAGTATGCAGCAAGTAATATTTCTGACTCATTTTCCCATCAATCATCAAATAATGTGATTTTTTTTGGTGTTATTTATTTTCTGACCAGTTTCATCACAGTTGCTCTCTCAAAACTTTCAGAACCTTCTGTGAGAGTCTGGAAATGGATTTAACAGTTTCAGTCCAAGACCAGAGTACTGTGTAATGATAGCCATATTGCACATGCCACCATGACAATTAGCACCCAGTTTGGTCCTTTCAGCATTAGGAACGAGAATGGAGAAAGTGCTTAGATACTGTAATGGTTTATCATGGTAAAGAATCATAAAGAGATGCTTTCTTTTAACACTGAACAAGAAACTCTGTTAGAATATAGAAAACAATATTATCCATAAAACTATTCACTCCCTTTCTCCCTCTCTGCTTCACTGTACAGCATCTACTTAAAACCTTGTCCACCTTCTGCCTAGCTTCTTAATACAATTTTAAAGAAACAATACACATTCTTGCACTTGCTGTGGTGATAGGCACTAGGGCCAGCCCACAACATTTTGGCACCAGAGGCAGGGAGCTCAAATGACGCCCCTATGTCCCCTCGCTTGGACCAAAACTTTGAAAGGTCTCAATTCTGCCTTCTTCCTGTTCTACTCCTCTCATGGTACTGCTCTGCCGATGAGAGGCGGGGGAAGCTGGCACAAATTACTGGGGCCCGGCGGTCTGGAACGGGGCCCGGGGCCCGGCTTCCCCCCGTCTCGTCGGCCCTGTTTAGCTGGTCGCCCTTGCTGGGGGGCCCGAAAAAATTCCGGGCTTGGCTTTTCCCCCCTCTCGTCGTCCCTGTTTAGCCTGTCTGCCCTTGCTGGGGGGCCTGAAAATTTTTTTTCACCGGGGCCCGAACCCGCTCTTGGCGGCCCTGCTGCTACCTACCCCAATAAAGGAGAAATAACAGCTTAAAATGCCTTGTTCAAAAATTTTAAGTAACACTTAACTTTCAAATGCCTGAGCAGCAAATGTAACTTTTCTTATCTGCATAGTAAACACTGGCATTTTTATCTGTTTGAATAATCAAAGTGGTGCTTTCCATGCCTTGGTTGCAAAGATTTGAACTGCTTCCTGAAGGTCCACAGTCTGGGCCAGCTCATGCTCTATTGAGATGATTGCAAGGCCGACCAGCCTCTCCTGTGTCATTGTGCAGCATAGATTTTGTTTTTATTAACTTCAGCTTGGAGAAGCTGTGTTCTCCACTGGCAACTGAAACAGGAAGTATTAGAATTATGCGCAGGGCAACAAAAGCATTTGGAAAGAGGGTGGTCATCTTATTTATGCACATATATTCCAGAACAGCCTTTGGAGTTGATCCTGCTGAAATGTATCTTGAAAGGGCTTTCAGTTCATCACCTAAATCACTCGCATCAATATCGCACATGTCATCATGTGTCAACACTGTCTCTAGTGCCCTGCATTGCTGGTTTAGGTTTTCTTCAGGTATAATGAGGAGTTCTGGAATATCATACAACATGCCAAATATACTGCTGTGTTCCTTGAGTCGCATGAAACATTCTTCAACTGACTGTATTGCACAATCTAGCACCTGGTTAAAGAATTCAACTCTGAATTGTTGTTTGGGGTCTCTTATGGGATTATCCCATGCCTTGTAATCAAAATGTCTTCTTCTTCAGTGACTCTTGTATTCTTGAACGGGTGGGAAAATAGCTTCAAAGTAAAGTTCCTCTGCCAACATCTGTGCACTCTTCAGAATGTTTTGAAATCCCTCATCTGACTGGTAAGACTGTAGGTATGACTTTGCTTTGTCCAGTTGTTCCATTGCTCTAGATATATCAAGGTCAACACCTTGGAGTCTCTTGCTTACAACATTTATTTCAAACAGTATGTCATGCCACAACACTAAGTCACACAGAAATTTGAAGTTATGTATGTTTCTGGTGATTCCATTTCCCTCTGCCACTGTTCTCCCACGAACAGTTCCTGTCATAGCATTATCCTTCATAATGGCAACTATGGCATCATCTATCTTCCCAATTTGGTGTTTGATAGACTTTATCACCTCCACTCGACTTTCCCATCATGTGGCACTCAGTGGTTTCAGTGTCAGAGAGGATGTTCCCAGATGTTGGTTCAAAATTTGCCATTGATGAGTTGATGCAGACAAAAATACACAGATGCTTTGAATTACATTAAAAAATTCAGCAGCCTCACTAGAAGCTGATGCTGCATCACTGATGACCAAGTTCAATGAATGAGAACTGCATGGGGTAAAAAAAAGCTTGAAGGTTTAACTCTCGGATCCGTGTCTGCACGCCTCTGTTCTTCCCTCTCATGTTGGCACCATTATCATAGCCCTGACCTCTCATGTCAGCTATCGCAATTCCCGTATCTTCCAGCTTTTTAAGAAGCACATTTGTCATACCAGCTCCTGTAGTATCATCAACATCAATAAATTCTAGAAAATGCTCTCTGACAGTCACCATTGCAGGGACATTTTCACTAGGTTCTGTTGTTGTTACAAAACACACCATTAAAGTTATTTGTTTCATATGGCTGATGTCAGGTGTGCAGTCCAGAATAACAGAGTAATATCTTGCTGACTTCAGATCTGCCACAATCTTCTGTTTGACTTTTGTTGCCAGTAACTGTATGATCTCATTTTGAATTGTTTTTCCAAGGTAGTGGTGTGTGTACATTTCTTAGGTGATGACTCTTCTTAGATGCTCCTGGAGTACAGCATCAAACTCAGCCATCAGCTCCACAATTTGAAGGAAGTTTCCATTGTTTGGCACATACAGCTGATCTGAAGTGCCATGCTGTGCTAGGTTTTGGGTAGCAAGCATTCTCACAATGGCAATGAGCCTTTTCAGAACATTTTGCCAGTAAAGAGACTCTGATACAATCTTCTCTTGATGCTGACCATCTATGGTGGCTCTTTCCACCTATGGAATGCTCTCTGGTGATTTGCTGCCTTCTCATGGCATGCCAGATTTCTAGCCAGATTTTTCCAGTCCTTTGTTCCTGTAGAACCCAATGTTCCTGTAGAACCCATTAGACTGGAAGAGTTTGCAACAAAAACAGTAAGCAGCATTCTGGGTTTTTGAGAACATAAACCATAACCTCTCCACTTTGTCACCATTGTGGATTTCACATCAGTAATGTGTTGGATGGAAACTTCTATTTTCATTGTCTTTGGGGAACATGACATTTTTCATTTTCATTCACATCATCATGTGGCCCATGCAGTACAAGGAAGTCCCTCAGGCTACTGCTCAAGTGGCTCCACAGTCCTGGATCATCTAGACTTAAGGAACTAAACTCAGCAGCAGCTGTTTCTTGTGCCTCCACCACACTCTTCTCTGATCTACACTTTTCTTCAGGAATGTGCTTGGTTACATCTATTTGTGATGGAGATATGAATGCTGCAGTAGCTGCTAGGTCACCTGCACTCTGACTGACTGGAAGATCAGACATTTCCTCACCACTCACATCCTCACTAGGGTCGGAAGGCTCACCGTGAACATTTGTGTCTATGTATCTCAGGAGAGCTCCTTCCTGCTTAGATAGGAAAGCTTCCTTTGCTTGCTTTCTTTTTCTGAATGCTGCCCCAGAGGGGCGTTTTCTTCTTTCACTCATGACTGCTGTTCTGTGCCAGCTATAGTGGCTCTCAACACTCAGTTGAAGGGGACAAATAAGCAGGCTGGTAGCAGGGCCTGAGTGAGGGAAGATATCAGCGTCTTAAGGGCCTAACTGGCTCCTACTACTTCAGTTGACTGCCTGTTCTCCTCAAGTGGGTTCAGGGAAGCAGCAGGAAACTGGAAGCTGATAGGCACTATATTTATGGATTCATTCTTTAGATTTAGAAAACAACATTAACAAGAGGCACCTCTGACTCATACTTAAAAATACAAGAAATCAACATGAGAAACAGCAACCCCATCATATACAGAATTCTGAGTAATCAGCGGCACATCCCTTCCCTTTCCCCCCCACCCTCCAAATTCCCTATTTTTCTTAAACGTCACCCCCAAGATCCTACACAGCGATTGCAATCCTGCTCATTATCATGCTCATAACTAATTCCTGAAGCTGTCTAAACATTTTTGACTCCTGGCCTGCTGGTTGTATTACTGGGCCTTGTCATCTGGGCTGGCTTCTCATCACACTGAGCCCTGTGTTGCTTCACTACAGCACAATCTCCTGTAACTCTTGGACTTTAACTGTGTCCATTTAATCCCTCATTTCCAACCACAATTAGATCATCTCTAAATATCTCTGCTATTCAAGTTCTCTAGGTCTCACCTGAGGGGCCCTGTATTAATTTAGCTCTGCTGATCTACCTTGAGACTTACACTAACTACTAATTTAGTAGAGCCCAAAATCTCTCTGGCTGTCCCTGTGCTGCAAACTGCTGGGATCAGTGGGAATAAAGTGCATATAAATAGAAAAAGAAGCCTTAAATATTTAGTCTTTCAGCACTTCATTTTCCTGTGACTTTCAAACACTTGTCAGTTGCACATTGGAGACATTAACAAGCACTTTCCCCCATAAGAAATGGATTTAATGTGCAGATTTTATTAGTCTCTCTCTTTGGGAGAAATTCCCCCCGTGCAGAGGTTCTAAATAAGGCTACTGTGCTACTTAAGTCCCACGTCAGCCTTATTTTAAGGCTTTGGGTGTGAGTCTGGTCTCTCCTGTGTCCAAGCTTTGCTCAGCATAGTAGATGGTACGGGGGTGGGGCCATCAGGGAGATGGTTATGGCTCCCTGATTCTCACTGGCTGGCTGCAGCATGATGGTGACCAGCCTAGGGCCGAATGGCATAAGGTCCCTAGGCTTCCCCTGCCCCTGACACACACATTCCCTCCACTGGTGTGCCACCTCTACTGGAGGTGGGGGCACATCTGGAGCAGGAGCCAGTCCTATGTCAGAAGGTACATCCCCTCTGCCAGAGGAATTCTCTCCTGGCCACTTATGGCCAGAATCTTAACACGGGGCACTGCCTGAATACAATCTTAAGTAGGACTTTTCTCACAGGCCCTGAATTTCATGTGTAAGAGAGCTTTCATTTCCATTTCTCCTAAACGTGAGAAGATGAATGTCAATAACCCTCCTTGAAGTCCTGGCGACTACTGAATGGCCTACGTTTGTCTTGGGGGCGCTATATCTTCATGATCATTTTTTGGTGTTTGTGGGCAGCTTGTGTTTGCCTTGCTGCTGTTAAGATGCAGCTGTGCATCTACTAGCTAGTGCAGTGTAAAATGAGATTGTGTTCAGTTTGTACTAATAATCTCTTAGTTCATTTAAGATTTGTGAGAAACATACAATTAGTGTTTTTACTTATATTACACTCTCTTTCTTAGAACTTGAGGCAACTTTGGCTGCAAACTAATGGAACCAAATTCTTTGCTGGTGCAAATTGGGGCCTCACCATTGAAATCAGTGAAGCTGCACCAGTTTACACCAGCAGAGAATTTGGCCCATAGGTCTACAAAGAGGGAGAAGAAAGCTCTGCAATACCATGCTCTCACAACGAACTCTGATTTTTTTTCATTTTCTAAAGATAGGGAGTATTTTTCTTTAATCAAAGTTCTGGCTGCATTTTTTACTATGGAGGATGTGGACCACAAATAGAGAAATCAAAAATTAAATTATAATAATTTTCAATCGCTGCACCTGTGTAGCCTTCAGTTTCAATGAAACATATAGCCCAAACTCAATATCAGATAATGTTTCATTATCCTCAAACCACTGTTGATATAATAACTTCTATTTTAGGTTACCAGTAAAGAGAAGAACAATGTGACCCATTTAAAAACTCCCTCATGGGAGAATATTAGCACGCCATTTATCATTCCTGTTTAATTTTGTTGATAAGAACCATCTGATAGAAGCATTTCTTTGTTGCAAAACTAATAGCAGTGTAGGATGTATTTGATGGCTGTACATGCATCCTGCAGTAGTACTGAGAAATGGGTTTTTTTGTTTGTTGCCCATTCAGTTTGGATGGATAAAGAAAAAGGAGAAAATTCACTTTTGAATACATCAGGACATGGAAGCTAAAGTTAGAAAACAATAGGGTTACATGAGACAAAATATTGCTTATATTCTCTGTAAATAGGTAGCCCCCAAATTACAAGTATGCATTTAATTGTATCTTGCTTCTGGTATTTATCATTAATTTCTATTAGAAGGAATTCCTATACAAACCTGCATGAGGAACACATTAATTTCACACAGTAGCAAGCAAAAACAAAAATAAAAAAAAATATAGCGATAGTGGATGTTTTCCTTAATGTATTTTTAAGGTCTGATACAATAAATTATGGTCTGAAGTAAATATTTCTATGTTTTACAATATTTTCCAGTATTTATATTCACCTGACTACAATAACTCTGGAAAAAAAAAGAATGAAAGAAAACAGGCTAAGATAAGATGTGGAAGAGGGAAAGGCTCATACAGTAAGAAACATTTATTAAATGTTGTTCTTCTCCAGTGCTTCAGTTTTGCTCAGGTCCCTATAGTATGATGAATGAGGTAATATGACAACGGGTCTGGTGATGAAAAACAATATTTTTTTAAGTGTGCTGTTGTGATATTGGTAAATATGAAACTTCTTATAAAACCTTATATCTTTGATTTATTAACTAATATTGAAATTACTTCAATGAAGAAATGAGGTTAATGTAGGCAATTGATTCTGTGAGATCCTAACTTTATAAGTCTGCTTCTGGAGGGCTGTTTCCATCATGTATTTCTGATACCAAGAATCTTCATCACCCCTTGCTCACTCTGAGAAGTCCCATTGAAATCAATTGACAAAGGCTCTGTGGGGAAGGGAAAGCATCCTCAGGGATGGCCTTCTGTTCTGCATGCTTCTTAGCACCCCCTTCTCATGGCAATGTAAATTCCTTAGGAACCCCACTATCCCTGACTTACTGTGCATCCCTGTGACTGTGTAGTATCCCTTTCATCCACCCCAGCTTGCCGTCACCTGAGTAGCAGAGGCCTACCTTCTTAGATTTGACACGGAAGGGATTCTGCAGGTACAGGAGACCATGTAACAGAGCTGCTCTATTACCTTTTGTGCTATTTGCCTTGTGTCCATGCCAGTTTGCTTCACTCACTTTAAGGAAAGGGAGAATTAGACTTATGATTTTTATCTTGGTAACTGTCATAACTATAAAGGGAAGGGTAATAGCTGTCCTGTGTACAGTACTATAAAACCCCTCCTGGCCAGAGACTCCAAAATCCTTTTCCCTGTAAAGGGTTAAGAAGCTCAGGTAACCTGGCTGGCATCTGACCTAAAGGACCAATAAGGGGACAAGATACTTTCAAATCTTGGGAGGGGAAGGCTGTTGTTTGTGTTCTTTGTTTGGGAGTGTGTTCGTTCTCGGGACTGAGAGGGACCAGACATCAATCCAGGTTCTCTACATCTTTCTAAACAAGTCTCTCCTATTTCAAACTTGTAAGTAAATAGCCAGGCAAGGCGTGTTAGTTTTCCTTTGTTTTCTCAACTTGTAAATCTACCTTTTACTAGAGTGTTTATCTTTGTTTGCTGTACTTTGAACCTGAGACTAGAGGGGAGTCCTCTGAGCTCTTTAAGTTTGATTACCCTGTAAGGTTAATTTCCATACTGATTTTACAGAGATGATTTTTACCTTTTTCTTTAATTAAAAACCTTCTTTTTAAGAACCTGATTGATTTTTCCTTGTTCAAGATCCAAGGGGTTTGGATCTTGATTCACCAGGAGTTGGTGGGAGGAAGGAGGGGAATGGTTAATTTCTCCTTGTTTTAAGATCCAAGGGGTTTGGATTTGTTTTCACCAGGGATTTGGTGAAGGTTTTTCAAGGTTTCCCAGGAATGGAATCCATTGAAATGGTGGCAGCCGAACCAGAGCTAAGCTGGTAGTTAAGCTTAGAAGTTTTCATGCAGGCCCCTACATTTGTACCCTAAAGTTCAAAGTGGGGATCCAGCCTTGACAGTAACATAGTGAAAAACATACATTTCTTCATAACGGTTTCATTTAAAGTATTAGGGAAAATGGACACAGAAGCAATCACAGAAGCACTTTCCTTATGTTTAGTGTGGAACATGCAAATGCATAATCATGCCATTAATATTGGATGTCGCCAATGATATTAGCGATAATGGTGATAACCTTGTGGGTAGTAACCTTGTGGAGTTCCCAAGTTTCACAGTATCGGAGGGTCCTACCACATCCCAACATCCAGTCATCCTGGCCTTAGTTCTACTTCTGATCCACAGACATACTCATGCACTCAGGCATTTCCAGCCAGTTATGCACCCAACTTATAGTAGCCTAGATGGAGCTACTGTAAGGTGGATGCATAACTGGTTGGAAAACCATTCCCAGAGAGTAGTTATCAGTCAAGTTAGAAGGGCATATTGAGTGGGGTCCTATAGGGATTGGTCCTGGGTCTGGTTCTGTTCAGTATCTTCATCAGTGATCTAGATAATGGCATAGAGAGTACAATTATAAAGTTTGCGGATGATACCAAGCTGGGAGGGGTTGCAAGTGCTTTGGAGGATAGGATTAAAATTCAAAAGGATCTGGACAAACTGGAGAAATGATCTGAAGTAAATAGGATGAAAGTCAATAAGGACAAATGCAAAGTATTCCACTTAGGAAGGAACAATCATTTACACACATACAAAATGGGAAATGACTGCCTAGGAAGGAGTACTGTGGAACGAGATCTGGGAATTAAAGTGGATCACAAGGTAAATATGAGTCAACAATGTGATACTGTTGCAAAAAAAGCAAACAACATTCTGAGATGTATTAGCACCAGTGCTATAAGCAAGATGTGAGAAGTAATTTTTCCACTCTAGTTCACACTGATACAACCTCAAGCACCTGAGAGAGAGAACTGGGTCCAGTTCTGGACACCACATTTCAGGAAAGATGGAGACAAATTGGAGGAAGTCCAGAGAAGAGCAATACAAATGATTAAAGGGCTAGAAAACATGACCTATGACAGAAGATTGAAAAAATTGGGTTTGTTTAGTCTGTAGAAGAGGAGTGAAAGGAATTGTACAAGGCACTGGAAGACCTCATTTGAAATACTGTGTATAATTCTGGTCACTCATGTTTAAAAAAGATTAATTCAGATTAGAACAGGTGCAGAGAAGAGCTACTAGGATGCTCAGGGGAATGGAGGGCCTATTTTATGAGAGGAGACTGGAAGAGTTTGGCTTATTTAGTCTAGCAAAAAGAAGCCTGGGAGGGGATATGATTGCTCTCTATAAATCCCAGGGAGGGTGAAATTCTATTTAAGCTAACGCACTGTGTTGGCACAAGAACAAATGGGTATAAACTGGCCATGAACAAATTCAGACTGGATCTTAGAAGAAGGTTTCTAACCATCAGAGGCTCTGGAACAGCCTCCCACTAGGAGTTGTGGGGGCAAACAACTTAATTACTTTTAAGAGAAAGATGGACAAATTTATGAGTGTGAATGTAGGGTGGGGTTGCTTGTGATTGTAGGGGGCAGGGCTCAGCAACATCCAAGCTCACTTCTGGTTTATATCTTATGTTCCTAAAAAGTTCATGCCTCAGGGTTTCAGACAGCCTAAAACCTAGGGTTTTCTTCCCCCAGTGTATTCTGTATATTTTTAATCTCCTTCTTCTGAAGCATCAAGGATGGCTATAGCTGGAGATAGGACATTGTGGGGTCGTGGGCCAGGGCACTGAGGTGGCATTGAGTATTCTCTTTCTCTCTCTCAGATGCGTGGCTGGCTGGTTCTTGCTCACATGCTCAGGGTCTAACTGGTTGGCATATGTTGCATCCCTGCCACTGCGGGGTTTCAGGTACTGGTACACCTTGGTTCTTCCTATTTGCTACCCGTAGCACATAATAGTCTAGTTTCCTGTGGGCTGTAATACTTTGATCTAATTTTGGTTGTTGGGTTTATTGTGTGGGTGCTGGGTGACATTGGTGGCCTGTGATACACAGGAGGTCAGACTGGATGATATGGTGGTCACTTCAGGCCTTAAACTCTATGACACAGCCCACGGCTCTACCCCCTTGAGGCAGGATTGTTCACTTGCCTCATCCAGGAGGCACAACCGAAGGTATACAGGTGCCCTCTTCTCCTTAGGTCTCTGGTCATCCTCAGGCTGAATCCTTTGTGAGCTCTACAGGCCTTCTATTCTCCCTAAGACCAACACAGTCCTTTCCAGGTTACTACACCTGAACAGCCTCTCATTACTACCTGCTCCCTACTTCCTTCACTGTGGGCTTGATCCTGTGCCCATGTAAGCCAATGGAAAAGCTCCCTCTCATTTAAATGGTGCAGGATCAGGCCTCTGTGAGCTTTCAGACTCTCTTGGTGCTATCTGTGGGCTGCCAACATGTGATTCTTAGTCTCCTAACTGAGCTGCATGCCAGATCTGAAACCTTATCCCCTAATGGGGCCAGTTTACCCTGTGACACACAGGATAAACAGAATGTGTATCTGTAACTGAGTTCAGAAGAGGCAATGGCAGCGAAGAAAAGGAAGCATGGATGTGAAGCAGGGATGGGATTAACATGTTATAAGGAATTTGATACTTGTGATGTGGGTTTCATATTTATCTATGCAAGATTTTGGCTAGGCTATCACTTTCAATCATCAGCTGAGACCAGTGGCATGAGGAAACTGGAGGAGACGGAGACCATAGGCAATAATAATTTTCAAATGTCTGATGTCTGGAGCATCTGAAATTTCATTTGAACACCTCAGGATACACTTAGGGAGAATGATTTGAGGTGTGACATGGACTTATGTAACCTCCTAATGTAATGTAATGTATCAAGTGAGAAGTCAACTATGGCTTTCAAAAGGTAACTAGTTGAAAACATTTTGACAGAAAACAAATGTGAAAAGAAAAGATTTCAGTTAGTTTCTTGGCTGGTTATTAGAGAGGAAGGTTACTTGTAAAAAGCACAGGGTAGATTAGTTTCCAGCAGTGTAATGCTGTCATCTCTCTAACTTCATTAATGCTTCACTGAACTGCTCTAGAGTCATTAGACTGGCCCATGTCACATGTGTTCTGGCTATGAATGCTTTCTTTGTCTCCACTGTTAGAGTGAAAAATGAAGGACGCTGGAGTGGAACTGATTTTGCATGCTGAGAATCTGTGTGAGTGTGAATAGAAAGACCCTCCCTCAACCTAAAATCTATTGATTTTTTTTCCTGTTTAGAAACTGAAAATATAAGGAATAATCAGGTATGTGGGGTGTGTGTTTAAACTGCTTTGAGAACCAATAGGAAGCAAAGCTTGTAGAGAGGCCATGGGGAATACTCCAACAAGTGGGTTACATATTTTTTAAGAGGAAAAAAATGAAGATATTTACCATATCTACACACTGATTTCTGAGAATTATTTATAAGAGAGACATTTTGACAGAAGATAAAATAACTTGATGAATAATAAGAAAGAACATTTATAAAATAAATGCATATTTTCCCATATATCTCTATACTATATACAAAAAAAGCTACACTGATAGAATGTTATTAAGGTTGCAAAATCAACACTCAGCAATTAGAAAATACCAGAGTTAAAGTTGCCTGTGCCATGCAGTGTTGTCACAGTATGCAGACAGACAGCTCGAAACAATAGCTCTAACAGGCACTAATACCCATTCATTTCAATGGAATGTTAACTCTGGAAGCTAATAGTGACATCAACAATGTCCACAAGTTAACTATTTCATTGCTGATTAATTTAGCAGCAATATCCAGTTACTCTGAGAGTGGTGGGCCTGTGCTAGTGCTACCATCAACCCTCGGAAAAGGCATTTCAGTTGTGAGGAGTGGTTTGGAAAAAGGCACTGACATCAAATTCAACGTACTTTTTTTAATTTTTGAACAGTAAAAAAAACCTTAAAACTGTTTTAACATCATTTACAGCCAGATTGTGCCCTGCTCTTATGAGTCTATGCAGGGGAGAAAGTAAAGCCCTTCCTCTACTCCATATGTGGCTGTGTGGGAGCTACCAGATCTCAGGTCTGACCCCATGAGAAAGAGCAGGTCTGCTTGCCAAGCAGCAAGTTGATGGGAAGGGGAACATAGTAGGCAAAGTGATGGCTCCCGCTACTTCTCCCTGCACATAAGTGGGGCACAGAACATGCTATCCCTGGCAAAGAGCAGACACATAATCTCATCAGTAGAAAAGTGCTTTTTTTTAGTAGGAATTTGCCATTTCATGCGGTGCATCATTTAAAAAGTGATTTTGTAGGCTTTTAAATAAAGAGCAATTTTTTAATGTTCTCAGTGTTTTGGGCTTAGTACATTGGGCATTGTCTGACAGATTTCAGTACTGTAACAATATAGTTACACAACAAGCTGCTTCAGATACTCTTTCAGCAACAATCTACATATAAAAGAATGTACATTTTTATATAGATATAGATATACACACATAGACACATTTATTTAGTAATCTGTAACATAGTGAAGTTGCACGTCAGCTCTCATTGCCACAGGCTAATAGTCTCTAACAAAGCTCAGCATCAACACCAACCACTAATAAACAAGGGGAAACTCAGTGGAGAGAGAGCTGGTCATAGATACTGAGACGTGTTACTCTCAGAGGCTTTGCAGATTCTTACAGTTCACTAACCATGCCCAAATTAGAGATTAGTACCAGCGATTTTATTGTGAAATTTACTTTACTTATGGCAATGTATTGCAGCACATTACCTCAACCTAAGACCTAAAGGATGGTTGCACACCTGAAAACATATTTATGCATTTTCCCCTTCCTCTGAACCATCCAAGACCTGATCCTAAAAGGTACCGATCACCCTCACTGAAATCAAAGGGAAAAGAGAAACTCAGTAACAATCTTCCCTTTTTGGTGATTTGAAACTGCTGTTTCCTGGTGGGTCATAAGATACTGATGCTGAAACGTGTCCTTAGCTGGCTGTACTTCACTTTGGTCCAGTGGGGTTTGGGTGGAAAATTCTGCATTTGGTGTGTGGGTGGAATATTGTATTTATTTATTTATATATAAATGGCAGCTGTTTGCAGCTGCTCTCAGTTTTGGAATGCTGGGGGTAGTCCCTCTGCAATTCCGAAAGCGCACATGTATAGATGAGTGGAAGATCTGAGTTTTTAAAGCTTTAATATCACAGGACAAAACTCTTTAGTGAGTGTTTTTATGGCAGATTTGATTTTAAGATAAACATTAACATTTCTTGTTGCATGGTATTGTGTTCCTGTTTGGTAAAAAAGTGGTCACAGTTGTCATAAGTTTTCTCACGCTTTAAAAACGATTATGATTAATCATGAGTTATAGTATAAAGGGAGGCATTGTAGTTCATTGAAAAGGGCACTGGACCAGAACTTGATAGACTTTATTCTATCCCTCTCTACTTTGCCACAACGTGTCACCTGTCTCAGTTTCCCCATCTGCGAAACGAAACATCTTTAAGTTCATGCTGACTCAACATTACCATTCTCACTTCTCTCTTGCCACCTGACAGTGAAAACCTCCTTAAGGGAATTCAGCAGCCAGTGGCTGACAGTTCAACCCCTTCTAGCCGGGTTTTGCATAGAAGAGTAGGCTTATTTATTAATTTATTTCTTCTAATGTATATACATTACAACAAAAGTGTTGAAGAAAAGTGCTAAGTGCTTTTTATACGAGCTAAAGCCCGGATCATACAGATCAGAATGAAACCAGCAGCTTCTCAAAATATGACCAACTACAAATAAAAACTAAGCCCTGTCAGGAGCCACTGTGCAGCTGAGCCAGTCTCTGGGCGACCTGATTGAATGCAGCTGATCCTGCAAGAAGCTGTCTGACGGCACCACTGGATTGGCTGCAGGAGTCAGCAGGCTGATACCTAAGCTCAGTAGCAGCAGCTGCCACAGCAGTCCAGTGGCTTACAAAGATGACCTGTGTGAAACATGCAAAGCAAAGGAAACAGTTGGGCACCTGCTATGGCAATGCAGGGAGAATTAGAAAGAAAGATTCTTTATGGAGAATGGAGATGCCTCAAGGTGAAAGAATATAGTCTGACAGGACTGGGGAAAATGTGGGTAGCATTAAAAAAAGCATTACGTCGGTTTTCTTAAGAGTACAGGACAGAGTAAGAAGATGCAGATTTTTGAATATGTTAAAGCTGCGGTAAGGTGGTAGTCATAGCCTCACGAGCTGAGGCTGCTGCACCATAAAACATCAGGAAAAGAAAGAACAAGAAAGCCAAGCGGTTGCTCAATGCTGTCCTAGCTCGCAGCTGTGCTTTGTCCTGTTTCTAGCCCTGCTCCATCCCCAGCCTGTACCCGCTTCTTGCTTCAGCCCCTAGCTTCTTTCTGACTCCTGGCTCAGACCCTTGGCTCTGCCTTCTGACTGTGACTCCAGTTAACCCTTGTGCTTAGGCTTTGGCTTCTGACTCCTGGCTCTGACCCTTGGCTTTGCTCCTGCCTCCCCTGCCTTCCAGTCTGGATCCAGCTGTAGCTGGTAGGCCAGGCTTTTGCTCCAATCATTAGGCAAGACTGTCCATGACCTAGTTGCTGGTAGTTTGAACAGCCCAAGAAATTAAATGTGAGTGGGTAGGGGGGCCAGACTGCCCTTCAGATGATTCCATAAAAGTGGCTGTGCTCCTGCCAGACATTGTGGGAATCCTGCATTATGGGCCCTGATTATGGCCGCGTGGATACAAACTGCAGCCCTGCAGCCCTACCGTCCAGATTGTATCTGCCCCTCCGGCTTCTAGGGAGCCAGAGACTCCAGTGTCCGGTAAGTTTGACAGGAACCATAACAAGTTCTGCAGTTTCATGAACCAGTGCCAATGGATATCCCCATCCATTCTCCAGATGTTAACTGGAGAGGCCCTGGCCAAAGGAGGCCAGAGGATTGGGCCAAAAGAAATCGGATGAGGTTCAACAAGGACAAGTGCAGAGTCCTGCACTTAGGATGGAAGAATCCCATGCACTGCTACAGACTAGGGACCGAATGGCTTGGCAGCAGTTCTGCAGAAAAGGACCTAGGGGGTTACAGTGGATGAGAAGTTGGATATAAGTCAACAGTGTGCCCTTGTTGCCAAGAAGGCTCACGGCATTTTGGGCTGTATAAGTAAGGGCATTGCCAGCAGATCGAGGGATGTGATCATTCCCCTCTATTCAGCATTGGTGAGGCCTCATTTGGAGTACTGTGTCCAGTTTTGGGCCCCACACTACAAGAAGGATGTGGAAAAATTGGAAAGAGTCCAGCGGAGGGCAACAAAAATGATTAGGAGGCTGGAGCACATGACTTATGAGGAGAGGCTGAGGGAACTGGGATTGTTTAGTCTGCAGAAGAGAAGAATGAGGGGGGATTTGATAGCTGCTTCCAACTACCTGAAAGGGGGTTCCAAAGAGGATGGATCTAGACTGTTCTTAGTGGTACTAGATGACAGAACAAGGAAAATGGTCTCAAGTTGCAGTAGGGGAGGTTTAGGTTGGATATTAGGAAAAACTTTTTCACTAGGAGGGTGGTGAAGCACTGGAATAAGTTACTTGGGGAGGTGGTGGAATCTCCTTCCTTAGAGGTTTTTAAGGTCAGGCTTGACAAAGCCCTGGCTGGGATGATTTAGTTGGGGATTGGCCCTACTTTGAGCAGGGGGTTGGACTAGATGACCTCCTGATGGCCCTTCCAACCCTGATATTCTGTGATTCTTCCCTTCCAGGAGACTTCTAGTCCCCACCTCCTGCTAGAGAAGTTCAGAGTTTGTTCGAGCCATGGTGATTGTGTTTGATTATCTAAATTGCACATGGTTCACTGTGAATGAGCTTTGTGGGGGTATGTCAGGGAACAGCTCAGCCATCTAGTTTGGGTATCTGCTGTTCCAGTGCCTGGCAGCAGATACCCAATGGAATGAAGCAGCCCGGCACTACCACTTCTGACATGCCCTAAGTGAGGAAATCAAGGATGAGGAGACAGGGGTGAAACCGCTGCCCAACCTGGGCACCTTGATCAAGCTTTGTATCCATACTGACTAAGCGCCGCCTGAGAGAGAGTTAAATTCCCAATCCCCTTCCACGCTCTCCTCCCAGGGGTGGGGGCAGATCAGCTGGCTTTGGCCTCATCTCTCTAACATGGAGAAGGGATGGTGTCATGTTTCAGGTTTATGCCTCTATTGCAGGGAATCTGGACACTATGCCATGGATTGCCCCACTAAGAACTGGGGCTTGTTTCAATCAGAAAAACTGCAGGTCTCAGCCCTGATGCAGGGGGTCAACTCCAGGGCCCTGAATCCCACTTTATCTACCAGTATTTTAGCTATGGATGGCCACTATGCCAGCACCGTCCAACTTCCCCTCCACTTACAACATCCCACCATATCAGAGGTCGAGCTGAGGGTGCTTGTGGACTCAGAGGGCCTCGACAATTTCATGGACTTAGACTTTGCTCTGGTTCACAACATTCAAACTCAGTACAAGAGCACCCTCCAGTTTATCAATGGATCCCCTTATCCTCTGGCCTGATAACTTATCAAATGGCACCCTTGATTGTTATCATGCTCCAGGGTCACAGGACCTACAGTTTGGTCTGATCCATACAGCTGACTCTCCCATTATCCTGATTATTTCCTGGCTCATCACCCATGAGCCATGCATTAACTAGGGGCCTGGCACTGTCCTGTTTGCATTGAGACTCTGCTGTCAGTTTTGCCTCTTAAAATCATGTTCCGGACCAGAAGCCCCTCACAATCTCCACCACCTACCTGTGAATTCAGAGACCTCAGGATATATTCAAAGGAGCCATCTGTATGATCGCAACAGCTTCAGGAATCCTGGTGAAATACTGAGATTACACTGATGTTTCTGTTAGAAAAAGGGCTAATACTTTGTCACCCTATCACAGTGATGGTTGTCCAATTGACTTGCAATCTGGAGCTGAGATCCCTTTTGGCTTTATGTACTCCCATTTGGAACCTGAGCTCCAGATGCTCCAGGAATACCTCTGTGAGAACCTGGAGAAAGAGTTCATTTGCCCCTCCACTTTTCTGGCAGTGGCTCCAATCATCTCTGTGGCAAAGAAGGATGGCTCTTTATGTTGTCTATCGAGCTCTGATCAAAATGTTGGTCTGAAATCACTACCCCTTGCCACTTATTAATAAACTCTTTGAGAGGCTCTGTTGAACCAAGATTGTTACTAAGTGGGATCTTCATGGGGCCTACAGTCTGGTCTGAATCAGGGAAAGGGACAAATGGAAGACTGTGTTCCACACATGATACAGATATTTTCAGTATTTTGTTATGCCTTTTGGGTTGTGTAACACAACAGCCATGTTTCAGAATTTTGTCAGTGTTATCTTCTGGAACATATTGGACCAGTTTGTGATTATTTATTTGGATGTTATTCTTGTTTTTTCTGGAAACCAGACTCTGCACGACCAACATGTATGCCACGTTCTCAGCAGACTTTGCCAAAACCATCTTTATGCCCAACTGGAGAAATGTGAGTTTGACATAAGAATGACCATGCTGAGTCAGACCAATGGTCCATCTAGCCCAGTATCCGGTCTCTCACTGTGGCCAGTGCCAGATGCTTCTGGTAGTTGGAGGGTTAGAAACACCTGGCGCATGGCGTTGCATGTCTGACCATCTTGGCTATTAGCCATTGATGGACCTGTTCTTTATGAACTTATCTAATTCTTTTCTGAACCCACTTACACTTTTGCCTTTCAGACCATCCCATGGGAATGAGCTCCACAGGCTGACTATGCATCATGTGAAGAAGTACTTCCTTTTGTTTGTTTTATACCTGCTGCTTGTTACTTTTATTGGGTGACCTCTGTTTCTTGTGTTATGTGAAGGGTTAAATAACACTTTCCTATTCACTTTTTTCCCCATTCCATTAATGATTTTATAGATCTTTATCATATCTCTCCTTAGTCATCTTTTCTAAGATGAACAGTCCCCAGTCTTTTTAATCTCTCCTCATATGGAAGCTGTTCCATATCCCTAATAATTTTCATTGCTCTTATCTCCACCTTTTCCAATTCTAATGTATCTTTTTTGAGATGGGATGGCCAGCACTGCATGGAGTATTTAAGGTGTTGGGGATACTATGGATTTATATAGTGGCATTATGACATTATCTATGTAGTTTTTACCCCTTTCCTAATGGTTCCTAACATTCTGTTAGCTTTTTTGACTGCTCCTGTACACTGAGAGCCCTGATAATTGTGCTTCTCTGAAAGAGATTTCACTTCATCTGGTCTCCAGGGGCACAGTTAGCATTTGAGCAGCTAAAGAAATCTTTTACCTTTTTGGGCACCCAGGTCCTGCCATGCTCTTCACATTAGGGGCTTTGAACTTTGCCATCTGAGCCATTCTGTCACACATACTGGCCCTCATAATAACCCATTCCAGCCCTGTGCCTTCTATTTGCGAACACTAACCCCCACTGAGAAGAATTATGATATCTGGGACAAATAATTCTTTGCAAGAAAAGTAGCATTTGAAGAATGGAGACACGTTCTGCAAAGAGCTTGGTCCCCAGTCCAAGTTCTTACCAACCACAAGAATCTGGAATATCCCTGAACTGCTCGTAAAATTAACCAGCAACAGATCCGCTGGTTGCATTTCTTTGTCAGATTCAACTTCCTCATCATCTACTGCGCTGGATCACAGAATGGGAAGGCAGATGCCCTATCCCACAAGGATGAATACTCTGAGTCAGATGCGGCTCTCTTGACTACCATTTTATGCCATCAAATTTTATTCAAGGGACAGCAAAGATCTGATGTCTCTCCTCCAATCCCTGCTTCCCCAAGATGTACAAACTACTAAGATCTGTCACACCCTAAATTCTCCTCCTGTTCTGCCCGGTTGGGGCTTCATTTGAAATATGGTCTACTTCATTATGGAAGGCACCTTTACATCCCAGAAGGCCAGCTCAGACTTGAGGTGTTAAAGTTGTGTCATAATACACTGGCTGCCAATCACTTCACACACTCTAAGACCCAAGACCTAATATTACGGAATTTCTGGTGGCCAGTGTTGAGTACTGATGTTAAAAGGTAAATTTAGTTCCTGCTATCTGTGCTGTCAGAGCAAGTGCCCACATGCCAAACCACTCAGTCTTCTCCAGCCGTTGCCTATCCCATCTTGCCCTTGGTCCTTGCATTCACTCCTCCCCAACCATGCAGGAAATGACCCACCTTTTTCTAGATCATGTTTTTTTTGCTCCATGTGCTGCCAACAGGAATAGTCTCAGCTTGAGGTCAGCAATTCAGTTCCTATTTTTGGTGCAAACTTTCAGAAATGGAACTGCTTACCTCCTTGACCTATCACCCACAGACTTGGCAGGGAGAACCAGGTCCTCGAACAATACCACTGTTGCTTTGTCAGTTATCGTCAAGATGACTGGGACATCCTCCTGACATAAACAGAGATTTTAGGCTACAGTTGCCAGAATCCTTGGAGGTCCACCCGGTCTTCCATATGTCCCTTCTGAAATCTTATGCAGAGAATCCCTTTCCTAGCCACTCCACTTCACCACCACTTCCCGCAAATGTCCAGGGCTAAGAGGAGTACAAGATCTGGGAAATCCTACATGTCAAGGAAGTTTAAAGCAAACTCTGTTATCTGTGGGATTGGAAGGACTATGGACTGCAAGAGGGATAGCTCAGTGGCTTGAGCATTGGCCTGCTAAACCCAGGGTTGTGAGTTCAATCCTTGAGGGGGCCACTTAAGGATCTGGGGCAAAATCATTACTTGGTCCTGCTAGTGAAGGCAGGGGGCTGGACTCGATGACCTCTCAGGGTCCCTTCCAGTTCTAGGAGATAGGATATCTCCGTTTAAAAATAATAATAAGGATCATGTATAAAATGTCCATGCTCTATGTGTCTTAAATCAAAACCATGCCCTGAAACCAGGTCCCATGACCCCTAGGTGGTGCCCTTGAAGGGGGGTACTGTCAGGGGCCAGCCTGCAGCAGAGCTAGTCTCAGGGCAACCTAATGAGCACAGTTGGTCCTGATAGAAGCTGTCTGACTGCACCACCTCATTGCTTGCAGGAGTCAGCGGGCTGACAGTTCAGTAGCAGCAGCAATCCACCAGCCACTCAAAGCCTTCCTACACACAGTTATGCTTGATCCTGTCCCTGCCTCTGCAGTCTCTAGCCTCACTCCAGCTACAGCTTGTACCTGCTCTAGCCCCCACTTCTTCTTGGCTCAGACCCTGTGACTGTGATTCCAGTTAGTGCTTAGGCTTCTGGCTCTGACTCTTGACTTTGCTCCTAGCCCTCCCCCTCTGGATCCAGCTCTAACTGATAGTTCAGATGCTTGCTACAAGCATTAGGACAACCCCCCCATGACAATTACTGACATTGTCACTGACAATCCTAAATTGCCCACCATTCTGGCTTCAATAGAACTATGCTGATTTATTCCAGTTGGTAGTCTAGCCTATTGATCTTTGCAGCAGCATCACATGGTGATCTCATAGTCTTTGCTACCCTTTTACCACCTGGACACTCTATGAATGCTTTCTCCCTCTAATTATTATCTACAGTTGCTCCCTGGATGTTTATAGATATTGGCCTGGAAAAAAAACAGCAACAACTTTATTGCTGTATCTTACTATTGCTATGTTTTTTCTTGTTTATAGTTGGTGGTTCAAAAGAGCTCATTTCCCAGTGTTTAGGAAAATTATGATCACAATTGATTGAGAGGAAAAATGTAGACAGGAAAATATGTATGAAAATTGTGAGTTCTTTAAAAAGAACATATTAGATGGTTAACAAGTTGCAATTTCACGGTGAAGAAAGAGGATGAGTTTGCTAAAGCCCATCCTGATTCAGTGGTGAAGTGCAGACAGCTATTAGAAATAAAAAGCAATAAATAATAACAGAAAAAGGGGGGAATAGATAGCAATCAATATAAATCAGAAGGTATGAATGCAGAAAATTGATAAGGGAAGTTAAAGACATCGGGGAAAATCCATGTCTGGTGGGACTAAGACCAATAAGGAGGAATCTTTTTAAAGTATATTAGGAATGATAGAAATCCTAGCAATAATATAGGCCCATTACTATATGAAATGGTAAAACTGTTAATGATTAGGCTTGGATGGAATAGATTTTTTTTATTGGTAAATATTGGTAAACATCAATTTCATCACACACACACGCACACAAGCCAACAAAAAATCTGAAATTTACAGATAGGCAAAGTAAGAAAAATACTGCTTGAGAACTTATTAGAGTTTGAATTAAGAACATTTACTTTGTATATTTTGGTATGTGATGTTGACAATTTGTGTTGTAATGATTATAAAGCTTTAACTTTTAAAATCTCAACATCTATTGTCATTAAATAATTATTGTCTAACCATCTCCCCCGATTTGCTGACACCAGCCTACTGTCCCAGAACTGTGAAAATTTAAATAGATAAAAATTGAAAAAAAGTTTAAAAATAAACATCAATATCCATCAAAATTATAAAAATAAAATTAAAAAAGGCAAATTCTGCCAAGCCTAAAATGATGCAGAAAAGGCAGAATTATTCAAAAAATATTTCTGTTCTGTATTTGTAAAGAAGCAGGATGTACTAATTTTATATGAGAATAATGAAGTGCTTTCTAGTCCAACATCTACTAGGGATAAACATTTTTAAATGAGCAGGCTAGGACAACTGGCAGCTAGGAGTCCTAAATGAGTTGGCTGAGGAGATGTCTGGCCTCCTGATGTTAATTATTAATAAATATTAGAATAATGGAGAAATTTCAGAAGACTGGGAAAGTGCTACTGTTGTGCCAATATTCAAAAAGGACATAGGGACAACCCAAATAACTATAGGCTGGTTGGCCTGAAATCAATCCCACACAAAATAAAGAAAAAGTTGATACAGGATTCAATTTATAAAGAATTAGAGAACAGGGATACAATTAATGCCATTCAACTTGGTTTTATGTAGAATAGATCTTGTCAAACAAATCTGATTTCATTCTTTGAGGAGATTACAATATGGTTGATAAGGTAGCTGCACACATGTAATAGACTTAGGCTTTTTAAGGCATTTGACTTTATACCACATGACATTCTGATTAAAATATGAGCACTGTACAATATCAATAGTGCACTCATGAAATGAATGGAGAACTGGCTCAATGACAGATCTCAAAAGATAGTCAAAGGGGAATCATCATTGAATGGAGGTGTTTTCCAGTGGGGTTCCATAAAGACCAGTGCTATTCAACATTTTCATCAATGATCTGAAAATGAATGTAAAAATAATTGCTGATAAAATGTGCAGATGATTTAATGATTGGTAGAGTGGTAAATAATGAGGTACTCATACAGAGTGATCTGGATTGCTTGGTAACCTGGGCCCATTCAAACAAAAGGTGTTTTAATGCAGAGCTACACATCTAAGAACAAGGAATGCAGGCCATAATTTCAGAAGGATGGACTGTATTCTGAAAAGCAGTGACTCCAGAAAAGACTTAGGGATCATAGTGGAAAATAAACTGAACATGAGCTCCCAGTGCTATGCTGTGCCAAAAAGACCGAATGTGGTCCTTGGGTGTGTAAATGGGAGTAGTGAGTAAGAACAGGGAGGTGATTTTTCCTCTATATACAACATTGATGAAAGTGATATTGGGAATATTGGGCACAGTTCTGGTGTCCACATTTTAAAAAGGATGTGGAAAAATTGGAGAGAATGCAGAAAAGAGCTACCAAAAAAAAGAGCTAGAGAAAACGAGAGACTTAACAAGCTCAATCTATTTAATTTATCAAAAAGAAGACTGAAAAAAACTGAGAAGTGACTTGATTACCATGTATAAGTGCCTTACCAGGAGAAATATCTGGTACTAAAGTGCTCTTTACTCTAGTAGAGAAAAGCATAACAAGAACCAGTACCTGGAGGCTGAAGGCAATAACATTCAAATTAGACACAAATTTTCAACAGTGAGGGTGATTAAGCACTGGAACAAAGTACCACAGGAAGTGGTGGATTCTGCATCCCCAGATGTTTTCAGATCTGGACTAGATGCCTTTCTGGAAGTTATGCTTTAGTCAACCCCGAGTTACTGGGCTCAGTAACTGGGTGAAATGTAATGCCCTGTGATATACAAGAGATAGATTAGATGATCTAATAGTCCCTTTTAGCCTTAAATTCTATAAATATAAATAGGTCACACGGGCACATTAGTCATCCCCACGTTTACATACTGAGAAGTAAAATTAATGAAATGAAGATCTGAGCATCTCTTTGCTATCATTCTATATAATAGAAAATGTGGGTCCTTAACCCCACTTGCTTTTTGTGCACTGCTTTCCTCTCTAGACGTGCTCCACAAATGGATTCCCTTAATACAGCAACACTGTTCACCTTCCTCACATGAAAAATCCCACTGTTTTCAGCGGGATTGTTCACCTCAATAAAATCAGGTAGGGTATCAGCCATTGTGTTTTCAAGAATTTTACCGGGGATAGAGATCAGGTTAATTACTCAGATCATTCTTCTTTTGCTTTTTAAACACTGGACCTATATTAATTCCCTCCCCAACCCCCCGTCCTTGGATGTTTCACCTGATTTCTATGATCTGTCAAATGTAATCACTACTGCTTTCTCGATTTCCTTTGCTAGGACCTGATCCCAAGCCCATTGGCTTCAGTGGAAAGACTCCGCTTGACATCAATATGTATTGGATGAGGCTCTCATAGTCCTTCAGGAATCCCACCTGGTCTTCAAGATTTGTATTGGTGAAGGTCAGGTGAATAATTTTTACCACCTCCTTACTGCACTTTTTTTTTCTGCATGGTCTATTTTATTCCTTTTAATTTGGCTCCCTGTGTATCTCTAGTCCTTGTCCTTCCTATCAAAAATGAAGACATATTTATGTAGGAGTTCTGCCATGTTAGAGCCCTTGGATATTGTTTTCTCTTCTGTGTTCTACATCCTATTTTATCCTCTGTCTGTCTTTTCCCCTTAATATATTAGGAAAAACTCTTATCTCTCCATCACACCTACGGTCAGCAGGATTTTGCTGATTTTTTTATTTATTTTTTTTAGCTTCCCTTATTTTTCATACCCTTGTTGATGGGTGTTATGCATTCTGTATTTGGCATCACTCACGTAGAAGTTCTACAAATGTAGGGCCTGATCCACTATCAACTGATGTTAGTGGAAAGGGTCAAATTAGTGTCAATGGGCACCATTGGATTATTCCCTTAATTTCTTTTGTATACCTCCTTTTAACCACATCAAGTGTTTTGTTACTATTTACGGTTTTCCTTTTGATTAGGATTGTTCCTTTTTAGGCTTCAGGTTTAACATTAGGTTTCCCATACCATTATTTTTCTTTTAAACAAGTATGAGCTATCCTTTCTTGGATTTATTGATTCCTAGATGTACGTGTGGACTCCAGTTGGTAGTACAGTGCTTCTGTTATACACATTTGAATCATAAGGAGAATATGTGCCTATTGTGTCCATTAGTTCAACATTTCTCCTTTGCTGCCTGGACAGAGATGATTTTACATAAGATCACTTTATGCTCAGAGCCTGCAAACACTTATGCACAAGCTTTCATGCCTGTGAGCAAACCTATCAATTTAAAATTGGACTACGAGTGTATGTAAAGTGAAACATATGTAAGGGTTTTCAGGATCAGGGTCTTTGGTTCAATCGCTTGGTAAAAATAGGAAGCCAGTTTCTCTACCTACAGGATCCAAACAACACCTATTGATTTCCACAAGAGATACTCAGGTTCTACATAGGAGAATCAGGCCTTAGAAACCAGCAATATTTCAATATATCATACGCTGTAACCGTTTTAAAGGTTCTTTGTGTAGAACGTCGTAAAATTTCATAGGAATGTTTCTCAATGGAACTTAAACTAACAGGTTTCATACAAAACCATGAAACATAGGTGGGTGCTGAGTTAGCTAAAATAGTTGGTTTATTAAATAAACAAACTAACCCCCCCCAAACAAACAAACAAACAAACAAACAAACAAACAAACAAATCCCCAAACAGATGGCCCAATTTTGAAAATTCTCTGTATCTGGAACTCTTATACTGAAGAAAATGAAAATTCTGTGGGTAGTGGTCTTGCAGAGCTCTGGTCAACATACTAGGGCAGCATTTGCCAGCACAAGCGTGAAATATAAGCACATATGGAACCTGTCACTGAGAAGCATTTCTCTTTACCTAACCATAATCAGATTGTCTCCCTTTCTCCACCATGGGTCAGGTTTTTATACCACCTGATCACAGCTTGTTTCTCCCATAATCCAGTGCTCCAATCACAGAGAAAATTATGAGCAACTATTGCCATCCCAGAAGTGGTACTGTTCTGTAGAACCTTCCCTAGAAATCAGCCATTTCTGTTGAACCCTTGCCCTTTCAAATGTGCAGCTAAATTTTCTACCTTATCATAATTAACCCCACGGTCTAACAGACAAATCCAGCAACATTTCGAATTATTCTCTTCAATCTGAATAAAACAAAACAAAACAAAACAACCCTTTATCCCCCACAAAGCTTAGTTGAGGAAGCAACTTGGCAAGAAATCAAGAGAGAAACAGCCAGACAGTGTGTGAGAGAGGGATGGTGGCTAGCCAGCCTCAGACAGAGATAGTCAAAGCAAAAATAAAAAAAGCTATTCATTTAGAAAGCCAGGTGCTCCTCACTCTCCTAGACTCTAAATTAGCTCTTTCTTTAGGCTGACATTTCAGCACAGCTGGCCAACATTACATCTCTTACTACTCCTTGGGGAGCTTCTCTTCTCCCCAAAGGCACTATAAATCCCTAGTGTCCCCTTTCCACCCTTCATTAGGGGCCCCATTTCCAGGACCGTCTTAAAAAAGGAAAAGTAAATCATGAAGGAATCCCATTTCTATCACAAACCAATCCTATTTTTTCCTGAGAGTCAGAGAAATAGCTGTGACTTCTGCAGCCACCACCAAGCATTAGCATGCTGGTTTCTGGGGGGTGGGGAGGCACCAGGAAGTAAATCTTGGGGAAGAGGAGCTATACTTGACATGCAAGGCATCCTCTTCCTTCTCTCCTCTTTCAGTGGCCTGCAAGGGATGGGGTGGGGCTGGAGCAACAGAGAGGGCAGGGAGTGTTACAATTGCTTTCTTCTAATGCAGCACAAGGATAAGGAAAACATTTTTATCACTAAAGCTACTCTGTCAGCTTCACTGTCCCAGCCCCATCCTGTCCGGCTTTCTGAGTCAATTGAAAGAAACAGTACACATAATATCATGTCTTCACCCCTTTTTTCTGCATCAGCAAAATTGTTAACAAAAAATACTGATCCAAACTGGGGCCCCTGCTTTAATCATGGACTGTGTACCAACACTGTAAGAAGAAAGTTTGAGGCCTCTTAGGATTTGTTATCTCTCAGCTTCACAACCTTTAAGGTCGGCAGAGTTGTTTTGGTCTGTCAGCCCAGAGGCATCCTAGTTGGGCTTACTCCAGTGATTGACATGAGGATTACCCTACAGCTCAGCAGAACTAATATGGGGTCTTTTTGCTGTAGAGGATTTTTTTTTTAAGCACTCTTTACTGCTCTCTCCACCAGCTCATCCTCCTGTGGGTTGTGAGGGCTGGAACTAAAATGCTTTACAAAGTTTGGTATTCAGATCTAGAAAACTTGGGATCATTATCAGTAGAAATGTATGGATCCAAAATTCCTTACAGGTGTTTGGATCCAGAGATTTGGTTCAGGCTTGTCTAGCAGTATGTAAATTGTAAGATCTTTGAAGCTGGGATAGCGTCTTCAGAAAGCACCTGTCTGTAAAGTTCCAAGCCTAGCATAGTGTTGATGCTATACAAATAAGAATCTGTAAATAAAACAATAAACAAGCAATAATAATTACAACCTAGATAATGGGTAACACAAGAATGGCTGATTGCAATCTAATGACAATTAAATATTGCATTCTCAGACACTGAAAATGTTCTAAAATACAACTCTTCAGCTTGCAACAGCAGATGTGAGACCACTGGAATCCAGGAGACTCAGCTGTCTTTGGGCTAAATTGTCCTCTCATTTCCAAGAGACTGGATTATGCAACAGGAAAATGAACTTGTGTTAGGTCATGAAGTTCCTCATAGACTTTTTATTGCTGTTTTCCACAAATGGTTGTTTAAGGACTCTAACCTGAGGGAGCATTAGATACCTGAGAGGCAGCATGGTCTAAAGAGTAGAGCATTGGCCTAAAATTCAGGAGACCCGAGTTCTATTACCAGTTCTGCCAATGACCTGCTGCGTGGCTTTGTATAAGCCGCTGTTTCTACGCTTCTTCTCTATCGTTCTTCTATATATAGACAATATATGCCTCTTGAGGGCAGGGATTATCTCTTACTATGTGTTAGCATACTATTAGTTAGTTAATAGCATGGAATAGGCTTTTTAGAATGTGTAGGGCTGAGTATTATAGGAATATGTAGCAATATGCAGAATATATGCACATTCCGTATATCACACCTATGTCACAGAACAGGAATGGGGCTAGAGGGTAACATTTTCAGAAGTGCCTAAGTGAGTTAGAAGCTCAAGCCCTATTTTCAAAAGTGCCTAAGTCACTTCAGAGAGAGCTGTGCAAATAATACTTTTTTTGGTTTGCTGACAATTCCAGAAAAGTGGGGAAAAATTGCTTTGGGTCAACCTGCAAATAATTTAAAACACCAAAACAGACATGGCAAATTGAAAAGTAAAAGAAAAAAATTCATTTTGGGTAGAACAAAACTTTTTGTTTGACCAGAATCAAAATGTTTCATGAGCCTTTTTAAACTATTTGCATTTTAAAAAATAAAATGAAGAAAATTTCTACACACAGTCATTTCAACACCCTAAATCAGAACTTTCCATTTAAAAAAATGTTGAAATGAAACATTTTATCTTTTCCAGATTTGTTTGTTTTCAAAATGAACAAAACTGAAATGAATTCACAAAATGTCTTGATGTTGCTGAATCTGCATATTTAACAGACAAAAAGTTTTGGCTGAACATTTTCACCTGGCTCTAATTTAGGACCCTAAATCCCTTTGACTTTCAAGAAGACTTAGCTTGTTCAGTCACATAGGTGTTTTAGAAAATTTTACCCAGCACCTACATCTGATTCACAAGAAAGTCAGCAGTAAAAAGACTGCAGAGGTGCTGGTATTTAACAGAAATCTGGAAGCTGGTGACTGAGTGCCTGGCCACAATCAAGGAAGTAATAAGATATTTGAATGCGTGGAGAAATTAAACATATGCTAAGGGAAAATGCAATGCCAAATATTCAATAGAATTTTGCCTACTGTGCCTAGTATTGCAGAAAGATAGTGAAAAGATGGAAAGATAAAAATGAAGGGGAACAAATATATGTAGCTTCTTAAGCAGTGAATGGAGGCTAGAAAAACTAGTCTTGAGTATTTATTACAAATCAGGAAATTGCAGGTCCAATCATGCAGTCGTCCATGTATGAAATTCAAGCATTGACCCTCCCCCCTGAAAGGAAAACTACTACAGGAGCTGACTTAATATAGGACATGAATGAAACACTGTATCTAAAAGGTATGATGGGAAGACTATAGATGCCCCAGAATGTTTTGAGATGTGTGAGATTCTGGAAGGAAAGGGAAATGAATTTGCAGTCTGGTAGGCCAGGATCAAAGGAGCTTTAGGAGGAACTTGTTTTTTCACTAGGATGGTTAGTGTGTAGAATCAATTGGTTTAAACATCAATATGTATATTTAAGAAATGCCTAGAGGGAAAAATATATTACAAGATACAGTTGGAAAAAACAGACATGGATGGACAACATGATCTCCTTAGTGCCAAAAGTTTCTGTTATATAATGTGTGTGTTTCATTTGTACAAATGTCAAGGATTCGTTAGATGATGAATTATGGAATTTAGGTTTGCAGTGCTACCCTCATGGTCAAGCAAAGCTGCAATTGTGCAAGGCAAGTGACCCTGAAATAAACTTAGGAAGGAAAATAACATCTTGGTTTAGAAAGGATCCAACAAGCTGCTGCCCTTGAACATAGCTCATTATGTAGTTTCATTCCCTTGATGAGCTCAGAAGAATAAATAATAAAGGTCTTTCAGAAAGAATCCTGTATTTGTATTCCTGTCCAAGAACGGGAAGCAGACCTGAAGTGCTCTTCCTAATTTGCCCCATCCTCTTTCTACCTTGTGTATTTGCATATATCTCACAAATGAGATACTCATTAGCTCTTGATTTATCATTGTATTTCGAGACCCCTTTTCCAACCCATTCCTTCCTCTCCTGCAATAGCAATCCAAGACTGACATTAACTTTTACTCTTGTTACTGTCCTGCCCAGTAATCATAGGCATTACAGGTGAGCTGGGGAAGGCCCAGGTTCACCAAGAGGCACAAATGGCTCCAGGAGGAATATGATGACATCAGTGACATTACCACGTGGTCAGGAGCCACTGCCTCCTTTGAGTGGATGAGGACGGAGTGTGTGTATGGGGAAGGGGGGCTCCCAGCTGCCACAGCTACTTGGCTACAGGTGGCTGGGGGAACTTCCTAACTGCTTCTGCCTCTCTGGGTGGAGATGGGAGCACTGACTGCCACTGTTGGGCTCCCTCCTACCCAATTGCCACTGGTGCAGCTTGTGCAATGGCCTGGATCACTTTTCATCTTTATACTCTCTGAAGCAGGGAGCCCTGTGATGAGACTGGTTCACTTCCCCGCACCAGAGCTGAGGGCTCTCACCTCCACAGGTGCTCTTGGGGCCGGGCCCTGTGAGGAGACTGCCTGCCACACCTGGATTGGGGGTGGGGGGTGGGGATCCTGTTTGTGGGGAGGGACCTCCCTTCAACAGTATGCTGCCCAATAGTGAGCACTCTGCTGGAGTGGGAAGGGCTGAGGCCTCCCTCCTCCTGGATGCAAGTATGGGGAACACTGGACTAGGGAACAAGGAGGCCCCAGCTTCCCTGAAAAGCAGCAATAGCCAGGGTTTATGAACAGGCAGTGGGCCCCATCAGCCTAATTGAAGGCCCCTTTCATCACCAACACAAGTATTATGATTATTTATTGTTTTTATTATCATAGCAGCTAGGAGCAGGACCCAGTCAGAGAGCAGGACCCTGTTGTGCTAGGTAATGGATAAACACAGAACAAAAAGACCTTGTCCCAAGGAGTTTAAAATCTAAGTAGGGGCAGAGTCATGTGGGATGGAGTGGGGCCACCTCTGAGGTTCTCTGAGTGGGTGTGTCTAGGATCCTCAGTTGCCTTAATCCAGCTCTGGTTAGGGACAGTTGAGATTGTGAGGATATTTACAGGTATGAGGGGGAAGAAAGAGTGAGGAGGAAACAGATATAGTGAGGGGGACAGAGGTGGGGGTTACAGGGAGAAGATCAGACCTGTGAACAGAGTCAGGTAAGAATCAGCGAAGTGTAGGACTGGGAAGGGCCTCAGATAGTCATCTCGTCCAGTCCTCTGCACTCAAGGCAGGACTACATAATAACTAGACCATTCCTGACATGTGGTCTTAAAAACCTCCAGTGACAGAGATTCACAGCTTCCCTTGGCAATTTATTCCAGCGTTTAACTACCCTGATAGGAAGTTTTTCCTAATGTCCAACCTAAACGGCCCTTGCTGCAATTTAAGCCCATTGCTTCTTGCAAGAGTTCACTTCTGATCTCATATCTGGCTATGAGCTGCTGCTAATGGGATGGCTCAGTACAGCCCCAACACACACTCACTGGAGTTTCTGCATTAACTAAATTTACCTGCAGTATAATCCTGCTTGCAGCATCGCCAGACAGACGGACGGACACAGGGCCAGATCAACAGTATCATCCCACTCCGTTTACAGCACCTGTAGGTCTGTGTAGTATCTACCTGTCCGTCTACTCAGGCTATATTCTCTCTCTCTCTCCCCCCCCCCACACACCTTGATTTTCTCTCCACTATTGTCCTCACAACTCCGCCTCAGTTCATCTCCGCATAGAGCATCCAGAGATCGAATCTGTCTAATCACCTCTGAGAGTTGCACAGTGTTACAGTCCCACAACCCCCCCGCTATGTGTGTGCCACAGGAAGACACACACCGGCTGCTCTGCAAACCAAACCTCCAGCCACTGCTTGACACGCGCAGCACAGACACACACACACACACACACACTCACATGCCCAGCGCTGCAAACTAACCCCCCTCTCCCGTCCGAAGTGAACAGGCTTCCGCAAGGCAGCCCCGCTCAGAGAGGGAGACCCCGGAACGCTCCGAGGGACACAGCAGGTGTGGAGACTCTGCCCATGGCTGACAAGAGCTTCATTGAGAAACCCGAGCCCTTCCCGCAGAAGGAGGAGGCTTTGGAGTGGGGCTACGAGGAAGGTAAGGAGAGGGTGGGAAGGCAGCGGGCTCCCGGAGCTGCTGAAGGGAGAAGTTTCATTGTGCGGGGGAGAAAGGGACGTTTCACCTATGGAAAGGCAAAGTACAGTGACATGCAGACCATCATCACACCGTCGTAATGCTGGCTTGTCGGGTTCCTCCTTAGCAGCTAAACTTTCATGGTGTCAAGGGGCACTGTCAACTTTCATTTGACCAAATCCATATGTGGTACAAACACCCTTTTATGCAACCTAAGACCAACAGAAATATTTTCCCCATTAAACAAACAAAAACCTAACAGGAGAAATCAGGTATTTTAAAAATAAATAAATATTCTTCTGCTGCCTTTAAAATTCAGACACTGGAGCACTAAGAACCTGATAGTGAAACCGACTATAAAACAAAGTAAAACTGATTTAGTTGATTTCATTGTCCAACTTCAAAGAAATGCAAAAAAGGCAAACTGATCATAAATTATGAGTAGCCAATGGGATTTTAAAAATTAATTCATGTTGAACTATCTAACAGTATTAGTAACAGGGGTAAAGGAATTTGTTTGTTTACAGCATTTTTTGAGTGTCCCTTTAAGTGAAAGGGTCTATTCAATTATATATTTTTACATGTATGTAAAGGTTAAAGCTGCATGCCCTTCATGAAAAACAGTCATATTTTATTTCCACATGCTAGCTTTTCATTTTATTTTTAGGAGTCGAATGGGGGTTGATCTTTCCTGATGCTAATGGAGAATACCAGTCTCCTATTAACTTGAATTCAAGAGAAGCCAAATATGACCCCTCACTACTAGAAGTACGTTTATCACCAAACTATGTTGTTTGCCGTGACTGCGAAGTAATTAATGATGGGCATTCCATTCAAATTATCCTTAAGTCAAAATCAGGTATGCTTAATCATTATTTACATTTTTTCCCAACACAATAAAATGGATGATAAAGTTTAGATTGTCTTAAGGAATATTCTCTGCACAGTAACTGAACTGAGAAAGAACATTCACTTCTATAAATGAGCTGTGATCCAGATTCTGCATCATTTTAGTCAATAGTAGTTTTGCCACTGACTTTAATGGAAGCAGGAGTGAGCTTTGTGGGTAGCTGGATTGTTGTGGTCCAAAACTGGACATTCATTTTTGTGACACTGTTAGAAATCTAATAATTAATCCTATGTCAAGAAAGTTAGCTGCTGTTAGAAATCTAATAGTTAATCCTTATATCAAGAAAGTTTGCTGATGCCAGCCTGGTTCACAACATGCAGCATTGTTCAAAATTTCCGCTTATGATGGTGTGACCTAATTCACTTGAGCCAACAGTGTTTGAAGTTTAGAAATTGTCCAGAATATAACTAAGATGTTGTGGAACCCAAATTGTATTTTATACTTATGACTGACAGACTGATCCAAAGTCTATGGAAATCAACAGGAATTTTCCATTGACTTCCATGGCTTTTGATGATGCACTATATGGATAATTGTGGACCTTGATGGTTCATTTAGGATAAGATGCTTGAATTATACTTAGGATGTTGATAGGCCTTCAATTGTAAAGGGTATTGCATCAGTATTTGCCCCCCCCGCGCTTTTTCCGCCCCCCCCAAAACCCCTAGAAAGCAATAAAAACACCATTTCCAGCTTAACTGAAAGTTGAAATCTTGGGTGAGGAATTCTGTGATCAGAACTTTGCATCTTGATGAACTATGCTCAGTGCAGGACTTAAAAGTCTGCAGGGAAGGTGAAGAGAGGCAATCCTTTGTGACCTTCCAGTCCTGTGGTGGACAGGGGCCAGTTCAGACCCTGCATAAAGTTAGAGGAGTCTCAGAACTGTGCTGGCTGGTAACAAGACTGCTAGAGCCCAAGGCTTTCCAGCCATGCCTGACATGCCACCTACTCAAAGCAGTCTGGGAAGGATGGTGCAGAGCCAGCTTTATGCCATCTGGTTATTCACCTGTTCTGGGGGAATCCCCAGTTGCTCTGTTGGTGCAAAGAGGTCAGAGCAAGGGCCCAGGATCTGGCCTGTGATGTTTATTTTCATCAAACCAATAATATAGGTGGCGGATTTGTATAGTGGAAGGAGAAACAGGCATGCAATGTACATCTTTGAGATAAGCTTTAGTCTGTCAAGATAGCACTAGGGATTCATGTTAATATTCAGAAAGTATGGTGTTTACCATATTTTAACAAGGATGAAAACTTGCATGATGTGACCAGTCAATTCACCACAGCAAGTGTTCTGAGGGCCACCAGTGATACATGGGCCATTGTTTGGGCACTTCTGGTGGGGGAGGGGGAGATTTTTACAGAGAGTTAAAAAGTTATACATGTCTGGATATGAGGTCCTTGAAAAGGAGTAAGTCACCTCTAGGTCACCACTGTGAATTCAGAGTGATAGTGCCTAACTGTTACTGTCTTTGGTGACATGTGGGAAATAAGCTGGCAGTCTCAGTTAAGTCCCATCTTCTGTTCCTAGGTCTGCCACAGATTTCCTGTCGCTTAATCTCTCTGTGCCCCCGTTCTCCATCTGTAAAATCAGGATAGATCTTTCATTACAGGTATATGTCTTCTGCCTCCAGGAGGGGGAGGAAGGAGTTAATATAAGCTCCCTTAAGCTTAAAGACCACAACAATAGAATGCCTCTGTGTCCAGTTCTCTAAACTGGCCAAACCCAGGATCTTGCTATGGCTCCCACAGCTTGCCACCGCATGGGCTGCTGTGAGACAAATCCATTTAGCCAGATTTTCTAAATGGGAGCTCCTGAGCACTGAGCACTTTTGAAAATATGGCCAATTAATGTATGAGAGGTTCCCATATACATGGCGTAGTAGCCATAGAAAAGCCTACAAATATATAAAGTGGAATGACTAAAATATACACCTCTACCCCGATATAACGCTGTCCTTGGGAGCCAAATACTCTTACCGCGTTATAGGTGAAACCGCGTTATATCGAACTTGCTTTGATCCGCCGGAGTGCGCAGCCCCGCTCCCCGGAGCGCTGCTTTACCGCGTTATATCCCAATTCGTGTTATATCGGGTCGCATTATATCGGGGTAGAGGTGTATATTAAAATCAATAGTTATTCCATTTCAGACTATACATTTTTCAGTTGTATCATTGCACAGCGCACATATTGTTGTCATCTATAGAGCTATCATTAATGATGGTTCTTTTGATCCTTAATTCAGAACATACATTCAGACTCTTCATTTGACTTTATAAACATTTTACAGGCTGCATCCAGTTTGGGCACTGTGCATGTATGATATATAAGATGGAGAAAGCATGACTGACTTTACAATGGAGGAGAATAGATATGATTGAGAGCCTTCTTGAATATTTCAGAAATATTTTAGGGGCATTCTACTAGCAGAAACACTTTTTCTTTGACCACAATGCAGGTCAAGTATACTTTACAAGGAGTGACAGTTTCAGTTTCAGAACGCAACAAAAAAACTTCAAAACAGACTCCAAAGAGAGACAGCTGAACTTGAATTATATGCAAATTAGATACAATTAACTTACGTTTGAACAGAGACTGGGAATGGTTGGGTCGTTACACTAATTGAATCTATTTCCTCATGTTAAAATATGTTAAAATATCCTCACACCTTCTATGGGTCATCTCGATTATCACTTCAAAGGTTTTTTTCTCTCTCCTGCTGATGATAGCTCATCTCAATTGATTGGCCTCTTACAGTTGGTATGACTACTCCCACCTTTTCATGTTCTCTGTATATATAGGTTTCAGAGTAGCAGCCGTGTTAGTCTGTATCCGCAAAAAGAACAGGAGTACTTGTGGCACCTTAGAGACTAACAAATTTATTAGAGCATAAGCTTTCGTGGACTACAGCCCACTTCTTCAGATGCTGTAGTCCACGAAAGCTTATACTCTAATAAATTTGTTAGTCTCTAAGGTGCCACAAGTACTCCTGTTCTTTTTGTGGATACAGGCTAACACGGCTGCTACTCTGAAAAAAGTTTCAGAATGATTTTCCAATAGGGAATCACACATTGCAGAGAGGCAAAGTGCACATGAATATGTTCTATGCATTAATAATAAATAGTCTTAACATGAGATGAATGTTATGAATTAAGCCTCAGAGATAGGTTTGGTGATGGTCCTGTAGGTCCAAAACAATATTACAGTAGAGAGCACTTCCAGTCACACATATAATGGGAATAATATTTCCTTTCACCAAAAAAATCTGTGTTACTAAAGATATAATATTAATATAACACATTATCAGATTTTGCTGTATTCTGGACATGTTGGTTTCCTCAATGTTTATCACACTGAAGACAGTGAGAGACTAGAGTTTGATAGGCTTTGGAGCAGACCTGTAAGCATTCTAAGCCCCAAATCTGCCCTTGTATATGAGAACATTACTCCTACTGACTTCAGTGAAGAGTTTTAAGCATGTACCTGAATGCAATATTTGGTCCTAAGCAGCTTCAGGACTCACTGGACCAAACTCTGGTATGGATGGAAGTGAGGGCCAAAGTTTGGCTTCAGATCTGTACACCTATGTGTATATACCATTGCGAAAAGATAGATTAATGTCAAATGTTCAAGTTATAATTTATACTTCTTTTCATTTTTTATGACTGGGGGATGGATCTTTTTGTTGTTTAATTTTAAAGCATTATCCCACATTCACAACTATGGGTTTTAGAAACAGCAGTAAGACTATTCTGGTGGTCTAGAGTACTGTGAAGCATCTTCCTAGTGGTTTACTTTAAGTAAATATAGTATAGTGTTGATATTGACTCTTAAGATTATTTATTATGAGCTCATGGAACATAAGGGCAACCTATATCTCACAAGCCTGGCAGGTGTTGTCTATCAAAATATCATTATCTAACAAAACATTGGCAGCCAAGAATGCCAGAGTTTCATGACCAATTTCCGCACAACAAACATAGGTGATACAGGCGAGGCATTTGTACAGCTACGAGGCAATTATGCACTTTGACACCAGAAGGAAACCACATCATCTGGTTAGAACACAGAGCGTCTGTTTGGTTATCAATCTATAAACCTATTCACTCTTTGGAGTGATAAGCATACAATGGTTTTATCTTGCAATATGACTAGCTGTTCCACCTTGTAAAACTCAGAATGCAGGATAATACCATTTTCATAGCATTATATAACTGAGAATGAATTGGGATTCTGCAGATGGGTAATAACACAGGAGAAAAGGCAGCAGGTATGTTAGCTTTGCTCCCATTCTCTCTTAGATAAATCGTAATAAAGAAGTTTGCAACAATCTCCCAATTGTTTGTGGACAATGTATTCAGCAGCTTGTTTGCTTGGAAAACTAAGTATGTCTTCATTTGTGTTCTTTTCCAGTGTTAGTAGGTGGTCCATTACCTCGGGGACATGAATTTGAACTACATGATGTTCAGTTTCACTGGGGGAGAGAAAACCAGCGTGGCTCTGAACACACTGTTAATTTTAAAGCTTTTCCCATGGAGGTAAGAATGACAACACATTACAAAAAACCTGTGCTATGCATAAGATGTTAAATCATTGCTTGATAACCTGGTAGTTCAAAACAGCTTTTATTTTAGCTCAGCATTTTTCATACGAAAAAACCGTCTGCTGAAGTGTGCTTTAGTGCCAGTAAATTGAGATTTGAGTCTTTAGTAATGTGCCTCTAGCATACATCGTATTGCATGATTAATTGGCCATAAAGTTAACTTGCAGAACTATTAACTTCTGTCTTAATAATATTAGCATTCTAACAAGATCTGCTATTTCAACACTTCCTATGTCACCTTGACTAATAGCTATAGTTGGGGGGAAATAGCTGCTGGAAGCCTTTCCATGGTAAATATTAATTAAATAATAAACTTGTTTTAAAAAAGCATAAATAAATTGTTCATGAAAAGCTTTAGACATCTGAAAACTGGAGGATGTATGAAATTCTTCTATATAATCATAGCATGGAGTGAAGCTCAGGTTTGGAAAGAAGGGTACAAATGTTCTGCAATCTTAAAATTTGAGCTGTTCCACAGATACTCAGCTTTATGTTCCACGATTGCAACTGTACTGCAGAAGATCATTCCAGTATTTTCATTTACTGTGCACTTCATCTTTTGTATTATAAGGAGACTTTCATGCCTTTTTTCAGAGGTTTTAAAATTATTTTTGCCTTAGAAGCTCGAAATGCTCCATTTATGCTCTCCTCTTCAAGTGCTTGGGCATTTGTTACTGACTGGTTACACATGGAGCCCACTCTCCTGGAATAGAATTTTTTAAAAGAAAAAGGATAAAAATCAGTGTTTATTTAAAAAATAAATATAAAAATCCACACGGACTTGTGGAATAGATACAGGTTTAATGCGTAGCTTAAATAAGTGGGCTAGGAACATTGGTCAGATCTTGGCCTCTGCTGTGACTGTTTTGTATCAGTCCACTGCAGAACTGGCTTCAGGAAAGTTACCCCTATATGGGGGACTCACCAGGTAATGTAGGGCCAGAGTAACAGCTTCTACACCCCCTTTTACTGGACCCTGTATAGATGCATCCCCACGCCAAAGCAGTTCCAGTGGCCCCTTGTGACAGTGGGCAACTGATGCAAGATAAAGCAAACCTGTCCCCAGTAAGTTAATGTCCATTTAAAAAATAAATCAGTATGTAAAAAAGGGTCAGCATGGAGGCAAGCCATGAAAAAGGTCCAGGGATTAGCCAACGGATCTGATCAGCCTCAGTGGGAACCCATGCTGTGTCTCCTTTAAGGGCAGCATGACAGCTGTGCTAAAACGTCCTACAAAGTGAGGGATGTCAAACCCAAGATTTCATTACAGTTAGCACAGAAGTGTGTATATAGATCTATAGAAGAGCAAATTGGGTTCCACTTCATCTCTTGCATCAAAGCCATTTTTGGCTAAGTTCTGATCCTAGGATCTTGCTTACTGGTAACAGTAGGATAGGTCTAATGTCTGGAAGTTAAGATTTATTGATTATTTAAAATACATTGTAAAAGCAGCATACACATGCAGCCTTACACACAGGTCTCCAAGCAGATTTCTTTTGTGGGACGTTATCACTCTTGGGTTAGAAGTCATGTACAGACAGATATACAGGCCGTAACCCCATGTCCCTTATTCCCACACTATCCTGCTTTGACAGCCTGTAGATTGACTTCTTTGCATGTCTTTTGGGGAGATTGAAATGGTGGAGGAACCACACTTTCTGTAGAAAATTTCTGCTCCATGTTCCCCTTCTACCTATGAGTTTTCTAGTCTTAGGCATACAGGGCAGCTAAATTTTGGTCCAAATATCATACTGTAAAAATTGAGGAGGGTGAAAGTAGGTGCTCATGACAAATACATATGTTCCTTCAATAGTATGATTTATGTCACATCTTACAGAACACAGGATTCTAATCACTGTCTTCATTCTGGGGATTTCCACACATTACTTTTATCAAGAACAGTCACTTTGATCAGTAGAACTATTTTCTTGCCTGTTATACGGGCATCTTTTTGTTCAGGAGCTGGTGGTCATAGTATGTATTTTAGGGCCTTGTTTTCAGCGGGTAGGTAGGTAACAGTAATTTAATGTGTACACTAATAGATAGTGATAGGTGTCTACCCAGTTGCATACCCATCTGTGGAGTATGTGTTCTCATCTTGTAGTGTGTATGTGTAAATGGGTATACACAAATGCAAGCCTGAGAATCAGGCCCCTGAGAGCTGTGCCTGGCTTTTCCACTAGAAGAGAATGTCTGTCCCAACTGCTGATTTTTGCCTTAGAAGCCTGAAATACATTTCTGTCACTGAGAATAAAAAACATTGGATGATAAGACTTTCAGGAGGACACAAACCAAGTATATGAACAAATGATAAACAAAACTGCATGGTTTTTACTAAATCTATTAGCAACACACCAAACTGGGACTAGATTGTAATCTCTATTATTCCATTAACATCCCGAGTAATTCTATTGAAGCCAATGTAGTAACTCTGGATTTCAACTGATATATTTGATATGGCTCTCTGTATTTATTGATCAGAGCAGCAGTTTGATTTTGAATTCCGACTCTAAGATATAGGAACCATCCTACACACCCTTACATTAATAAACTGGGCCAGCTATTACAGAACAGCTACAGAATATCAGCGTAACAACCCTTGTAAAGTCTGACTTTAGACAGGCATGTTACTTCTCAATGTTTGGAAGAGGATTACTGCTTAGTTCCTTCCTCTGGTTCTTTACCCTTGATATAACTATTAGATAGGAATTAAGCAATATCCTGTATCTCTAAGTGTAACAATCTATTATTTTCTGACTAGACATCTTGGAATCTTGCACAGGGTTAGGACATTCAGGTTCATGGCTAAATAGATTAGCAAATTAGGTTTGTACTGTGACCTCTGGGACAAACACTTGAAATGATTTACCATGTTGTTGTAATAAAACTGCTGTTCATGTGACTCCTCAGAGGCTAAATTTGTTGTTTTTATTATTATCAGAAATTCAGTAAAGTCTTGTTTTTTCAGCTTCCCCATTGGAAGAAATCAAAATGTTGACTTTAATATATATGTTATTATTTTAATTGAAACCCTTGTAGTTGCAATAACCAAGATAAGCCAGACAAAGCAGCAAACTGCAGTCTAATGTAAACATTGTAACACCTTTTTTAACATGTACTGTACATGTTGTTCACAATCCTCCTCCCTTTGTTTCTAGAAAGAAATACAATGCCCAATCTTGCCTTGCAGCCAAAAACTGGGAGGAGGTATTTCATACAGCCTTCCTCAGAAATCATATGCAGTATTCTACTGAGTATACTCAGGGATACTTTACTCTCTCAGGCTGCTGTTGATGTTAAAAGTTTGATAAAGAGCTCAACAATAGAAGATTAGTATCTAGTTTCATTTCCTTGAAAGATACAAAGGCTAGACTGTGACTTGGAGTACACACCTATACAGCGGAGAAAAGGGAGTAAGAGCTACTCTTCTACCTGTGCATGAACTACCCAAGCCTTGAGTGTGGAGATGAATGAATAAGTGGGTGCTGCAACCTCCTTACTCTTCACCCCCTCCAGAAGGTGGTTGGGGAATGGGAAGGAAGGGGTGGCAAATGTGTGGAACCTTGATTCTCCCCCTCCTACTTGTTGCCTGGTGCATGAATGGAGGTTAAGAATTTACTGCTGATATAGGCCAACAGCAAATTACCACCCTACTGGAGCAAGGGAGAAGCCTGGAGGGAATTGTGCCTCAGAGACGTGTCTCTGAATGTCATAGTATGTCCCTGAACTTGTCCTAGGACGGTGTAGCTTACACACTGGTACTTGCTCAGGACTGGGCCAAACAGCACAATTTAACCCTAAAAGAACAATTAATTTTTAGAATCAATCACAGGAAGCTGCTATAAAATAAAACGGACACTGGTCAAAAATGGTTCCTCGCAATGCTAGCAACTTGACTGGGAGCAGAGTGGAGAATTCTGTAGAATCCAACCCTTTAAAATATTGGCTGATGTTAGCTTGTTTTGTACACACATTACTAGCCAGCTGCAGTATGTTTTTTCCAAACCTTGTGCAAACGATCAGTGGAAGGGAATAAGCTGCAAATCATTTCCAAGCCTTTCCAAGATGTAGAGGAAGAGAAACACCTTCCCTTTTGCTGTCATAAATTTTCAATTAAAAAAAACCAACCTCACAGTTGCCTGCGGAGTCCGAATGAGTTTTCAACAGCAAAGCCAAACAAAAGTAAAAAATAAAATAAAATTGTCTTTTGCGTAATGTAATATAAACCAAACTCGTTTGTTCTGTAGTATTTTTCATCACAACAATAACTATCACTAAAAATGCTGTAATAAATACGTAAAACTCACCCAGTCTAAACGAAACAATTAGATTTTCTTTTGCTCATCTGAAAGATGCCATCTTAAGTATTTAATTGAGACAAAGTACTATTTTATGGCTTCAGACTAAAATTATGATATTACATTTCTCTCCCTCAAGCATCTTCACCATCTGTTTAGCAATACATAGGGTTTGGTTCTTTGGATTTTTTTAATGAGCACAGCTTTCAAATCAGATATATAGACTGTACCAATCTGCTCTTTTTCATTTCTGTGAGAAAAAATTCCATGCCCCTAACGCACAGGTTTATTCTCAACTTTACCTTAATCTTGAAATGTCCGAATTAGGTTTTGTTAAAGCATTTTGGACCAAATTCTGCTCACCTTTGGTATGTCTACACTGCAGTAAAACACCTGTGAATGGCTCATATCAGTTGGCTTGGGCTTGGGCCGCAGGGCTATAAAATTGCAGTACAGATGTTTGGGCTCATGCTGGAGCCTGGGTTTTGGGACCCTGAGGGGGGAGGGTCCCAGAGCCCAATCTCCAGCCTGAGCCCAAATGTCTATACTGCAGTTTTGTAGCTCCACATCTGAAGCCCCGCGAGCCCAAGTCAACTAACATGGGCCATCTGTGAGTGTTTTATTGCAATGTAGACATGTCTTTGAGTGAAAGTCACCTCTTATTTTGCATATATGTATAGGGTGACCAGACATCCCATTTTTAAAGGGACAGTCCCATATTTAAGCTCTTCTTTCATATTTAAGTAGGTGTCCCAACTTTCTCTTTAAAAAAAGGCAAATTATCCCGTATTTTCTGTCTCCCCCAACCATCAGTACTGGTGGGTCCTGCTGCTGGCCGGATCCCTGATCACTAGCTGCCCGCCCACCAGCGGTGAGTTGGGGGGGGGGGTCCAGTGGCCGACAATGGGGGTGGGTGTGCAAGGCTGGTGGTGGGGCTGGCTGCTTCCCATGCTGGTCTGTCAGCACAGCCCCTGCTGTGTGCTGGCTCTTGGCCAGCAGGCCCCGCCCCTCCACCCCGTTTCTGGCCGGCATTGGCTGCACGCTGCGATAGCTGGTGAGTGTGTGCAGGCGCTAGCTGGTGGCCTCTGCTGCTCACCCATCGGCCCTTTACGTGCTCCCCCTCTTGCTGTCCTCTCCTTGCTTTGCCCTTTCACATCCCCCCAGCCCCACTGCTCCTCCATATCTCCCCTCGGCGGGGTGCGTCCTGTTCCCAGCGCTGTGCAGAGAACCAGCCCTTGGTTGGGGTGCTCAGCTCACCAGCAGCCTGGCTGGCAGGCTCTTTCCGTCCCGCACTGCCTCTGGCTGGGCCAGCACCCTTGAAAAACCCAAGACCCTCCAGCCCAGGGCACTGGCCAGGAGGAGCTGAGCCCTGCATGTGCCAATCCCCCAGCACAGTGCTGGCATGGGGAAGCCTCTCAACCCCTCAGCTAAGGTCTGGAGTGTGTGTGGGGAAAGCGATTTCCAGCCTGTTCATGCCCCAAACCTGCAGGTCTCACAGCTTAGCACCCTCTTCACCTGCCCCCCCGTCCTTCCCCCAGGGAGTGCAAGGCTGCTGCTCCATCCCCTAGTCATCCTCCGCTGCTGAGCCACCTCTCTGGCCAGGTTCGCTGAAGCCCCTGCAGTCAGGTTCCCTGGGCCTTGGTGCACAACGCATCCATAGGGCTTAACCCCTCCCTGCCCACGCTGTAGCTGGGGGACAGAAGGCGGCTGGGTTTTGTCGGTGGCCAGCAGCAGCCTGGAGGTATTAGCTGCCTTTCAACACTGTGTGGGAAGGAAGGAACAAGCTGCTTCCAACCACAGGGGGGCGGGGCAGGGAGAAGAGATGAGCTCTGCAAAGACATGGTCCAGGTCATCCCTTCCCCGCTCCTGCCCCTGCGGCTGGAAGCAGCTCCCATCCCTTCCCTCCGGCACAGTGCTGAAAGGTTGTTGCTGGACACATTCTGGTGTGAACCCTGGCAGAAATCCGGGGAGGGGGAGCATGTGACCCTGCATCGTCCCCCCTCCACGTGTTACCTCGGGAAGACGTGGCACCATGTATCAGGAGAGGCGGGTCCATTCCAGGGGCCCAGCGAGGCATGGAGGGTGGAGAGCGCCGGGCAGGGAGGGTCGGATCAGTCGGTCATCCCCCTGTGTGAGAAAGGTGTATGTAAGTGTGTGTGTGTCACCTCTCCCTGTATGAACCCCAAAGCCTTAAAGATAAGAAGATAAATAAAAAGGATCCAACTACACAGTATTTCTTTTTGACAGGGGCTCAGACATCTTGATGTTAATTTGAAAGTTTGTACTGCATAGTTCTGATTGCCATTGAATTTGCTTGAATACAAGTAATTTTACCAGGTGTCCCATATTTAGCATAGGGAAATATGGTCACCCTATATATGTAGTTCAGAGGCCTCTGTGCTGTTTATTTTATTCAATGATTTATTGCTTCATTTGTAAATTTGCTTGATAAAACAAAGCAAAGAAACAAAATACATGTAATTGTAACACCAGGTCGGCAATGTCTATTCCCCTCCATGCACACACAAATCCTACTCCCTTTATCTCACACAAGTACTCCCTTTGACCTCAGTGAGTCTGGTGAGAGGATTAAGGCAAGCAGGCCCATTTTAACAACACTTGTTTCCAAGATTAGGCACCAATCTTGCACCACTGAAATCAGTGGGAGTTTTGCCAGTAACTTTAATGTGACTATGATCATAGGCAACCTATGGCAGGCGTGCCAAAGGCGGCACGAGAGCTGATTTTCAGTGGCGCTCACACTGCCCGGGTCCTGGCCACCGGGTCCGGGGGGCTCTGCATTTTAATTTAATTTTAAATGAAGCTTCTTAAACATTTTAAAAAGCTTATTTACTTTACATACAACAATAGTTTAGTTATATATTATAGACTTATAGAGAGAGACCTTCTAAAAACGTTAAAATGTATTACTGGCATGCAAAACCTTAAATTAAAGTGAATAAATGAAGACTCGGCACATCACTTCTGAAAGGTTGCCGACCCCTGATCTGGGCCATAAACTCAAATGGGAATGTTTTAAACGCAGGCCTACGTCTCATTCACCTCAATGATCTCATTGATTTCCTGCTTGTAAAGGATGGAATTCACTCCTTTGCAGAGGGGCAGCACAAAGCTTATGAATTGCTTAAGATCCACTTACGATCTCAAAATAAGGGGGTGAATTTCACTCTTTACAAGCAGGAATTGGCTCAGAGTGCTTTAACAAAACTTAATTCTGCTATTTTAAATTTCAATTTTAGGTTTTTCTGCTCATAATTTTTAAGAAGTATTTTTAATAAAGGAAGTTCCCTAATAGAATATTAAGTTAATATTCAAATAACGAAATGACTGTTCAGTCTAGTATCATTGTTGATTAGTAATGTAGTGTTTAAAGTAGTGTTTTTTATGACTAACAACTATTCTTTTATTCACAACCGGATCCAGATTCAAACTATCACTGATGAAAAAGAAATACATAATTTTACCTCTTATATAGAATGAAGGTATAATCATAATCTGTACCCCTTACATAATACTTTATGGATCAGACTGATTCCTGGTACAACTCCAGAATCATCACTGGAGTTACACTGGGGGTTGAATCTAGCTGATGCTCTGCAAAAAAGTATTTTCCAGCAGTTTTTCACTTAGTACGAACTTCAGATTTCCCCCTTATTTACTGGTTTGTGTTTTGTTTTTTGGCTGTTGTGCAAAACTGGAAACCCTCTCTCCCCCTCTCAGTAGACCAAAGAGAAACTGACAAAATGAAATACATTCATTATCATCATTTTAAAAGTAATATGAGCAGCATATGATTCCTGAAATAGCTTTGTTACCAGTTGCTAAGCTCTTTCAGTATTAGATTTGTTATTTGTTGCTGACAGATAATTTGATCCAAATGATCAGTCACAGTCCCCAAATTGTACTTTGATTCTAGGTAATTCACCAATATGAACACTGAGTGCTTATGGCTTAGCTCAGTCACACATAGTTTATACTTTGCAAAGAATACATTTAAGAACTTTGTATTGCAGTGTTGATTCATAAGGCACACTGGGTGCATTAATGGTTGATATGCTAGCAGGTGGGGATGGCTTTGCTATAGCCGGATGTAGGGAGAAATGCTTCTTCAAACTCTTTGAAAGAAGGGTATTCATGTGCTTATGTCAAATGTGTTTGGGGCCTTCTTTGTGAGCAAAAACTGCAGTTTAATCCAGGGGTGATGCTGGGAAGACATACACAATACTACTTAGCCACCACCATTTAAGGGAAAAGTCACCAGCAGGTGGGTCCCAAACTGCTCATTGCCCATCTGCTCCCATTTCCAGGGATTTTCCTGTTTTTTTCCCAATTGTGCAGCAGATGCTTTTGAGTCTCATGCGCACCTCAGAATCTTTTGGGCTGGCTGCTGCAATAGTTCCTCTGAAGAACCACTGTTAACAGTGCAAAGGATTACGCATTTAAGAACTGGAAGGTCCCCACTACAGATAAATCAGCCAGAAAGCAAGGTACCCTTTTGGGTAAGAAATGACACATAGGGAATATTTGGTAGAAGGAAATGAGTAGCAAGCCATGGGAGAGGTCTGCGGTTGAGGGCTAATCTTTGCCTAAAAGGCCAACACACTAGGACCAAATCTTATTGTATTCACTCAGGGCTATGCTGTTGCACTTAGCCACAGTGTGTAGTAATGGCTGATCTGGAACTGCACTATCCTAGGTGGGAGCACTGAAGGTGGAATGTCTCACAGTTCCCTGGCTGTGTTGAAGGGAATGCAGTTTCTGAGACCTCTTTAAAGGATTCAGCATTATCTCCTCCATCCCTTGAGTAGATGAAGAAAATGCTGATTTGATGAAATTGAAATGTTTTGTGGGAATGTATCGATTTCATTGACATTTTTGACCAATAATTATCTAAATATTTTGTTTGGGTAAAGTCAAAATCTTTAGTTTCCATATGGCCAAAGCACTTCATTTCAACATTATTGTTTCAACTTTTATGCTATATGAAGTTCAGTATAACATACTGTAATATAGTCAAAATAATAATGTCAAAATGAAATGTTTTCATAAGATCATTTAGATATTTCTGAAATGAAAAATTTCCCCATTTTGCGGAAAATGACTTTTCATTATGATTTAGGATGAATGGTAATTTTGAAATGTCAGAATTTCTCATGGATTTAAAATTCTGAGTTTCAACCAGCTCTAATAAGCATCTATATAGATAGACCATTCCCCTGAGGCCCAATCTAGTACCTCAATCACAGACTATCTCAGAGAAAAGCCATTATACAATACTAATGCAGCATGTAAAACTGCAATTCAACAGCAGGCCATTAAAGATACACAATGAAGATTATTATTGTTGGAAACTTGGGCAGTATTGAACTGAAAATTGTTCTGAGCTTCCTTGAAGTGTGTACTATTTAAGTATAACTGCTCATTGGAGAGAAGTCAAGATTATGTTTGGAAAATAACTTACTCTTGCTGTTACTGTCATCCATTTAGAAAGAACCTCAGGTCACCTTACAGCAAATATCAACCCAAATTATCTGTAAAAATGAAATAAACAGATGGGAGTGATCATTGTGTTATTCTGCCTTCATTAGATAAATTTATGTATAAAAATAAAATCAGTGAGATTAAGATCCCCCGCCCTGCAGCCCTTGTTTAAATGACAAGTCCTTTCTCGGGTGAATAGTCTGGTTTTAAATCCCTGGAAATTAATTGCAGTTTCCTTAGGCCCACTGATTTCAGTTGAGAAGCTGGTCATGTGAATACATTTTCCAGAATTACTCTCTTAAATCACACCTCTTCATGTTTTCTTTGCAGCTTAGAAAACTGGTGACTCTGATAGCACACAATATAGTTGACTCTTCCACAAGATGCAGCAAACTTGTATGCATTAATAATCACTATATATTAATCCAGTCTTCTTGCCAGGTTTTGGTCTCTCAAAGCTTAAAAATAATATATCAACACACACACACACAGCAAAGACATCTACATAGCAAAAACAGACTGGAGAGACTTTTACAGAAATCCCCATCTTTCCCACACACCCCTTCCTAGTCATCCTAATTAAGGGGCAGTGGGAGGCAAGGCTGGAGTGTACTGTACTCCAGCTGTCTCCAGTTGAAGTACAGAATCTTGAGTACTATTATCAGCTGGCACAGATTAGAGCAGCTCCAAGGGTGCTGTATCACCTGGGCGGAAACTTGGCACAGCAAAGAATCTGGTCTATAAATCTGACCGCAGGATTTACACAGCATTTCACTTTTCTGGTGAAGGGTTTGTTGCAAAAAGCCAACAATCGGGAGCCAAGTAATGACATATTTGCTTTTTTCTTCTTTTGTTACTATATAGAATATTTATTAATGGTGGAAACAGTTTTCATTTTGAGATGATTCCTGTTTTCATTGTATCTCCTGCACACTTTCCTTCAGTAAAGGAAAATTGTAGAACACACCCAATAATTTACTTATAATGCATCCCTTAATTATACAATTGTGGGGGTGAAATTTATTCCTCCCATAACAAGTGAACAGCATGTGACCTGACACAGAAGACCCTTGTATTGTTACCTTTGATGGCCTAACTGCACAACCTTCTCTTAGTTCCTCTACCAATCATACTGAGCTGTTTGCCCCCACAGTACTCTAGGGCAGTGAGCCCTGCCTGTTAATCATATTGATTATCATGGTGATATTTTGGTCTCCTATGCAAAACTGGAGTAAAAAGGTTTTGTGTGTGGGGAGCTTAAAAGATTTTGCGGGGGATCAGGTCCTTCTCCCTGCAAACCAAGGCAGAGAGAGGAGAACCTTGCAGCTTGCTACAGGAGATACTAAGGCCCGTGGACTGCAGTGGCAGCTGTGGCTTACTACATTACGTGCAGGTGGCTCAAGGCCACATCTTGCCACTCCCATCAGTAATGAGAGGGCTGCTCAGCATTCATCTCTGTGTCCATCAGAGACTCCCTGTGTGGCCTCCTTGTTTCCTGATCTCATGCACAATGGAAATGAAGTAGGGCTGTCGATTAATCGCAGTTAACTCATGCGATTAACTCAAAAAATTAATCACGATTAATCACAGTTTAAATCACACTGTTAAACAATAGAATACCAATGGAACTGTATTAAATATTTTGGATGTTTTTCTACATTTTCATGTATATTGTATTCTATGTTGTAATTGAAATAAAAATGTATATTATTTTTCATTATAAATATTTGCACTGTAAAAATGATAAACAAAAGAAATCGTATTTTTCAATTCACCTTACCCAAGTACTGCAATCATTTTGTTGCGAAAGAGCAACTTACAAATGTAGATTTTTTTTGTTATATGACTGCACTCAAAACCAAAACAATGTAAATCTTCAGAGCCTACAAGTCCACTCAGTCCTACTTTTTGTAAGACAAGTTATTTTACATTTACAGGAGGTAATGCTGCCCTCTTCTTATTTACAATGTCACCATAAAGTGAGAACAGGCATTTGCATGGCACTTTTGTAGCTGGCATTGAAAGGTGTTTAGGTGCCAGATATGCTAAACATTCGTATGCCCCCTTATGCTTCGGCCACCATTCCAGAGGACATGCTTCCATGCTGATGACGCTCATTAAAAAAATAATGTGTTAATTAAATTTGTGACTGAACTCCTTGGGGGGAAATTGTATGTCCCTGCTCTGTTTTATCCACCTTCTGCCATATATTTCATGTTATTGCAGTCTCGGATGATGACCCAGCACATGTTGTTCATTTTAAGAACACTTTCACTGCAGATTTGACAAAATGCAAAGAAGGTACCAATGTGAGATTTCTAAAGATAGCTACAGCACTCGACCCAAGGTTTAAGAAGCTGAAGTACCTTCCACAATCTGAGAGGGACGAGTTGTGGAGAATGCTTTCAGAAGTCTAAACAGAGCAACACTCCGATGTGGCAACTACAGAGCCTGAACCACCAAAAAAGTAAATCAGTCTCCTGCTGGTGGCATCTGACTCAGATAATGAAAATGAACATGTGTTGATCTGCATTGCTTTGGATTGTTATCCAGCAGAACCCTTCATCAGCATGGGGGCATGTGCCCTGGAATGGTGATTGAAGCATGAAGGAACATATGAATCTTTAGTGCATCTGACATGTAAATATCTTGCGATGCTAACTACAACAGTGCCATGAAAACACTTGTTCTCAGTTTTAGGTGACACTGTAAGCAAGAAGCGGGCAGCATTATCTCCTGCAAATGTAAACAAACTTGTTTGTCTGAGCGATTGGCTGAACAAGAAGTAGGACTGAGTGGACTTGCAGGCTCTAAAATTTTACATTGTTTTATTTTTGAATGCAGTTTTTTTTTACATAATTCTACATCTGTAAGTTCAAATTTCATGATAAAGAGATCGTACTATAGTACTTGTATTAGGTGAATTGAAAAATACTATTATGTTTTTTTTACAGTGCAAATATTTGTAATAAAAATAAATATAAAGTGAGCACTGCACACTTTGTATTCTGTGTTGTAATTGAAATCAATATATTTGAAAATGAAGAAAACATCCAAAATATTTAAATAAATGGTATTCTATTATTGTTTAACAGTGTGATTAATCACATGATTAATTTTTTTAATTGCGTGATTAATCGTGATTAAATTTTTTAATCGCTTGACAGCCCCAAAATGAAGTATTTCTGCTAAGATTAATCCCATCTTGTATTGTAAGATGGGGTGAAGAGGAGAACTTGGCTGGCCTTTTCTGTGTTCCTCATCCTTTTCTGTATCTCTTTTTACTCTTTTTTCCAGCCTGCTAAAAATAGTTCTAGTCTTTAGAGTCTTTCCCTCTATGGAAGCCCTTCCTGCTGTTAATTCTGTTTTTCAAAGGACTGTCAATATTTCTGGTATGTCTTATTTGAGATGAGATTGCCATGTGTGAATTTACTGTTCAGCACAAGGACATACCACTGATTTATATGTAATGTCTCAATTCTCTATCCCTTCCTTAACAAAAGCCTAACAGCTTAGTTACTCTGACTGCTTAAGCACACTGGATTGTCCACAATGACACCTAGGGCTTTTTCTGACATGGTACAACTAATTCAGAACCTATCACCGTGCGTATGGATAGTTCCAGCTGTTCCTTACGCTTTCACTCGTATAAATTGAAATTTCAACTGTAGGTGTGCCACACAGTTATCAAGTTTTGTTCAGGCCCTTTGGTGTGTGCCTTGCAGTCTTTCCCTTTATTGACTTGTTACTTCATTTTGCATTGCCAGCAGATCTTCAACCCTTCTTCGAAGTTGCTAGTAAATAAATTGAACAACACTAGTCAGTGCTGGTTTTGGGCTACACCACTACCAGCCTCTTGCTATAGAACAGGCCATTTATTCCTAATCTACGCTTTCTATCTCTTAGCTAGTTTTTATTCCATGATTCAGAATGAAAATTGCTGAACAGCATCTCACTGTTACCTTGTGCTCTCCTCACATCTGTTCATTGTACCCACCTGTTGTCTCTTTTGGTCAGAGACTTATCTTTCTGTTGTGTATGTTTACAGAACCTAGCACAATAGGGCCCCAATCATTAACTGGACCTGTAAAGGTTACTGCAATACAAATAAATAAACATATGAATAGTCATACTAATTCTGAGGGATTTTATATCACCAGCCCTTAGACTTTCAAAGTCAATTATATCCAATGGTTCTTTCTCATTCAGTGAATTATAACAGGTTAGAGAGATCCCATTTACCCTAGCAGAAGATGTGCTGTTTTTTCCCCATTATACTCATTGAGGTGCCTTCTAACTCTAATGATTTGTCAACTATGTTTCCTAGCACTGAAATGCTGCTCTCCAGTCCATACTTCTCAGGATCACCTTTAACATTGTTTTCAAAGATGGGCTGTCACAGGGTGCCTCTGTTACTATCCAGTGAACCTCACTGCCTAACTAGCTCTGGTAGTTTCACAGCCAGCCACACACACTGGGCTGCTTATCTTATATCAAGGTGTGTATTTCCTCCTCTCTTAGGGCAGGTCTTCACTACAGGGCGGGTCGATTTAAGATACGCAAATTCAGCTACGTGAATAGCATAGCTGAATTCGACGTATTGGAGCCGACTTACCCCGCTGTGAGGACGGCGGCAAAATCGACCTCCGCGGCTCCCCGTTAACGGCGCTTACTCCCACCTCCGCTGGTGGAGTAAGAGCGTCAATTCGGGGATCGATTGTCGCGTCCCGATGAGACGCGATAATTCAATCCCCGAGAGATCAATTTCTACCTGCCGATTCAGGCGGGTAGTGTAGACCTAGCCTTACATAGTAATACCACGCAATGCAGTCTTACAGCCGGGGTAGGCTTCTTTGCAGCCTATGCAAACTCTGTTTGCTTCCTTCTGAGCTGCCCCTTGCTTCCTGTTTCCTCCCCTTATGTTCTCTCCAATTACCTTGCTAGCCCACTGATTGTCACCCAAGTGCTCACAATGCACTCCCCTCCGGAAAGTGTATAATTGTCCTCAGCTGGACCTGCAGCCTTCTCCAGGCTGCAGCAATGTCAGTGTTCAGGGTGCTGCTGATAGCACTCTGTCACATGGGCACAGAGTTCTATTCACTTCTCTGTATAGCAGTCATTTTTGTCTGGTTTTAAAGGAGACTAAGGGAGTTAGGTGCCCAACTCCTGTTAAAATTCAGTGGGATTTCAGCATCCCTGGGGTTCATTTGAAAAGCCCAGCCTGTAATGATAAACTATATAGCTTTGTTAGCATCCCAGGTGCGTCTCCATCCACTGAGATCTCTCCTCAACAGTCTGCAAGTATCCCACATGGAACAAAACTGTATAGCTGATGTGGATGCTTAGCTCAAGATCCTTGTACCCTATTCCTCAGAGCCACACTGGAATCAGAGCCACTAGTGGAATAATCACTATTATTTATTTGTCTTGTGGTAGCATGGACCATGGCCCCATGGCGCTAGGTGCTATACAAACACAGAACAAAAAGATAGTTCCCATCAAGCCTTCTGCACCCCTGGAAGGGACTAGGGAGGGAAGGCAAGTTCTGGCCAAAGTTGATGTTCTGTTCAGTTATCACTTAGCTTCACTCAGACTGAATTTGCATGGTTAAATGATATATTTTTAGCCTGACTGAACACCTGCACCTTGCCATTTAACCACACAGGCTTTGCTCATTCACTTTTTTGCTTCCTTTTTGTGTTGTGGGATACACAGACCTTCTGCCTCACCGCTAAGATATTCTCCAACAGCCTCTATACTGCTTCTATGAATTTTAATTTATTAACTTTCCCCTTCAGGCTGTTAATAACTAACTTCCTATTAAAAAAAAAATCGCCATTTTGAAATTGAATGCCATGGTAGTATTCCTTGGTATGATCCCCCTATAACGATGTGGAACTTAATTACTGTATATTATAGTCAGTCTTAGTGGCTCAAACACACTTGCTTCTTAAAACAATTCAGCAGTAAGTCAAGTTTCTCCCTTTTAAATGGTCACACAAACTATTGGTTATGGTAGTAAGAAATTGTTTTTCCAAGTCATGCCCTCATGTGACATTGTTTACTCAGTATTTGGGTAGCTGAAATTACACATTACCATTCTACTAGCTTCTATTGCCTTTCTGATCTCACATACATTTCTGGGCCATATCTTAAGCCAGTGGTTCTCAAACTTTTGTACTGGTGACCCCTTTCACATAGCAAGCCTCTGAGTGCGACCCCCACCCCCCTTATAAATTAAAAACACTTTTTAATATATTTAACACCATTATAAATACTACAGGCAAAGTGGGATTTGGGGTGGAGGCTGACAGTTTGCGATCCCCCCCATATAAGAACCTCATGACCCCCCGAGGGATTCTGACCCCCAGTTGAGAACCCCTGTCCTAAGTTTTCACTAAGGTCCCTTTGCACTGTAGAAGCTATAAAAGGAACATCATACCAGTTCCAAATGGGCAGGTGAAGATTCCCTTTACTTCATACACTCTCCTCCACTTTTGTATCATGTTGTGGGTGGAACCAAAACATGATGCCCTCTAGAAAACCTGAACCTATGGAATGTCCTTTAAGGGCAGTGTTTCTCCATCTTTTTGATATCAGGGACCGGCTTGCTGCCTTCCTAAACTGTGCCAGGGAGATCTCAGGGATTGGTGCCGGTCCACGGATCGGTTGTTGAGAAACACTGCTCTAGAGGACTCTACTGGCTAGTATAAGTTAGAGCAGTCCTTAGGATGTTCCAATTGATGTCAAGGGCAGGTTCAGCCCCAAGGCCAAGGGCAAGGTGATGATGGCTCACCACAGCTTTTGCTTTCCCCCACAGTTGTGCCCTTTGACTTCATCTTTGTTCTGATTGAGAGCCCCATGTGCATCCTAATTTTATTAAACTCAGATTTGTATTCATGCTGAATCTACCTCATAAGTACTATTCTCTACACAGAAAACCTATTCTTCCTAAGAAGCTCTCTCTATATCCCATAGATTCTTTAATATGTAGTAATACTTCTCTTCCTCTTCTACCAAAACCATCTTTCTAGTATAAATTGCAGCCGGAAATCATGGTATAATGCAATTCATTCTCATCTAACTAGTACACTGAAGCCAATTATTATGAGACCTTCTCCAAATTTCAGGCTTTCCAGCTCATCTATTTGGTTTTCAAGCTTCCAGCATTGGTATATAGGCATTTGTAGTCTTTATGTTTAATGATGCACTCATTTATATGTAAACCTTTGCACTGGGATGCCTATACTGGATTTCTCTGCCTTTCTTCTGGTGCAACCTAAATTAGAGCATGCCCTCAGATGCGAAATGTGAAGGAGAGCAAGGAAGAATACAACAAGGTGGAAAAGCTCAGGAGTCGAGTCTGTGACTCACCCTCCATTTTGGGACCCAGAAGAGGCTCCTCTGCAGCCATGCCACATGATGGAGGAGTTCAGAAATTTGGAAGAGGGAAATTCAAAGGGGTGCTGGACTGCAGTCATTGTTGAAGGGCAGGCTTCCCTCTGAACTGGGTTGCTATTCATGCAGATATCTGTCTGGAAGTTAATGCTGATCCTACCAGCTGTAACTTCTACTCCATGCTTGTATTGCACTTCGTCTTTGTCCAAGAGAGCCATTCCACAGTATTCATACAATATTTAAAACCAGAGTGAAATCAGGTTTGATAGGATACATTTGGATATCCTTCTCGATAAGCTTTGTGATGCTTAGCTCACCCAAACAGAACCTTGGAATCTCTTGAGCTTGAGATACACACAGAACTAATAGGGACAGTCTTTGTCTTAAGCCTTTAGACACATGCTTAGCTGACAACAATACTGGCCTAAACAAACTGTTCCAGAGATTACAGTACCTAGTTGCACAGTTAATGGGAAATTTCTGTGTAACCTAGTTCTGACGGAGAAACAAACAAGCTCCCAAGGATTAATTTACATTTGACATTGCTTGCATAAAAGAAGGGAGTCTTTGTAATAATTAGCCCCTCAATGAGAGTAAGAATTCAGGCAATGGAAGAAAATGAATAGCTGATTGCAAAAATAGCACATTAGCACATGCTCAGTAATCATAGTGAAGTTACAGTAGCAACAAGATGTTTTTCTAACTTTGATACAGTTTAAGCTGTGGATCTGAAAAATAATTCTTCATAAATGGCACCATATTATTGTACATATCTGCTCACTATGATCCTCATTCTGGTCCCGCATTGCCAGACCCTCCCTGCCCTCCCACAAAACCCAGCAAGGGCATGCCACATTTCTGCCTTCCCATGGGGAACAAGTAGTGGAGCAGATATGTAGAGAGAATCCACAGCATACTGTTGTGACGTTCCCCTGGTGTTCTCTGGACTAGTGATCTGGTAGGTCACTCCAATCCTTGACTCTGGGAGCCAGCCTTACCCTGCTCTGCTCTGAGAACCCCCCACTCCTGGGCTGTTCATGCACAACCTCTGGCATGTAAGCTGCTTTGATTGTGCAACCAAATGAAATAAAGGCAAAACGCATTCTTAGCTGATCTTAACACTTTCAGTGCCCTTACAAACTTAGATGCTTCTCACCACAGGCCGGCAGGTTGCCCTTCAGCCAGGCTGTCCCCTTTGATCAGCACTTCAGTCACTTGGAGGTGATGTCTGTAGATGTAGGTGAAAGAGAGAGGAAGAGCATGACAAATGTCTCTCCCGTTTATCATGTTCTTTCTTCCCTCTTGGCTTTGTCCCCCCTACTTCAGAGTCAGATGAGCATTACCTCATTGCAATCCCTGACAGACCAAGGGAAGGGGGGTGACTCACTCAAGAGTCCAACAGATCCTTGTTGCTGCCTAGGCCAGTGTCCTTTGTTCCTGTGAGGCTGGGCTGGGTTTGTCCCATACATGCCCTGATGAGGTATGAACTGCCCCTCTGTTTCTGGAGAGTTTTGCCTGGACTTGTTTTAAGCCACATTTTCAGCCTCATAACTATATACATGAAATTACAACCTATACCATTACTATAACAACAATGCTCAGTGCATCGTGAGCCTTCTGAAGACACCCGACATGACAAACTTTGCATTGGATACCACACAATCATTTTATAAGGATGAACATAGAGGTGCAGGGGGTTCCCCCGAGGCACAGAGTGTCACAACTGTGACGTTTAAATCCTCAGCCATACTATTCACAGAGGCATGGAGAAGAACTCAGTGTGGGAAGAGCACAACTGGTAAGCTCATGAGCAGAACTAATCCTCAGGATCACATCACCATGTTAAAGGGGTGCCATGGGCCATGGCTGCTAGCTGGACTGGGGGAAGTGGCTACAGCCAGGTTGTGCGGGTGCTTCATGCTGCATTCTGTTCTCTCAACCAAAATGCTGTTGCCTTGTGCAGACTTTTTCTGTCAGGGCCCAGTCCTGCTGCCACTGAGGTCAATAGAAGTTTGCCTTTGAGGGAACATGAGCTGGCCTGTAATTGCCTTTCCAGTCCCAGCTGCTTAGTTTACTATTAAAACTGTCCTTTGACTAGTGGAGGATGAATAGTTCCTTATGTTTGTCCAAATAGCAAATGAGGGTTTCAGAATTCCTCTCATAACAGTTAATGGAAGTAAAAAAAAATATATATAATACTTTTTAATGTAGAAAAACTGGGCAAATTATTCCCTATTGTGTAAATGTATAAAATACTTACAGTCAGGGCTGGATTAAAGCTAAATGGGGTTTAGAGCCACCAAACCTTTGTGCGCCTATCTCCCTAGACAGATGGCTTGCTCAGCCTCCCTTTCCCAGACAGACTTCCTCCTAAGGGTGAGCCCATTCCCTTTCTCAGAAGAGAAACAGGCCAACTCACCCTAGTAGGTAACTGGCTCCCATTTGCCCACCACAGCCACTGGGCAAGATCCTACACCAATCTGTACTGTTAATCAGATGTGTCATCATAAACAATGGGCTGCGATTTATTTCATAGGGAGCTTTTCCATACAGCATCTCAGGAGGGGTCTGTCACTCAGATGACAGCTGGATATGGGAATGTGGCAGTACAGGGCAGGGCTAATAGTGAGTCAAGTCAGGCATAGCTTAGAAGACTAGGTAACATTGCAATCCAGAGTTTGCACTGCTGGATGTCTGCAGCCAGGTACGTGATATAGCACTTCCTGACTAGGTTTCTCGATGTTAAGAGTAAGACTGGCTGATATCAGAGCTTCATTGATCACTTTTGTTGTCTGTGAACTCATGACCCCTCTGAGCTGCATAGAACAGCCATTGCCGTAGTCAGAAGTAAACTTTTACAAAATTCTGTGACTCTGTTTGTTATCCAAAGAAGCTGGCTGCCAGATCTAATAAACCTATCAGCAGTACAGAGAATGCCTCTGATTCCATGTCAGGCTCCAGCATCCCAGAGCCCCATTTTTTCATTCAGACATAAAAGATTTGCTGTGGTGGCCTGGAAACAGAAAGGCATGGTTTCCTAAATCAGGGCGAGTTGATCATTCTAAAGTTGCAGGTACATCGTTAACATAGGGCCTGAAGCTCAGGTCCTTACTGAGTTTGTATTCAGTTCTTACTGATGCAAACTTCAAGTTAATGTCAGTGAGGATTTTGTCTGAGTAAAGCCATAAGAACTGAGATCAGCGCATGTTTGGATTAAGGAAGGATTGAGTAAAAAACTAAGTAAGGTCCTCAGGCTATGTCCCCTACAGAAAGAAATATTTCTCCTAGGCTCAATTCTGAGTTTCTTAGTGATACTTAAGAAGAAACTTTTCTCTAACTGATGGCAGAACAAGTCAATTTCATCAGCGCTGTGTTATTTATTTACCATTTTTAAGGCTTCAGTTCACCTTGAAAGGAATTCGCTACTAACTTGCCACTCATCCAGCTACAATAAAACCCTTTGAATTATTATTTTCTCCTCCAAGGAAAATAAGTTATTCTTTGACAGCTAAGGACCTTTTCCTAGTTTTATAAATAATTTGTGAAAATACTTACCATTGTGCACCCGACTGGCAGAGTAGCAGAGTAGCTGACTCTTTTTGGCTCAATAAAAACAGCATAATCACTGAAAATCAAAACTTTAGCTGAGTAAATTGTACAGAACCTTTCCTGCTGTACTGACATGTTCAGCTTGTTTCTACTCTGAATGATGGATGCTTTAAAACCACATAATGATAAACTGCCAGTACAGTCTAGTGGTTTTAATCTATTATTTTACCAGATCTGTGGTTATATTCATATCAGTCTGGTATCACCAATATGTGCTCTTTATATGACTGCCTCACATCAATGTAAAATGAAGGTTAGCAGAATATTGTGCATTAGTCTGATAAGGATCAAAAAGTTAGCATCACTCTCAGAATACACCTCTACCTCGATATAACGCTGTCCTTGGAAGCCAAAAAAATCTTACTGCGTTATAGGTGAAACCGTGTTATATCGAACTTGCTTTGATCCACTGGAGTGGGCAACCCCGCCCCCCCCAGAGCACTGCTTTATCGCGTTATATCCGAATTCGTGTTATATCAGGGTAGAGGTGTAGTGAATATAAATTGTTGCATGTTGGATGGGAAGTGAAGCTATGAAATGTACAGTTTACAAATGCATCATATATTTGTATTATAAAAATCTGCAAAAGTGTTAGGATCAGTTCTCCCAAGGTGGACCTCCTACTCCATTAATATTAACAGGAGTTGTTTGTTCTATCAACTGCGGAATGTAGGCCTTAGAGTTCAAATTGTATAATCTTTGTTGGTAGATGGGTTTTCTTTTTTTGCCACGGGTAGTTGTTTTTATTTTTGTGTCTCATGTTGTCACCTGACTTCTGTATGCCTACCCATATTACAAATAAAACAACGAACAAACAAAAAAACAGGCAAACAAAAAAGTAAAAAATAAATGATAGTTTCCTCAGAGCAGAATTGTTTTTCTACGTGTTTTCTGATGTCTTCCTTTCTTGGTTCACCTATCTACTTATAATATATAGAGATATACCTATCTCATAGAGCTGGAAGGAACCGTGAAAGGTCATTGAGTCTAGCCTTCATTAGCAGGACTAAGTACTGATTTTGCCCCAGATGGCCCCCTCAAGGGATTAAACTCACAACCCTGGATTTAGCAGGCCAATGCTCAAACCACTGAGCTATCCCTCCTCCTTATTACTTATACTTATATGGCCTCCATCAATTTAGCCTCTGAATGATTCCCAAGCATATAAGACTAGAAGGAAGAGGTACAGTTTTGAACTTTCTTTCTTCCTCCCCAGTCTGGAGGAGAATTAGCTTGATTGGTTTTTTAATGAAGCTATAAATCTATTTATTTGTTTAAATGTGCATGTATAAAGTCATCAGTGCTAGAGTGAATGCAGTGAGGCGTATGGTCATCCTAATAGTATGATTTGTGGTCATTTCTCATTCTGTTGCCTGTCTAATTCAGATTGTAAACTCCTGAGGACAAGGCCTTTGACTCCTTACTTGTCTGTGAAGTACCATGCACAATGTCTCCTGGAGCTCTTCCAGCAGGCACTGGGAGCATTCTCTCTGTAACCCCATGCACTGTGTGTTTACCTGAGGGGGTGGCGCTGTCCCCCCATATTTTTCCTGCCACTCTGAGCTATGTAGTGGCCACTAGCAGAGAGTAGCGCCTGTGCTCAGGAGAATACCAGGCCTCCCACTGTAGCTGGCCCTGCCTCAGTGAGCGTGAGGGAGGGAAGGCTCCTTGCACATGCAAAAACTAGGCCCAGTCTGTCCCTAACTAATGCTCGTATGCTTCCATCTGTCATCACAGTTAAATTCAGGAGTCTTTTAATTCATGCCATCCTATCCCACCACTCTCTTATTCCCTTCTGCATCCATTTTTATCTCCTAGTAGTAACTGTCATCTCAGTGCCTGGTTTCTGCACCCACAAGGTGGCTCAAGCAACCTTTGAAGCCAAAGGATAGAACCAGGTACATAGAGCCCTACACAGATACAAAATTTGTCTCCTCATCTGATTCATGAGCCACAAAAATGGTCTGTGTATGTGGATATCCACTACAGGGCTCTATAGCTACAAGAAGAAAAGAGCAGTTCTTCTCCTCTGATGTGGACCATAATCATCCTGATTTCCACCAGCCTATTACTATTGTTATTTATTTCTATTACAGCAGCGCTGTAGTCATGGGCCAGGGCCCATTGTGCTAAGTGCTGTGCAAACACAGAACAAAAAGATGGTCCCTGCCCCCACAGAGCTTACAATCTAAATCTAGGGCATCCATGACCAGAGTCCTGAAGTCTTAGAAACTTTTGGGTTGGAAAGTCCTACAAATGTCCCCCTAGTTCCTGCCCAGGCCTTGTGGCAGGATTGATTTAATAATTACTTAACCTGTTCCTAATTGATTGGTGTCTACACTAATCCTGAATATCTCCAGTGTGGACATTTCCACACCTCCCTTTGGCAGTTTGTTCTCTTGTCTAACTTCTCTTTATGTTTTAGGATTAAATACTGACGTCTACTACATTGATGCGTAACTAGTGAAGGGAAGGGAGGGAAAGAGGCGAGGAAAAGGCATATGGACCTTCTTCCCTCCTGGAAAAGTTTAGGGCAGAATATCTCTATAGTACTAAAGAGAGCCCTAGAGATAGCATGCTAGCATGTCAGCTCACAGCACTACCTCTCCAAGTGTTAGTGGGCTGTGGGGATGTGACTGCTCTCCAGCCAGCTGATACATCCTGTGGTTAACTGTATGTGCTAGCTAGAAACAGGTAGTCATGAGCTTTGCTCCAGTTCAGAGCAGCAGCAAGGTGCACTTCACAGCACAAATCCCCACCAGGGTTTCTGTAGCACAGGACGCACCTCACAGTATTTCTGCTCCTCGTTGTAGACTGGCCACAGCAAAATTTGATCACTAATGTTTTTCTTAATAATGGAGCTACAATTATCAGTCACGTTAAACAGAGATTGGAGCCCCATTGTACTGGACAACATACAAACTCATAGTAGTGGACAGTCTTTGCCCTGAAGAGCTTACAATCTAAATAGATAGGTGAGACACAGCAGGGAAGGCACAGAGAAGTGAAGTAATTTGTGCTCCCCAGTACACAGCCGGTCAGCTTCAGAAATAGAACCCAGGCCTCCAATTCCTGAGTCTAGGGCCCTAGCTACTAGGCCAGTCTGCCTCTCAACAAGTAAAGGGTGCTGAAGTGCTATATGGGGCTTGTACATTCTCCCCGCTGATTGAGCAAAATCTGAAGTCATGCATTTTCCTTTTAGAACTTCAGAAAACAACTTGTTGCAACGTTGCTGTCAGAATGCAGAAAAATGTCATTTTACAAATGTTACCTCTTTGAACGTAACAACACATTGAATGTCATGGTGGCTTTAGCTCAGATCTGCCTGTTGACTTAGTCAAAGTAATGGGCTCTCTAAACGTTCAAGACCATTGTTACGGTCACAGAAGGAAAGGTTTATGCTGACATTTAAAATAAAATTAATAGCAGTGATATGGGGTATTGTTTTCTGCAGTACCAAGGACATTGCCATCACAATTGCAGTCACTGGAATGTTGTTCTTTTTTGGGTGTCTGTACAAACCTGTTTGTAGGAAGTAGATTTTTCCTTGTTAATTTCAGGGTTTGTTATGTTCATGGGATTGCATGAGCCCCCTCTAGTGGCTAATGTAATATCTGCAAATTCCAGTCTAATCAAATAATGTAGCATTTTGGACAAATAGTCTGACTTAAGGTATAGCATTTTTTGCCTTCTAAACTAATTGGATTTGTATTAGTTCATCTTTTCCCTAGAGACAGTATTAGTAACTAAATTGTCTTTATTTGATTTTTTGTTTTGCTTTTTAAAGAATCATTTAATATTAAAAAGTGAAAATGGAAATAAAGGTCATTTTGTGAAAGTTTCAAATATATGAACAGAACAAAGTTACAAAAGGACCCATTTAAATAGTAAACTTAAACAAGATGTCAAATAGATTGATTTGCTCCTTCACACTGATTTGCTTCCAAGTAAGGTTTTATGAATGCAGGACGTTCAGGGACACAACTTAGTTCTGTGTCTTGTTTTAGCTGGTAATTTATTTGCCTATAACTCTTGTAGATGGGTAAGTGTTTTTTTATATTAGCACTGCTCAATGCAAGTGGACTTTCTAATGAAACTTAGCTTGGAGTTTTCTTTATCATGTCAAATATTTGTGTTCAGAATGAACAAAATGATCTATTATGCTAATTTGATTTGCAACAGTACATTTAAAAATCCTTTATTGAATGTTTCTGAAAGAATGATAATCAGAGTTGTATGTTTGGTTTCTATCCGAGCTGAAATAAGGGATGAGGCAGCAGTCTGAGGGCCTGATCATGGGAGATGCTGAGTAATCTAAGCAAACTCTCTGGGGGTGGAGAGCAGTCATCACTGCTTGGGGGTGCTAGGCAGAAATAGTAAGACGGAGAAAAACTCTATTTTAAAAAACTATTTTTTGTGAAACTGGGAAAAATGCTAGCTAAGCAGGTGACATTTTCACCCCTCAAACACCTAACAATGCAAAACATCAATCACTCGATTTTATAACAGGGAATTAAATTTAAAGTTTTTTGTACCTGTTTTATCTGCATGGAATGTGCCAGGGCTGCTCCTAGATATACTTAAAAGCAGACATGCTTGAGTGGGGGAAACCTCTGCAATGCCATAGCCAAGGAGATAACGTGTTATCATTACAGCTGGAAACAGTCAGCTGTTTGAAATGCATATTGCCATTGACTATATAAAGCTGTCAATGTTCCCCTTTCTTTCTTTTCATTAACAGATTGCTTCTATGACAGGGGTTCCCAATTCTTGCTGGGCAGCTGTACCAGTTTGCCAGAATAAGACCTCCCTTTTACCAGCCAGTGACTACTGCTTCCTGTTTACCTGTGCTGCTACTAATGCAAGCCCTGATTCAGGGAAGCTGGTTAAAAGTAGCTGGATGTCCACAGGCTTTTATTGGCACTTTGGGGGAGGGGAGGGGTGAAGGCAGTTTAATACACACTTATTATCCACCAATACCTTCACCCTTGCATCTGCAAGCTACCTGTCTCCATTTCTCCCCAGTCATGCTGCCTGTGTTTACCTTTTCCCCATTTTCCCTTTTCCCAACCCATTACATTCAATGAGCGGGGATGGGGGTGGGGGTAGGAGTAGCGGGGGGGGGGGATTGTTGTTCATTGATGAGGTCCCAGCGGTTCAACATCGCAGTGGTAGTTCATGAGACATGTACTATCAAAAAGGCACAGCCAGCCAATTAAATGAATGTTAGGAAAAATCTATGTCCACAGCCATACTCTAACGTGGCGAATATGAATTTGTGGCTTGGACGAGAGCTAGCTGGCAGTGACAGAGGCCATGTCGATGGGTTGAGTTTGCAGAGTTTATTTCAGTGCCTCAAAATGAGGGAGTACACCATTTGTAATGCACTGTCTGTTACCACATTGATCCATGCCTTTGTCATGGATACTTGGCAGCTGAATGCAAGACATCCTTTCTGTGGTTAAAATAGGAGGGGAAGTTATCAACAGTACCTTCTTTCTTTCTGGACTTATAATGGTCATCATGCGATTCCATCTTTTATAATATGTGCTGGCTTTGTTAGCTAAAATCACCTTCCTGTTTCTCAGGCACACACAAACTTTTACCTACTGGTGACATTGTCTGCATCATTTTGTTTTAGCTCCATCTAATCCACTGGAACTCTACACTGTACAGCAGTATTGATGAGGCAGTGGGGAAGAAGCACGGGATAGCTATCATTGCTCTGTTTGTGCAGGTAAATATTTTACTGTGGTAATCACATGTTATCATTTGGCTCCTATAAAAGAGCCCCCTTCTACTTTCTACTGTTAGTGATTTCAGAAAACAAAAGAAATCGACAGTTGCTTGTATTCTAATACAACAAGTATTTGTCTACACGTATCTTCAGTGCAAATGGTAACTAAAATGATATTTGATTAAAAGCAACATACACCTCTATCCTGATATAACGCTGTCCTCGAAAGCCAAAAAATCTTACTGTGTTATAGGTGAAACCGCGTTATATAAAACTTGCTTTGATCCACCGGAGAGCACCCCCCCCCCCGAAGCGCTGCTTTACCACGTTATATCCGAATTCGTGTTATATCGGGTCGCATTATATCGGGGCAGAGGTGTATTTAAAATAATATAACTAAAGAATGGAAAACGTACCATCTAACAGTCTTGTCCTGCAGCCTTGTCATGTCATATAAGCTAAAGAGCAGTGGGCTGGTTGGGTACTTGGATGACATACCTTTAAAGAACACTTAGGTGGCAGCAGGAAGTGGTGTAGGAAATTTAGAAGGTGCCACGCTGTCTTCTCACTCAGTCAGTACTAGGTGGTATTGTGCTGCTGCAGGTGCTGTATAAAAACTGAAGTGCTGACCACTCTTTTGTTTGTTAAAAGTCCCACAGCACTGATGTTCTGGCCAAACTTCCGTTGGGGTAATTACATCCTGTCTACCTCAGTTCACCCTGAAGTTTCAATTGGAAAAGGAAATTCTTAGTTTCTTGTCCTAAACTGTTGTGTCCAACGGCATGGTGCTACCTGTAAATGGTGGCAGTAAAACACAGGCCTTTGCTGGGACAGGTGTGGAATCACACCCTTCCAGTGGGAACAAAAGGAGGTAGTGTGCCTCTGGGATATGACACCTCCTAGAGCTCTCAGGGACCACGTCCACTTAAAGTTTGCTCCCTTCCATTCTTGGCCAATTCTGTTATTCAGGCCCTGGGAGATACGGGGACGGGAGGAGTGTTGTGTGGATTAGTCTCCACTTACTTTCTGGCCCCAGTGCTGCCAATGGGGGTAACCCTGTAGAGAATTTGTGCTAGACCCAACGACACCAGCATAGTATGGCCTCTGCACAGGAGTATAAGGAGGGGAGAGACTTTCCCTCTTCAGAGACATTGGACTGGGAGATGCTGGGTGATGGTGCTCAGAGGGCAGCCCTTCCTGAAAAGTCAAAAATAAAGGAGCCGTGTGGCCTGTTGGTGACCCTGGGTGTTAATTGGGTGTTCATGTGATCCCCTGACTCTAAGTGACACTAAGTGGCTTCAAGAGCTGTGAACGCTATGAACAAAGCCAACCAGTTTTGATTCCCAAACCCCCTGTGAACCCAAAGCATCAATTTCACATAGCCCTAGTCATGACAAGCAGTGAACGGTTCCGTTTAAGGAGGTTTGAGGAAGAGAGTTATGATTCACATTTAGATCAAATGGATTTTCTTTCACAGTTGTACTGTTAATTAGTCATATTCCATAATGAGCTTCTGAGCACCTCTGAGATTTACCTCTATTTGAATGTAAAGGGACATTGGTTACAGTCTCAGCGCTGAGATAGAATTGTTAAACAGTAATGCTAGAAATTCTCAGTTCTCTCAGCTTCGTATCCTACAGGCTTATGTCATAATTGCTTATGTAAGTTGCCCTCTAATTCCAGCAGAGGTAACTTTGGAGTCACTTACAAAGTTACATACGATTCTTAAATAAATCTTTGAAACGTAACCAATATCTTTTTTTCTACTTCTGTCTCTCGCCGTAAGCATTCCATGGTGTTTTCTTATTAGCCAAGAAAGGCTCCACATAATTAAAAATTGTCTAAAAAAATCATAGTTTGCTTTATGCTACTTATTAATGGTCCAGTGAGAAAACAAATTAAGTCACATTTCTTTTCAATTCTGTTAAAGGCAGAAAGAGTGATTTTTTAAGCCACTGTTTATAATTGCTTCTTGGAGGTTTCAAACTCCTACTGAAACTTTTTTCCTCCTAAAAACCTATATGCACAAACACATGCCCTAACACCCCCAACACCACTAGTTAGTTGAAGTGTTGGGTGCTTTTAAAAAAAAAACTATTCCTGCCTTGGTGTCAGTTCCCCCTGCACTCCAATTCCACCCATGCACGGGCATTTACACAAATTTGGCAGATTAGAAGAAAAGTCAAATTTTAGGTCTTTCAATCTTGTTAGAGTTCTTATGAATGTAAAAACACTGGTGTGGGGGAGAGGAGGGGTCTTGTTCTGCTCTCACAAGCATGGTGTAAGTTAGGAATAACTCTGCTGAAAACATGATGCATGGTGACATCAAAATCAAGCCCAGGAAGTTTTGTGAGTTCCCGATTTTTAGGGGGGAGGGATTTTCAAAATCACCTACTTAAGAGCATGAGTCCCACTGAAAGTCAATGGGTCCTGTGCTCCTAGATCACTTACATGCTTTTGAAAATGCTCCCCATATTTTATTCTATTTCCCTTGTTATACAGGAGGTCTGATTAGATGATCACAATGGTCCCTTTTGATCCTAGGAAACTGTGAATCTATGATTCTATTCTTTATGGACTCTCACACCCCCTTCACCATCTTAGTATCTGAGTACCTTCCAATAAGGCATTAAGCAACGTGAGTAACATCGGTCAGATGTTGTTCATTCTTTCTCTCATCCTCTCCAGAGGGGGAGAATTGTGTGTGCAGTGAAGTTTTTGGCTTCTGTAGGTTTTTTATGCCCATGCTGCTCTATTAGTGCTTATGTACCTAGCTCAGAAGCATACTGCATTTAAACAATGACATTTTGTAAACTATCTGAGCGCATTTGTGCCCATGTACATGTGCATACAGCTCTTAATGAAGTCAATGGCAGGCGTGCATGTATGTGTGAGCATATGTATATATCTCAGGTTAGAATCAGATCCTGATTCTACAATGCAACCTGGCTACTTTAAATCTACATTAAATAATCAGGATCTCTCACCTTAAAAATTTCTTTCTACATGTGTCTTTTGTCCGCTTCTCAAAGACATTCAATAAAGGTGTGGGGTGAAATCCTGGCCCCACTCAAGTCAATGGGAATGTTTTGGGAGTATAAAAGGGGTGTGGGTGTGTATGGGGGGGGAGTGGGGAAGAAAGGGGTGAACTATGATTCTGCACTTTTCATCCAAACAAACTTTCCTTAGCTTCAATGAGAGGTTATCCTCAATAAGGAGTGGAGCACACAGCCTCAGCTATGCAATACTATGGGAACAAACTCAAAGGTTTCTTTCATGCTTGTGTACTAAGTTCTTTTCTATGTATTTTTCTAACAAAAATGTGTAAGGACAAATTGTAGCCTTGGCATTTATATCTCACAATGCTGCATGGCTTTGACCCTTACATGAAGCATGTGCTGCACTATTGAGGCAAAACAAGGTGAGTTCAGGCTTATTAGCCTTGACTTTGACTTTATTTTTTTAATTCTGTCAGTTTCTGTTACTGTTTTAAAGTTACTTAAACCTAGTTTCATTCTGGCCAAGGTCTTTATTGTATGGGAATTAGTACCTCTTGTTTGAATTTGCCATGTAACAGAATAGTTGGTTAATCCAAGGTTGTGTACAAACAAGCACTGAACTGGCCAGACTTGTTGACCTTTCTCTTAGTTTTCAGAAACAACACAGCAGTGAAGTTCATTTTTGGGTTTGCTTGTTTGTTTGTTATGTTTCAGATAGGAAAGGAACATTTAGGTCTAAAGGCCGTAACTGAAATTCTCCAGGACATCCAGTACAAGGTGAGGAATTGTCTGAGGGAAACAGAAATACTTGACAGAGATGGACTGAATCGGGGAAGGGCAAAGAAGATAAACTGAAGCAGAGAGTACAGTATCAGAAATGTTTGTGCTAAGATATCATGTGGGAGCCATAATACAGTGGTCACCATTAAAAGTCAACATTTAACAATAAATCCCACACAATTAGTACAGTTATTTCCTATTCTGACTGCAGGGAAAGTTTTAATCTCATATACCATTGACGGTTCACAAGTATTGGTTTTTTTAATCATACCAATACTTTGTCAGTGTGAACTCAACCACCAAGAAAGATCTGTACTGAATGTTCAAAGAACCCCAGTGTCAGTATTCCCCAACCTGTCAGGTTTCAAGTTATACAAGAACAGAATATGCAGGCCGAACACCCAGGCAAAATCACAACTGCAATATGGCTATAGCATAGTGGAACCCTGTTAAGAAAGTCAATGAAATAGATATGGCATTGGAATAGGATTCAGGAGATCTGGGTTTTCTTCCCAGCTTTGACACTGATTTATTCTGTGACCACTTAATCAAGACACTTAATCTCCCTGTCCCCATCTGTAAAATGGGGATAATGATTATAAAGGGCTTTGAGATCGATGAATGACAAGCACTGTATAGGTCTGAAAAGGCAGATGTTTTTGGAATTTTAGGAATTATGTATTATTATTAATTAATCTGAATTTTAAATCTTGTTTTAGTTGAACAATATCTCATGTACTCCAGGTGTAGCATTCATTTCTACAAACTATTATTTTGTGTGTGTGTTTGTGTATGTGTGTGTCTGAGAGAGAGAGAGAGATTGTATAGAACTCTTTATACTCTATTGGTAGCACAGATAAAAATAGGAAGATCATGAATGCTCACTCATGAATTCAGAGGGCCAGCATGATACATGCTTTGTGCATATATACATTTTATTTGCACTAAGCACATCAACATAGTCTTATATTATAAAGTGTCACACCCAAAAGTCACATCTTCAATTTCAACCCAACTTTGCCATAATCAAAAGAGATTAATGAGAAGTTTATGATAATATATTCGCGAATACTTAGAATTGGTATGTTACATGTTTTTCTAATAAGCTTTCCAAATCACAGAGTGAAGCACAACACTTCCTGCTCAGTGGGCCTGATCCAAACCCACTGAAGTCAGTGGAAGTCAATGGGCTTTGGATTGGATTTGTGTTAGGCATTTTGATGTGGGAAATACAAATCCAGAAGCTCAGGATTTGGCATGTAAGTGTAGGAGGGAACTGATTTTCAGATGCTTTGTTTTAAAACGCATTTTTAGTTAATTAAATTTACTGCACCTGTTAATAATCTCTAGGTGCTTCCAATTTAAAATAAAAATTAAATCAAATGTAAACAAAGAACAATTAAAGGGATCTTCCTTAAAATGCTTCCCCTTTTCCTTGAGCAAGGCAGCCACTGCAGAGATCCCGCCATCTGCTACTAAATAAAAACCCACATGCAACATATAACAAAATATTCCTCTAAGGGATAACCCTTCCCCCCCCCCCCCACACACACTCACTGGTAATTTTTACATTTATAAAGCATTAATGTTGGTGTAAAACACCTTTCTGCAAAACCCCCAAAAGCTTTGAAATTCACTTTTGAAAATCAAAGACATTTTCAATTGTGCAGTTAACTCTGTCCTTCGATGCACATGTTGTCATCCATGATCTCAAAGGCCACCTGCTATTAGAAATCTATGGGCAGAACTTGGCCCTTAGAAATAATGGAGTAAACAGGCTGCTTGGGACAAAGCTCACTTAGGGGCCAGTCCTTCAGTTCACTGCGTGCAGGCACGCAGCTTCACCTATGTGGAACGTCACTGAAGCTAATGCAGTGAGCTGCAGGATCAAGGCCTTACAGAGGGCTCCATGCCAAAAGGAGAGACTAAGCTAGCAGAGATCTACAAAAATGGGCTGGGTAGCCTTAGACAGAAAATATAAAATAAATAAATAAAAGGGTTGTATAGCTGCAAGGACTAATGTAATGATGATTCAATGGAGACTGTCATCAGTGGTTGCCAGGGACAGAAATTCAAGGCTTACTGTGATGACAACATTCAAAGGCTCCTTTTTTCCCCTTCAACATCTTTTTAATGAGAATTGGAGATGAGATGGATTTGTATTGATTTTTCAGGGGAAGTCCAAAACAATACCCTGTTTTAATCCCAACTCTTTATTACCAGGTAGGTGTTGTTTCATATACAGCAAACCTTTACTTACTAGTGTAGATGTACTGTTACATATGTTACATCTGCATTCTGAACAGTCTAACGCCTTGTGCCACTTTATAAAATCCTGTTGCAACTCATTCTTTCCTGGAGAACTTTAATGTAGTTCAATCAACAGCAAAACTTTCTGTAGATCTGGACATGAGTGCTCCATTGACCAACAGTGTAGATGAACAGTGTCTGGCTATCAGCAATTTACCCATTGAGTACCCATTATATTTCTCATCGTGTGGAATCATTGTTTCCAAGATTGCTGCCTCTGCCATGCAGTTGACAACCGTGATACTCACAGGAAGTCACAATTTACATCAGTGGCTTCTTTGGTCCCCTAGAGGCACAGACCCAGCCTGAGGTGATGTGGAGATACAGTGTTTCCCTGAGCATTCTAGTGTACCTGGGGCATGTGGATGCCAGTACATCCTTTAAGATTGTACAGCATCCACTACTCTCTGGCCAGCCAACTTAATAATCTCCCATCCCTGCTGGCTTTTTGTGTTTTCTTTGTGCAGTGCTCTCTACTCCGCCAGGCTTCAGAGGGTAGATATGAGTAATTCTTTATACAGAGCTGTTTTTCTAAACAATTACTGTACAACGTTTGATAATTAATCCCCACAGCTCCGTTGGGCTTGATGTCAATGGAAAGCATGCCCCAAATGCTAAGGATATCTACATCACACATGGGTAACAGAGAAGTTAAGTGACTTGCTCTAAGTCACACAGCAAATAAGTCTTAGATCAACAAAGACAAATAAGTGTAACCAACCCCATTGCAGGGTGTCATGAAAATTTGACCCCTTTTTTGACCAGTTCTACCAGTTTCCTTCAGAACAAAGCTTCCGTTGTAAGGGCTGCCTCCATGCCAAATTCCATGCCATTGTGGCAGTCTCTTTCCACAGTACAGACCCAAAACTACATTAAAAGAACATTTTTAAGGTTGGAAAGTCAAGTACTCAAAAGATTGGAAATGCCAGAATTAAGGCTGCAAATGCAACCTTAATTCAGCCCCCTGTTGCATACACATTATGATACAGCCTTTAATTACATGGTCACATAGTGTTTTTTTCCACAGGACCCTTGCCTACCAGCTCGGCCTAAAATTAAGGACTGGATTGTGGCTTTAAGTCAGTGCCCATGTTGGGTGAGGGTGAAGATGTTTGCAGTGGAACAATGCCTACGGGAGAACTAGGAGAATGCATACAGTGGCACCTTTACAGGGGTGCAGCAAGTGTTCTTCCTCATGATGGCCAAGGTGCACATGTGGATATGGAGGGAGTGTATAACTACAGCCCTAGCCATACCTGCTTCTCCTCATGGGGCTTCTGTTGCAGCTCTTGGCCCTATCACTGTGGGAGCACAGGAATTTAAACCCCAATCCAGCAAAGAGCTCTGAGCTCCTTGCAGGATCAGAGTCAGAAACTGTGTCTGATCTCCTCTGACCAGGGAACAAGAAAGGAACTAATTCTTTCATCTTCCCATTTATACAGGCAGGGTTAGGCACAAGGGAGGCAGCCCTTACTAATGATTAGAGCAGACAACCAGGGAATCAAAGGACCTGGAATTGGGTTTCCACTCTGTCATATATTTGCTGTGTGACTGAGGACGTACACTCTCTGAAACTTGTTTTTCACATCTGTAATATAGGGATAATAATAGCCATTTTTGTAGATTTTAGCAGTTTTAGATTCTTGGACAGAGTAAGTATAAATTATTATAATAAAATCTGTGTATATGTGAATAGAAACTCCTTAATTACTACATTAACATTAAATTATCCTTTTAATTTCAGATCCTCTTCTACGTGATTATTGGGTATATGAGGGCTCCCTTACCATCCCTCCTTGCAGTGAAAGTGTTACCTGGATATTATTTCGATATCCATTGACTGTATCCCAACTGCAGGTAATAACTGTGCTTAAAGTGACCTGAGAATATGGTTCTGAGCTAAAGGTTATAGCATACAAATATATAGCAGGATGCTATACCTAGATTTTCTTGAAGATCCCATTAGATCTGTACATGGCTTTTCAAGTAAATGTTAAACCTTTTGAGTCAGTGAATGCACGGAAAGGTCAAAGATGGAAACAAATCTTGTTATCATTTATCATCTGAATTTAAAATAATTCTTTACTAAAGTGAAAGCAAGAAATCAATGAGCTAAAGAAATTCAATCCTTTGTAATCAAAAGCTTTCAAATAGCACTTCTTTTTGATGTTAAAGGAACAAAGACACACTGGGAGACAGTGTGTCCTGGAGAATGAAATTGTTAATAGTGTAGGTTAACTCTATTACTTTGGACTACATTTAATTTATCTTACTCTTTTCCTAATCCTACATAATAAAAGTTGGCAAATGAACAGTCAATATAAATTTGGCCCATTTTTTAAAAAAATATGCTTTTATAATATATATAAGCCTTTCTGCACAATATAAATCAAAAATACCAAAGAAAACTGTTGGTGCTGAACACATAAATATTCCCTGGCAGGGTTTGAAACCCAGTCATAGGAACACCAGCAATGAGCAAGGTGAACCTAACTATAACACAGAATATGAATGCATTGATTTTTCATTGTCCGTGCTGAGAGAAGGCAAAACAGTAGAGACAAAAGAACATAAATAGTGACAAACTGGATTTTTAATTTTTTTTTCACTTTTAATAATCTAAGACAGGGGTCGGCAACCTTTCAGAAGTGGTGTGCTGAGTCTTCATTTATTCACTCTAATTTAAGGTTTCACGTGCCAGTAATACATTTTAATATTTGTAGAAGGTCTCTTTCTATAAGTCTATAATATATAACTAAACTATCATTGTATGTAAAGTAAATAAGGTTTTAAAAATTTAAGAAGCTTTATTTAAAATTAAATTAAAATGCAGAGCCCCCTGGACCGGTGGCCAGGACCCGGGCACTGTGAGTGGCACTGAAAATCAGTTTGTGTGCCGCCTTCGACAGGTGTGCCATAGGTTGCCTACCCCTGATCTAAGGTGTTACTTGTAACACAAGTAAAGAAATGTGTTTGTTCACAATTTATTTTAAGTTGACAGTGTTTGTTTTAATATGAGAGGTTAATTCAACAATATAATTCATTGATTAGGGGGTTGGATTAGATGATCTCCTGAGGTCCTTTCCAACCCTGATATTCTATGATTGATCATAGAATAAAAGCACTAGCTCCCAGTAAACTTATTTTTAAATTAAGTGACTGCAACTAAAAAATATCTAATCATGAGTCTGACACTTCTTTTCTTGCTGAAAGGACAGGTCTCATGACAGTCTAGCACTGATTGAATGAAAACACCTCTGTTGATATCAGCAGACTCAGAATAACTGTTGTGAAAAATGTACTCTGTATTAATATATGTCACCTGCTATAACAATCCTAGTATGATAGTGTTAAAAGGTCTTAAATATGAATGTAAACAAAACAATACTCAAGTATCAGAGGGGTAGCCATGTTAGTCTGTATCCACAAAAACAACAAGGAGTCCGGTGGCACCTTAAAGACTAACAGATTTATTTGGGCATAAGCTTTCGTGAGTAAAAAACCACTTCTTCAGCTGCATCAAATAATACTGTGGCTATCAGATTGAGGCCTTGAATGACATTCTGCTTTACACTACTTAGATATTTTAGCCTATATTTTAGTATGTAAATACAAAACCTTGAACACAATAAACACAACTGAAAATGCTAATAGATTTTGCGGGCTATTGTGGAGAAAAGTTTACTAAATCTCTTTTTTCATCACAGAAATTCCTGGAGATTTTGGTATTTATTAGGAGAAATATTGCTAGCAATATGAGAGAGGCTATTCTCATGATGAAATAAAAGAACTAAGTTGTCCCTTATTCATCTCGATAGGTGGCCATTTTGCCCTAAGTCACGAGCTCAGGCAACCCTGTGTCCTGTTAGCTAGCCATGAGTAATTCAGTATATGATAGGCAAATTAAGGCAATTAGTGCACAGTGGCTGGCACAATTTAAGCTACCTACACACCGATGATTCCACACTAGTTAACACACAGGAAAAAAAGTTCTAGAGGTCATGGCTACTACAATGAAGACACACAAATTCACAGCAATGGTTGAAAAAGCAAGCTAGATGCTAGGATGTATTGTGAAGGAGATAGAGCTTAATGTGGCCCATATTATGCTGCCATTATATTAATCAATGGTTCAGCCTCATCCTCTCACCTTGATTACCCAAGTTCACTTTCAGTCAGGTTTCTTTAAGAAAGAAAGCAGTAATACACGATGTGCAGAGAAAGGAAAGAAAAGTGATTAGTGTCAGTAGGCCAGATCTTTCAGCTGCACTGTTGGTTGGATTAGGCCTTAACTTGGCCTAAACAGCTCAGGGAATATCACCTCAGTTGAAGGGTCTAAAGATTATGTAACATAAGTTTAGATCTCCCATTCCTATACATTCCAACACATTTTCATTTTTGCTCAATATGGGCACAAAGATGGTAGAGAAGTTCTTGTATAAACTGGTTTGATCTAGACTTAATTATGAGTGGCTGATAAGGATTCCAACCAGTTGGCCTGATTCTCCTCTTACTTATAATAGTTTTATATTCCATTGACTGCAGTGGAGTTACTCTTGATTACACCAGTGTAAGAGGAGAATCAGGTCCAATACATATTTGTCACTTTGGTAGCTGAGATTGGAACCTATTAATTACCTGAGTAACAAAAGAACAAACAAGGAACAGAACTATCAGGATACTAGGGCCTGATCCTACTCCCCCGGCAGTCAACTGGGACCCGACTGCGCAGTTGTTTTCACAAGCAGTCCTATTGAAGTCTGGATGGCTTTTGCCAGTCACAGTTCAGCAGTGGGAACAAGGGGTTCACACTCTGGCCCTTGGAGTTTTTTCACTCATGTCAATAGGAAGAAGATCAAGCCTTTACTGGATAACTGCTCCCTCCTAGTGTCAACCTTCTCCTTCTTCCTCCCTTCCCTTCTCTTGTCTGTTTATGACCCTCACTTGTCTCATGTTACCTTTATTTCAATGGGAAGGACAATGTCTTAATTTGTTTTGGGAGACACCGAGCACATTCCTATGCACTACAGAAATATAACATTGTAATAAGAATAGTATTCTCCCCCTTATGATGTTCCCAAAGGAAAGGAAAAATAGGGAAAAGCTTGTTCAGACTTTCCTGGACAATTTGTTTTTCTAACTGGACACTTGTGAAGAATTTGCTTTGTGGTTCACTGAAGCACAGAACAATTGCATCCTCTGAGCCAATCAGAACGTGGCTTTCTAACAGTGATACAGTGAGCAGCTGTCATTCCACTATACTCACTGCCAGAGTTAGCTAGTTTTGAATTGAGTGGTTAGATCTCTAGCCCCTTTGTCTAGCTCATTCGTACCGAATCATTTAAAAAGAAAATAAATAGTCACTGGAATAGATGATTGTGGCTGGAGTGGTATGGAAATATGTTCAGCAAAATAAAGAACTATGGGAGATTCATAGTATTTTGTTCACCCAAAAAAGTACCTGTTTTCATAGAATGTGTCACTAAGGTACATGCAATTTTCAAACAAAACTGGAAACAAAAAAACACCTACATGATAATGGGTCCATTTTCCAAGCAAATCTGATTTTCACAGAGGAAACATTCTTGGGTTTGTGTTGTGCTATGAAGAAAATAGCCATTTAATTGAAACCATAAATAAAGCAAAATTTAAAGACTGAAATCAGGAAATCTGACTTAAATGTTAATTCTGAAAAATAGAAGCTAATGGTGTTTTTGTCACCAGCTGTGATATAAATGATGAGCCGTGTCTACACAGTGTTTATAATACAGCGAAGAGCTTTAATCTGGTTTAGGGTTCTGTATAGTTAACATTTTGGGCTTGAATTGGTTCTCAATAGAATTCTAAGGGACTGTTTGGATGGATTTTAGTGGGACCAGGATTGGGCCTTCTTATTCCATTCAAAAGGTCAGCTCATGCACCCTGGATCTGAACATGGATGGAACCCTCTGTGCCTGGATCTCCCTGCTCCCAGGTGGAATGGGTTTTTGCTGGGAGAGGGAGCCACCTCTACCAAAACATCCTTTTCCCCTGCAGGGCCTTGCAGAGTGTGTTTCAAATGGTAGTGTCTGTGGGAGGGGAGAGGCATGGGAAGGTTGGCAGAGGGTGGCAAACTACACATTGGGTGGGACAGAGCCAATGGGTTACACAGTTTCCCTTCTCTTCCCTGTGGAAGTTATCTGGGAAAGGTAATAGAGCCTGGGCCTGTATTATCTTTCCCATAGAGCCACTTCCTCAGTGGTCATGAGGACAGCCGTGGCTAGCAGAGCCCATGGAGTGTGTCTGGCCTTGAACCATGCTATCAGGAATTGGGCAGGCAGACAGTGGGGGCTCCAAAGCTGATGCAGACGCACAGTGCGTCTCAGTGCGATGGCTCTGACTCTCTGCAGATCAAAGGTTTGTGATAGGGCCCCAGAACTCAGTATGTGGGACTGGGGTGAACCCTGCCCTCCTGACTGAATGGTGTTGGAGCTGCTCTGTGAGGAAAGCCTCCAGGAGGTGAGTGATCCAGCTCGGCGTACACTGCAGCGCATTTGAAGTTGAAGCAGTGGATAATTCCAAAATATTGGCTTTACAGAAAGGCTTTTTCCTGCTTGTTTTGTTTTTATGTGAAGTCTCCAAGCCTCCAAAGATCAAACGAAAGCTGTGCTCTTGTGAAATGCTTCTTCCCAAACTACAGTGGTTTCAGACGATTCCACTATTGATTCAGTTCAGCTCTGGTGGAAGAGGCCACCTTCAGAAAAGACGCTCACTGCTTCTACCAGCACTTGACTTCTGCAGTTAAATAATCATAAAATAATAAAAAAAAAATCTTCAAGAATAGGCGTCTGTATTCCAGCTAAATTAATACAACAGCTCTACCTTAAAAAGCATTCTAAAAGAGCCTCACCACTCTTCCCTCCTTTCATCTTTTCAGTCCAAGCTGTCTTCCTTACATCTCAGCTGTGAGAGGCACAACATGCTGCTCTCTGAGGAAAGAGAATCTCAGCTACAGGGAAGAGTTAGCTGCTAAATCAAACACATACATCTGAAAAGAAGCGACTCTGTACTTTTTTGGAGTAAATAACAGTGATCGTGGTTATCTTCTGAATTACAATTGGAAACTGTGTCCCCAGCCAATATAGCAGCTACAAAGATTCTAGAAAATACCACTAGCTATCTTGGAACACTTTACTTTCCTAAAAATCTGGGGTTAGATTTACATGCCCCTCCGTCTCTATTATACATGCATAGAGGAGTCCTCTGTGACACATTTCCCTTCTTGGGGCTGGCAGAGCCCTTTCTGCATGCTGGGGGATCAGTGTGGAAACAGAGTCATGCAGGAGGATGAACGGATAGTAGGAATACCCATCATCCCCCCCCACGCTGGCCTCACAGACGTTACATGGAAATGATGATATGATCCTAGGCTCCATCACTTTTTCTGTGGAGCTCCAGTCTAGGGATGCAATGGAGTTAGGTTGCTGGGGAGTTGGGTGCCAGGGCAGAGATACAGAAGCTCAATGTAAAATGGCAAAGTTTTTTAATGGTTTTCTACACACAATGGAGTCTCTGTGAGAGAATCATTATAGAGATTTCCATGCAAAAAGCCCCCTTGGGTGGGTTTTACTTTGAGTGGGGAGAATCTACCCTCTATATTTTGTTATTATGCCAAAGAAAAGATAAGAAATGTAATTCTTCTATGAAGTTTAATTATTTAACAGATCACTCTTTCATGTTACTTTCCTTCTACTATGATGTTCTTTTCTGTTTAAAATACATGTGATTTGCATTCATTTAAAATCCTAAAAACAAACTGTCAAAAAGAGTGTGCTATTGCAGCAACGTGCACAGACTGGTTCAGTAGTGCTGCAAGACTACTTTTTGTCTCATGCTTAACAAATGAAGATATGTCACTATGAACTCACCCTCTGGCACCGTTTCTGATATCACAGAGGACTTACGCTGCTATTAAAGGAGCTATCCCTGATTTACCATCCTCTAAGTGAGAGCAGAAAGAGGCCCCCTGTCTGTTGTGTTATTGCATGTATAGGAGGTGATCTAAAATGAAATGCAAGATAGGGAAATATCTGCACGACAGGCCTTAGGTGCTTTGTTGCCCATGGCAGAAAACGTTTTCGGTGGCCCCTCCTGCACCAACCCAAAATGCACAAGCAAAACACAACAACTAGAAAAAACTAACACACCAGGGATTTGGCACCCCTGAATGTGATCATTTGGCACCCCTAAATGTTGGCAGTCAGGTGGCTGCACCAATTGCCCACCCCAAAGGCTGGCCCTGAATATATGCTCTAAAAAAAGTGGTGATAAGATATGCAGAGATTAGCTTTCAAAACCATATGCGCACACTTTCTTCTTTTGCCCACACAGCTACATATTCGACATGTGCAATTATTTTTCTGCAGTTACAATGTAGGCACTTATTTTAAAAATAATTGGCTCAAAATACCATATTCATGTTATACCAACAATTTAAAAAATACAGACATTGGCTAATCTGCATTTTCTTCCCCAGTTATGTTCAGTTTTTAATCTATTGATTTAATTTTTCAAAAGAAGTTTCTAAAATTGCATGGAGAAGTATGAATGTCCAAATATTTGGCGAGCACTTTTTCAAGAGCAAGCTGTAGTTTGAGCTAGAACTCTTTGGGACATTATGCACACAATCGAATAGTTTGACATCTGTTGTAATTGCTAATCATTTTGCCCAGGCAAATGCAGTTTTTGTGTACAAATTAATTTATCCACTCACAATTACTTGATTATGAGAATTGATATGCTCAGATATTTAGGCTTTGAAAACCACACATTCAACTATAGTTAAGATTAGATCATTGGCCCCACAGTGAACAAAATATCTAAAATATTCTGCATGTAATTTCTTTACTTTTTCAGATAGAAGAGTTTCGAAGACTGAGGACACACGTTAAAGGTGCAGAACTTTTAGAAGGCTGTGATGGGATGTTAGGAGATAACTTTAGACCAACTCAGCCACTTAGCGACAGAGTCATCAGGGCTGCATTCCAGTAGCAAAAGAAGAAACAACAATGAAAACAAAGCTTTATTCAGGTAAGGGAAAGTTCAGCAGAAAAACAAAAGTGGAAAGTAAGTCTATTCAAACAATTTTCATGATAGAGATTGTGTTTTAGGAGACAATGCTTTTAGACAAATGTTCTGGGTAACCCATGTACTTTGAGCCTTGCATTATTTTAATTTTTCATCTGATACCACAATATGTTTTGCCTTTATCTGCACTCCCAAACACCTTGTAATAATTAGGTTCAATATAGCCTCTGTCCAATACTTAGTAAAGTCAGTTGGAGTCTTTTCATTGATTTCAGTGAACATTGGATTGGGCCCTGTTAGAGCAATTTGGTTTCCTGTGACAAGAAGTGCGCTAAACCTGAGGACAAGTGAGATTTGCCTAGTTGGATTCACGGGTTGATTTTTACATTTTGTATTTTTAGGACTCCAGTCACCAATGAGTCGTTTTAGTGTTACAGAGCTCCACTCCTTGAGACTGATAAAGATGGAAGAAAATGACCTCGTCTCAAAGGAGAATTGTTTCATTTGGATCTCCTCTGTCCTCTGTTAAAATGTTACTCTTTTACTCCAAATGCTGCATGTTTAGTTAGGCACAGCCAATGCATGCAGAAGAGGATGCTGAATATTTGGCCTTTTCATGGCTAATGTTAATCTGTTGTTCCATTAATTAGAGTAGTTATGATTGTTTCTTGCCTCAGTAATGTTTTTAGCTTCCACGGGCTTGAAGAACAAGAAGTAAAAGATGACTTTGGGTCCCGTGCATAGGTGCAAATACACATTTGAACCTTCACTACTCACACGTCAGTTAATCAAAACTCCCACAGTCTATTTCCCCTGACCTTACATTTAAAAATCCCTCAATATTCCAGCATAATTCACCAACTCTCATTACACTTAGATAACCAGTGTACTACACAGCAGCCTGCTGATGGGATATACTAACACTGAATAAAAGAGAACTTACTATGCAGACAATAGGATCAGCCCCAACTTGGTAACCAACATTATTATTTAACAGCCCTCCAACATTGTCAGGAAAATGGACCATTCCAGATGCACAAGCTACTCACTTGCTCTCTGTAATGCCTGATGATGCAAAATAAGTAGACATATCTCCATAGCTACAATGATCAACACACTCCTCCCACAACATACATTTCAGGATCCATAGGTCTTACACATACCTGTCACAATAATGTGATGTACCTCATCCAGTGGGTGAAATGAGACAATCATTATGTTTCTTGAATTAACTCTCAGAAAAATGATAAAAGACAAAAACATCATATCATCCATGGCCAAACACTTTTCACAAAGTGATCACTCCATCTCTGACCTCTCAGGCCACAAAGCAAACCTGAACAATACTTTCAAAAGGTGAGTCTGGGAGCTTAAATTCATAACTTTGCTAGACACTAAAAATCATGGACTCAGTAAAAACATCAGATTTATGGCTCATTACAACAATCGGTAACTCACTAACCCTCCTTTGTTCTATGACTGCAGAGGTGTTAACTGCCCACTTCACCTTGAATGGTCTCTGGCAACTTGTGTTAACTCCTTATGCTTAATAATTTGTATTTAGCTGTGACACTCTGAGTAATTTTACCATACCTGAAGCAGAGCTCTGTGTAAACTCAAAAGCTTGTCTCTCTCAACAACAGAAGTTGGTCAATAAAAGATATTACCTCGCCCACATTGCCTCTCTAATATCCTGGGACCAACACAGCTACAACAACACTGCAAACAAAAGAGAAAAACTAATAACATTCTGCTCAACCACTAAGAAAAGTTCTCACCCTGGGCAAATGGATGAGTAGAACATCTATAAAACTTCTCTAGCCCTGGAGTGTCTGAGTTTTGTACCAAAATACAAGAGCAATTAGGCCACAGTTATCCAATAAACTGCTCAGCTCTGCAGGAAGAATCCAAATACATAAAAGCAACAATTTCTGTAGCCCCAGGAACCACTGGTTAAAAAGAAAACAAGCACATATTGAACCTCACTTGGAAGAATGCCACCATTTGGTTTGTTATACGTAGAGGGGAGAATACTTCAGAATCCTGCTGGAGTGTGAAATCTTAGCCTGATTAATTCAATGGCAAAACTCCCACTTGACTTCAGTGGGACCAGGATTTCATCCCTCATCTTTATGAGATTATGTTTTGAGCTCCAGCTCCGAATCTTGATTGGCATAACAAGTGATCAGGCAGAAGATGGCCCCTCAGGTAGATTGGTAACTTGAAACGATCAGAAAATGGAGACATTAAAACCAATGGGTTATAAATGGTCTCTCTTAGTGTAGTAATCCTTTATATAGAGATAATATGAATGACAGAAACTGTTAAACAGGCTAGTGCAGAGGCCTAGCATTCTGGTGGAGGGCTTTAATCAATCCTTAAAAACATTTTCTAGGTAAGTACTTACCATGTATTTCATATCTGTGTCATGTACCGGCTGCACAGATTTTAACAGTGAAAATGAAATACTGGTCTCTCTGTCAGCATTGCTTCCACACTCCTATATTTAATTTTTGGACACATCCCTAAGCCCACGGAAACCTCAATTACATGGGCCTCTGCAGTCACAAAATGTCATCACTTTAATCTTGAAATGGGTGATTCAAATCAACTTGTCTCCTGCAGAAAAATTACTTAGGAAAATCACAGCAATATTTAACTACATTTTTTCCCTCTGTGAGTGAATAATGCCCTAAGGCCATTGCAGGTAATTCAGGTCTCCGAAACAGTGAAATTACTTTACATGCTGACTTTGAATTTTAAGCATGAAAGAGTTTCTTTTATAACTGTTGGAATTGAAATGTGAAAACATCCCCCTTTGCTTTTATGTTTGAAATTTTATTACATTTGTCAACACCTACAAATAATGGTTTTAAATAATCAGATTTGCCTTGGCCTTGCTTCACAAAATAACTTGCAGTTTCAATTTCCAAATGATGGATTTTTATATGTAAAATGCTAGTATTCGCTGTCGGGCTATGCTAGTTAAGGACTCTACAGTACTGAGAAAGATCTGTGGCTCTGGGCATTTTATAAGTCTACAGAAGACATGGATCTCGACTCTACACCTGATTGAATTATTTATCAGAAACTCACTTTGCCAAGGGCAGTCTTCTTTTTAGTTTTGGATGCATTAGTCCAGATAGCATCAAGCTAATCAAGGGGGAAGAGTATATCCTCACTGCTGAGTTTGTCTCTGAGGAACTCAGAGTATGATTTATGAAGGCTAAAAACTGCCCCTTCACAGTCCAGCCTTGGTCACCCCTGTCTAGAGAAAAGAGATTCTTGTCTTCTTCCCTGATCTCACTTCTATGTTCACTTTCTAGAGTGTTCCTGGCACTGTCCTCACTGGTGGGAGGGGCTGAGGGACTGTAGCATCAGGGATCCATGGGGAAGGCACCTACCCTACTATGTAGAGCAATCACATCAGGATGGCTAATGCTCTGCATTTTCTTCTCCTCAATGACAGTGTAGCGTCAATAAGAACTGTGTTGACACTGGCTGGATCCTACTGTGAATTTTATTAAAGCTAGTCGGAAAATGGATTTTCTGTCCCATGAAAAATTTGGAGATTTGGGAAAAAAAGCATCTAAAATAGGGATGAAAAGACAAAAATGTCAAAACAATTTTTTTTCTTTTCAGGTTAATCAAAATGTTTCATTGTGATTTTTACCCTATTTATTTTTATACAAAATAAAGTACATTGCTAAACAAAAAGACATTTTGAAATAAAAAAATGAAAATGTTCATTCTGAAAACATCAAAACAGGATGTTTTAACCTTTTCAAAACAGTTTTTCTCCAAAACCATTTTTGTCAAAATCTAAACAATTTGGCAAAAAAATTCAGTTTTGCTTACACAGCATTTTCCAACAGAAAAATGTTTTCCCAAAAGCTTTGGACCAGCTCTACTTAATAGCAGCTGTGAAATTCAGAGCTCCCACCGGAAAAGAACAGCAAATGATGCCAATGATAGCACCATCTCTTGTATTGCACATCTCTTTGACCCAGCTCTCCCCCCAGTAATTCACAGAGTGGCATCTACATAATGGCCAGGGAGGGAGTGCTCCCTCCCTTCGCAGGGAAGGTTACTTTTTGGAGGGTCACTTCCACTCATATATATTTCTGGTTTTATTGTTCCTTAGCTATTATATCTATAAAGGCTGGCAGACTGTGTACACACAGGGTTATCAGTATTCCTATGAGTAGGTGAGCTGACTATTTTCTCCCATTATTTAAGTTAGCAGGGTTTGGCAGCAGGCTTGCTGCCAATGAGTATGGAGGCCCCCTCCATTAACATCAGAGTTCCCCCCGAGTTCACCAATCTATCGGGGGAGGAGGAACCAAATGATTCAGACGAATGTATTGTGTAGCGAGGAAGAGAAGAGGGTGCTTGAAAGGTTTCATTGTTTCCTAGTGAATCAGGATGTGGGCTCTGTGTATGCCACATTCATAAATTTGCAGAACATCTGCTCCTCAACATTGACTGAAATCTTTACAGAGCTGAGGAAAGATCTAGGCGATTATCATCAAACAATGTGTTATACGTTGATGGCAATATATGGTAGTGGATTTAATGAGCTACAAAACTTAAAGGAAGAGATGATATAGAGAACATATTTCTTGGTAGGGGGTTTTCATTCAAATTTTAAACAAATGAGTCATTTATTTTGCAGTTGCCTTCTACTCTCAACAATCCACTAGCAGCTCTATAAAGTGAAAATTACCCAGGTAGTGTTATCCCTCAGTGATAGTAGTCTGACATCTCAACTTCTCAGTTAACACCAGTACCTGATAGTGTTAATATCTGAGATCGGGGTTTATTATATGATGTTGCTGAAGCTGGGTCCCCTCTTCTGAACTACCATTACCCATGAGAAAAGTTGTTGCTGCAGGGGGTTTCAAATAATTGAGGTGAAGCCATATTGTCAGCATGACCTTAGCAGAGCCAGATCCCTTACACAATAGTACCTGCCTCTCCTAGAGCTGGTGGTGACAGGTAGCCCCTCTCCCCCACCACACACACATATCCCAGAAGACTTGTTTCCATTTCCAGTCTCTCTCAGACCACACCCACCACCTGCAACACAACTAGTGCAGAAAAAGCTCATTGCAGCATATTTGTCCTACGACATGCAGGACTTAAAAAAAAATCCACAGATTCCAATAAAACTTTTATTTAAAAAATCATTTTGGGGCAAATACCACACAAGCAGTTTTCAGCTCAATAGCAATTCATTTCAGGAAGTTCTGAGCAACTGAAAACAGGAGCAGTGTTGTGAACCTTTATGACCGATATCGCAAATCTTTCAATATATGGTGTTTTTCCAAGAGCCTCCTCTAATGGAATGCAATTGTTACCCAATAATCTCAGCTGTCTTTAGAAAAAAGTATGTTACCAGCTTCCATAGGTGCTGAGAAAAGCTACAAACTGTGAACCCTAAATGCTGCAACACTAGAAGGCAAATAAAAAAACCCTCCTATTTATTATTTTTTAAAACACATGAGTTTATAATGTCATTTGGGGCCTGACTCACAATTTTTGAATGTGTGAGTCTTACACACAAATGATCTAACACAGAAATGGGCTAATATTTATCTAATGTGCAGATAGGCGTTCTTTCAATCATGTATTTTTGACTGGCGATTGCATTGTATATAATTTCCTATGGCTCTATTACCCTCTATTTTCATGATAATCTTCAATATTTTGTCAGCCATTGACTTGATAGACATGCCTTTTGCTCTATAGTATCAATGTGGCCTCTTTGAATACTCAGTAAGGGTATGTCTACACTGCAACTGGGAGCATGCTTCCCAGCCCGGGTTGACAGACATGCTCTAGCTCTACTCAAGCTAGCGCACTAAAAATACCAGAGTAGCTGGGGGTAGAATGAGCCACAGCTTGGGCTAGTTACCTGAGTATAAACCCACCCAGACCTTTGGGTACATATTCGGGCAGCTAGACTGAGCTGCCACCTGTGCCACCACCAGCTACAGTGTAGACCAGGGTGGGCAATAATTTGTGCAGGGGGGCCACTCTATGAATTTTGGTAAGTTGTCAAGGGCCGCACATTTCTACTATATTAACGGAGGGGGTGTGGGGTCTGGGAGGGAGTTTGGGTGCATGAGGGGGCTCCAGGCTGGGGCAGAGTGTTGGGGTGCAGGCATAGGGTGAGGGGTGTGGGCTCTGAGAGGGAGTTTGGTGCAGGAGGGGGCTCCAGGCTGGGATAGAGGATTGGGGTGCAGGAGGGGCTGCAGGAGTGGGTTCTGACCTGTGGCAGGGGGTTGGGATGTCAGAGGGGGTGCAAGATGCAGGCTGTGGCCGGGAGGCGCTTACCACAGTCAGTTCCTGGCCGGTGGCACAGCAGGGCTCAGACAGGCTGCCTGCATGCCATGGCCCCACGCCTCTCCCGGAAGCGGACGGCTGCTGCTGGCACATCTCTGCGCACCCCTGAGGGGGAGGGCAGTGGGTCTCTGTGCGCTGCCCGCACCCACAAGCACTGCCTCCCAGCTCCCATTGGCTAGTTTCCAGCCAATGGGAGCTGTGAGGACGGTGCTGGGGCCAGGGGCAGCATGCAAAGCCGCCTCCCCCTGCCATGGGTGTGCAGAGATATGCCAGCAGCAGCCGGCTGCTTCCGGGAGCGGCGTGGGGCCATGGCAGGCAGACAGCCTGCCTGAGCATCCCACTGCACAGCGGGACTTTTAGTGGCCCAGACTTGGAGATCATGAGGTGGAAGAGGAGGCCAGACAGATAAGTTAGTCATGGCAGGCCGGACAGAAATGTTAGACAAGCCGAATCTGGCCCGTGGGCCATATTTTGCCCACCCCTGGTGTAGACGTACCCTTTGTTATTGATCCTGAAGGTGCTGAACATTCTAGGCCTGAATCAGCAAGGTCTTTAAGCATGTTTCAACTTTTGCATTCAGTGGAAAGTTAGACACATTTTTAAGTACCTTGCAGAACTGGGGTCTATGACCCTGATCCTGTGCACATTGTAGTTAATGGCAGACCTCCCATAAACCTGGATGGTGCAGGATGAGGCCAGGAGAGGTCATCGAGTCCAGTCCCCTGCCCGCATGGACCTGCATGTCTGAGCAGAGGCATAGATTGTGTGGAGCTTTGGTGCCACCCCTAACATATTAGTCAGTAGAGTTGGCAGGATGTCAGAGTGAGGGGAGAAGACGCTGTAATAGTCTACACCCAATAAACAGGTGGTGCAAATGTTTCCCTTCATGAGCCAGAGAGCTGTCCTCGGGTGGTGCAACTAGACACCTCCCTCTACACAGCGGAAAGGGTCAGTGTAGCCCACAGGAATGAGCATCATATAAATAGATGTGATCCATACATTTCATATAATGTTTGTAAAGTATGTCACATGGCAGAGCATGAATGGAAACCCAGGCAAGAGATGGTATATGCAGCAATGCATTGCCATTATGAGACTGAATTAAGGAAACTATGGTTCTGTTAGTTTGTTGTTGCTGAGTAAACAGCTGAGGCAGATTTCTGCAAACTTGACATTTCACAGATGTTGACATTACCAATCAATAAGTATCTTTTTTCCCAGTTACTAGAAGCCTTTGCGGTTCTTGAAGCTCACAAAGAAGCTGCCCTGGGGAAATTCCAACACATTGGGATTTTATTCTTTCCTGTTATGTTGATACAGAAGCTGGAACAAGCTTTCATCAGTCATTCATCACTCTGATGTGATTACCATTCTTCTCTTCTCCCTAGTTTTAAGAAATACTATCAACATGTGTTTGTTCGAAAAGTACAGGCTGATGTCTTAGAAGTGAAGAAATAGGAACATTTGCGCATTTAAACCTTGTTCTATTTTTCAGTTAATGACTCCATCACAGCCATTTCAATTCCTCTTACTGTATCCACTGGTTAAGGTTCAGTATTTAAAAATCAGGTTAGTTTTACTGTTAAGTTTCAGGTTTAAAAAAGGCTGTACTGTATATTGCCAAAATCTAGTGTTGGGTTTCCTCCTTTTGCAAAGACTGCTGTGTGGGGCTTAGCTCTCTGGCCCCAATTCAGCAAAGTACTTGAACATACACTTACCTTTGAGCACAGCACTAGTCCCATTGAAGTCAACAGGACAACCTACATGCTTATGTAACTCACACACTTCCTGGGTGTGGTGCTCTGTCCCCTCTAGTGGCACCGAGACCCTTAGAGATTAATGAGTCTGCTCTACAGCCTTAGCTAATGGCCATGTGGCTTTTAGGTCATGCAGTAAAGGTACATGCACTAAGCTCCAGAGGTCCCAGCCACCCACCCACCGACAACCAGGGTCTGTCAGCGTTACACTTACACTGTGTGTGCTTAAATATGTATTGGAGCCAATACTATTCAATACCTTCATTAATGACTTGGATAATGGAGTAGAGTGAATACATAAAATTTGTGCATAACACCAAGCTGGGAGGGGTTACAAGCACTTTGGAGGACAGAATTAGAACACAAAACGATCTTGGTATGTTGGAGGATTGGTCTGAAATCAATAAGATGAAATTCAGTAAAGACAAGTACAAAGTTCTACACTCAGGAAGGAAAAAATATCAAATGTACAAATACAGAATGGAGAATAACTGGCTAGATAGAAATACCACAGAAAAGGATCTTGCAGAGATAGTGGATCACATATTGAATGTGAGTCAACTGTGATGCTGTTGGGAAATCTCATTTTGGGATGTATTAACAGGAATATAAGACATGGGTAGTTTTTGTTCTGCTCTGCTTGGAACTGATAAGGCCTCAGCTACCTTACTGTGCCCAGTTTTGGTTGCCACACTTTAAGAAAGATGTGGACAAACTGGAGAGTGTCCAGAGGAGAGCAACAAAAATAATAAGAGATTTAGAAAAACTGACCTGTAAGGAAAGGTTAAAAGAACTGGGCCTGGTTAGTCCTCAGAAGAGAAGACTGAGCAGGTACGTAACAGTCTTAAAATATGTAAAAGGTTGTTAGAAAGAGGACTGTGATTAGTTGTTCTCCAAGTTCACTGAGGATATGACAAAAAGTAATCGACAGTATACAGCAAAGATTTAGGTTAGATATTAGGAATATCTTTCTAACGGTAAGGGTAGTTGAGCACTGGAAGTTATCTAAGTAGTTGTGGAATTTCTGTCATTGGAGGTTTTTAAAAGAAGGTTAAATGAACACCTGTCAGGTATGGTCTAGGTATAATTAAAACAGCCTCAGCACAGGGGGGATGGGCTAGATGACCTCTCAAGATCTCTTTCAGACCTACATTTCTGTGATTTTGTGGCGCTGGATCTGGGTCAGAGTGTTTCTCACCAGGTATGATCAATCCCTATGAGAAGGAGGGAATTGTCTCTGAGCTGGAATTACATTTTCAGAATGAACACAGTGTTGAAATTGTCTTTGTTTAACCTGTAGTTGAACTGCTTTATAAATACCTAAATAGAGATAGGTAGAGAGATACATACACAGCATGTCAAAATCTTTTAGACTATTAACAACAACAACAAAATATTTTGCTTTCTTTCTAAAGCTAAACAAAATCAAGAGATGGCCTGGGGTCATTATCTTTAGGTTACTAGTACATATTTTCACTTAGACAAGAATCCACATCATAAAAACCATCATCACCGATAGCAGCCCCATGATCTTCTGCTCCTTTCGCCGCTGAGGTTCCAGAGAGCCCTGATCTCCTGGGAACCCCAGCAGCAAAAGGAGCAGAATGTGGGGCTGCCAGGTGGCCCCACACCAGCAGCTCCTCAGGCGCGGCTGTACCGTCCCAAGCCCAGCCCGCAGCCCTTCCATGCAGCTGCGTCTCCTGAGTCCTCCCACCTGGGGTCTGTACAGCAGAAGTCTCCAGCGCAGTGGGAGGAGGACAGAGTCCACCCCAGGTAGCATGGAATAGATGTGGCTCATGGGGAGGGGATGGGGAGAGCGCGGGGATCTCGGGCTGGGGGCAGGGTGGGGAGGAGTCATGTGCGGGTCACATGGAGAGGTCATATGCCCCCCCGTCCCTCCGATGAGTGCAGCATGCCGCCAATAAATGATTTCTACTTCCACCACTGTTAATTTCCTGTCTGAAGTCCCAGTCTTATGTTTGTGACACAAAAACTACCGACTGGGTGGAGCATTGTGATTTCAAAAGTTTTGATCAAGATGCTTCTGTAATCTCCTAAGCAATAAATTCTTTAATGCAAGAAATGACCTTTGAAATAAGAGATCAGCAGAATTGCCTTGGAAACAATGCTTTTCAGAATTTGGAATGAATTATCAGTTGCTTTTTATGGCTATTTTATATGTGTTAATATTTACTTCTTTTGCAATTGATTTAAACTGCGGTATTCTAATAATAGGCCCCCAAAATTTCCCAGGTAAAATGTTTACAGTTTATGGCCCTGATCTTGCAAACTGCTGTCTATGAACTTACCTCACTGGAATCAATGAGACTCGATATGGATACAGGTTCTACCCATGGAAAGCAGTCTCCAGGATCAGGGGCATAAACTGAAAAGAAACATTTCACCTGGGGAATTTTCTGATTAATACACACACATATTTTTTTCCAAACTCGTTTCATACACATAAAAAAAAGCTGTTGTTTTGGCTGATAAAAATCTTGTACAATATTTATCTCTAGTGCAAGATTTATCTAATAGAACATTACTACTTGTAATATAACATGGTAGTAAAATTATCCTTAAACAAGAATAAAGGGTAAACTTGTAACACTATTAATTAACAAAATTAACATTTTGTCGCATAATACTTTACTTTACATATATTTGCATAATAAACACAATACAAAATCCTCACATTTATGCTTAACTAGACTCTTTGCCACAAACCTTCCTTTAATACAATAGTTGCCCAAATCCCAATTCAACTTAATTTCACTGACTTTGATTTCTGGACCAAAAGCATTAAGCTTGAAGTAGTGAAAAATGTATCATGTGTGCATTCAATTAAGGAGTAATTAGATTCTCAATCACCCTTACATCACACGAGGGATTAGCCAAGAAAGAAGAGAGAATCTACTCACTGTAGTGTATAGAACAGTTTTGTTAATTAGTTTAGCACTAATTGAGATTGAGAAAGTGTCAGTGTGTCATAACGTAGGTTTGCCTACATAGAGCTGTCTTTGAGAACTGTGGTCCAGAACTTGTAAACTAAGGCTATTGATGTTTTCACTTCAGTGATTTATGGATTACGCCCTACCTGCCTAACAACCCCCTCAATAATTATGCCAACAATACCAGTTATTTATTTTTTGAAATGCTATTAGGCTATAGCCCCAAGGAAGCCACAGTGAGGAGTGGGGATCCATTGCAGGGGCACCCCTAGACATTTTTCACACAGAACACACAACTGAACCACTCGCACTTTAATTTAACATAGCACCATTCAGGTTTGGCCCAGCTGCCCCTCTGTCATGATGGAGGAGCCACCAGGCCAAATGTTACTGAGTGGCATTGCAGCCTAGTGCACCAGGTCACAACACCACTCATTGTGGGGACCCTCTCAAACGGGGGCTTGAGGCAAACTGCTCCTCCCTCCTCCTCCCAGGGCAGTGTTATGTACCATTTGTAAGGCTGTGAGGGCCACTGTGTTGTGCTGGGCACTCCATAAACACCTGAGTTTACAAGCCAAGATACATCCAGTGGTGGGAGCCTGCTGGGAGGAAAACTTGGCAAGGCTGCCATCAGGGTGTTTACTTCACATCCTTCCATTGGGCCTATCCCCAAGCTCCATGGATCCCTTGAGAGTTGTAAGGAGATTAGGGAATAACATGGAAGCATGGGGACAGTTGTATAGATGCCTTTGCACCTCCTCCACATTAGACCCTTAGTTCCCTGCAGCTCTCCCTTGCTCCTTGACAGGACAGCCACAGCATAGCCATACTGCCAGGGAGTAGCTGTCCCGGGACCTTTTAAAGAATTGGGGCTCTCCAGAGAGGAGGGGGTTCTGTCTAAAAGCCAACACATTCTCAGAGGAACATTCACACCTCAGCATTTGGTGCTCCATGTTTATAGATTTAGATGAGGTATTTTTAACAGTAAAGTAAGGTTACTTGTCAAATACAATGAAATAGTTCATTACATTCACACCAGCCATTTCAGGACAGGTAAGATGAAGAGCATCACAGGTTATTTGATTGGAAGGATATGGATGATACGTGTTTGTACAGCACCTAGCACAATGGGAAACTGATCCATGACTGAGGTCATAGATATTGCCATGATACAAATAATAAATAATAATATTATTTCCCTAGGTATGTCTATAGGATAGACCTAAATGAATCTCCTTATTAATTGAAAATTGGACTTCAGCCTGCAACATGCTGAGCAATTCCTGCAAGGTACACAGTAACCTCAAGAAACATACAATGATTGCAGGGTGCTCAGCACTTCACACAGTTGGGCCCCTGAATCCAGGCTATACAGTTACATTTATTTCTCTAGTGACCATTTGTATTATGCACATTATCAGCAGTTTTCCAGTTGGTCCGCTGGGAAACACATGGCTTGCTACAGCATTAGGGTTGGTTTGAAGTTATGATGATGGTACTATTTTACTAGTATGCTTAACATTTTGACATGTTCATGTCGACTTTTTTTCTTCTCTATTAAATGTTTCAGCTTCTCCTGGAAACAGAAGAGAAGGAACTGCTATAAAATTCAGATCAACAAAGGCTTAATTTTTTTCAGTGGGTTTTGTGGAATACTTACTCAGAAATATCAGGCATGACTGATCTTGCTCACGTCAGTTTTTCTCCATTGCTTTCAGTGAATTTCCTTCTGATTTACACTGGTGTAAGTGAGTATCAGTCCATCCTGTCATTGAAGGATACACTCTGCAACTCTCCCCACCTGCTGTCATTAAACTCCTGCTTCAGTTTCCCCGGTCTCCCTAGCAGGACATAAACAGTCCTTCAGACCCACTGTGGAGGAATTTCAGTAACATAATTGTTCCACTCTCTTTTCAGAGAGGGGGAAGACAATGCTCCCACAGTGCCCTGGGATGAGAAATGGAAACTTTTGAGACTGCTGCTTCGGTTTAACCACAAAGCCTGTATTGTCTGCCTTCATCTAATTCAGCCTTGATAGACAGCTGTGACAGTTGGCCTGTCCACATGGTCCAGTGAAATTCTGGGAATGGGCTGTACATTAAAAAAGGAAAACACATTAAAAACCTCCCAGTCACCGCTGTTATCTTTTTACATTTTAATTACTGTTACTGACATACTACAGTTTCTGTATTGTAGCACTCTGTAGCTGTCTACAATGCAAATAATACTCGTTTTAAGTTTGAATGTGAATATACACACACACACACACATCAAATTCACATGTTTTGGATATTTTGATTTTTTTATTTTATTTAGTAGTATCTCTTCATGTGTTGGCACTAGCCAACATTTCTCTTGTAGAGGAGGGATCAAAGATGCATTCTACAATGTTACTAAAATCATTGTTTGTTCATGGGGAAGTTTATACAACTTCAGAAATAATTGCAGAGATGGAAAGAACTTGCATCCCTGCAAAAACTGTGCCCTTAAACCTCAATGCATAGTTTATTTGAAATGTAGCAGAATGCAATTGGCATTATTAGGATTCTTTTTAAAGTATGGAAAATTAACTGATGTTGAAATAAACTGAATTGTGTTAATTATTTTCTACGCATTGAATAGTTGAGTTTTGCAGAGAAATATTCTATCCTTATGCAGAAAATTACAGGGCTTCATCCATGTATGTGCTGTGTCATTCACAAGGAAGGGAGAGGTTATACATGGTGCTGCACATTGATGAAAGGGGCAAGTTAGATTAAAACCGGTGCAATGCTGTGTTGCCCCTTAGCACTGTATACTGCAGTGAGGGCAGCTCTATCTGGTGTCTAAGCCCAGTCCACACACAACACAGGGAAGAAGGGAGTAGCTTTTGGAAAGGGAAGCAGAGCCAGATTGATGAAACCTGCAGCCTAGATGATGAAAATATCTTGTAAAGTAAAGCTGTCAGAGGTGGCTTGGATCTACATAGGTAACAGTGTACCCTGCATCATCAATGCTGGAGCCAGGGATTGAGAGGGCAGGTTTGAGCGTGGTTCTGCGTGAGTAGAAAAACTCTCAGTCACAGATGGTGAGCCCCATGCAGGGGAACAATGGAGATGCAAACACAGGGCTCACAAAAGGAGGGTTAATACAGAGGAGCAGACTGGTGAATCATCAATCACAAAGGCATCACCGTGCTATGCTAGGCGCAGTGTCACAATGCATGTTTGATCCAGGTTTTCAGCACTGCATAATGAGCAGTTGCTGCATAAACAGTTATGGAGTCTCACAATCATTTATGTGCATATTAGGGCAGCTGGGAACAATAGAGCAGACCCAAACATCAAACAGAGGTGGGGAAGCAGAGTGGATGCTATACACTACCGTATGTGTCCGGGGCAAGCTGTACATAACAGAAGCCATCACTATCACACAGAGGGAACACAGACATAAATAAAACTGTCTGTCATACCATACAATGCAACAAATACACACAGGACATGCACTAAGCAGCAGATGTGACATATGTTCAGAATGAAATTGCCCATTTGTTTTCAGCATACAAGAGGCCAATGCCTTATAACTAGAAACTGGGTGAGATTTTCAAAGGGGAGTTGGATGCCTATGAAAAATTCACCCTGAATTTTTAGGGTTAAACTTGCTGCCACCCCCAGTTTTTTACCTGGTTTTAGCACCTTTTCCCCATGGGGCCAACAACCATGATATCTGGTTGGGACTCAAATTTTCAGTACTGGCAATCAGCATGCATATAATCGGAGCATTCGCTACCCCTACCACCCTATTAACAAAGGAGCCACTTGACTGCCTGCTGCTGCTGCTTCCTCCGCTCTTGGACAGCAACTCCCACTATCTGCAGCAGCAGTTAGCAACCACTGATAACAACAAAATAATTGCCTGAGATCCTTCCTCCACTGAGGAGGCTCTATTTGTCAGGGAAGGTGGAGTCTCTGACTCCCCCTCCAGGAAAAAGGCTCAGCGCTGGCAACCGTAAAGCAGTCTCTACTCTGCAGGGGCTGGATTGGATCGGTTAGACTTTTGCCAGTGAACTGCTACTGTTTCCTAGCTGCCATGATGTGCTCCAGTAGCTCTGCTTTCATTTACAAAATAATTAGGGGCCAGAAGTCGATGGACCTAGGCCAATTTTTGGCAGCTGGGTACCCGGCCCTGGGTCTCTAACCTTTGGGAAACCTCCAAAATGTAAACAAATCAAGCTCTGAACTCATTGATTTCCTGGGTCCAGCTTTAGCTCATTCAGAAGAAAACTGGTGGTAGGTCTTTCCCCATTTGCACATAACATGTTAATGGCTGAATATTAGCTGATGGATCTATCATTTTAATATGACAAATATTGAGCTTATGATGAAATCTGAGCTATTTATATTCTCCAAATAAAATGTGTCCCTTATCTTGGGCTGTACTATGTTATCCTGGCTGTGAAATAGGGAATACATTGCCAAGCAAATGATGTAATGTCTCCCTTAAAAAAATCCATTATTTCTCTTTCCTGTGCTCCATTCCTGTGTTTACTGTACTTTGTTGCATTGCTTTGTGCACTGATGGTCATAGGTAAAAGTGCTACAACTGAGGAAGGGAGGGAGCTTAGCAGACCTGGCTCTTCAACATTATTTTTATTTTGAAGGTTAGACTTTTGAAGGAAAGAAAAACAAAAAAGCAATCACATAAAACTGTGTTGTGTATTTACAGCTAAACCTCATCCTAACAGCAAACATGGTCACATATCATACATGTCCTAATTATAAAGGGTTGTTGTCAAACCAATTTCTGTGTGTTAAGAAATCTTTCCTTTTGATAAATAAAGATGGATAAATTTCTCTGGCTTCAATATGAATTCTTCAGGTGTGAGGTCTGCAGACCTGGTCCTTTGTCTTATGCTAACACCATTCTGCACACACAGCTTCTATCGATAACAGAACGCCTCAGTGAGACATCTACAGGTATGGGTGCCTATTAATATATTTGAAAAATTCTAAGAAACAATAGTACATAATAAATGTGAACTGAGGACAATATATGGTCACAGATTAATTATTTCCTTTTTAAAATGACATAAGTTTCTGATCCAGATTGCCATATAACACTTAAAGAATATTAAGGATATATATTTAATTTTTATGGTTCTCAATACCATTTCAAAGACTTCTTTGAAACTGAGTTAAGGGTGCTGGGCATAAAATAATTTCACAGACAAAATTTCTGCAATGTAGGACAAAAGATTCCTAGCATGATCCAAACCAACCTTCTATAGCCTTCAAGAGAAAGTTAGTCTTGAGGCAGAAAACCAAAAGAAACCCAACTCTGGGCAGGGAGGTTTGTGGGGAAGAACCTTTTCTTTAATTGGTCTTCCCACTGCCTAGGGGCTGAAATTTCTTTTCTTTGACCCATTCGATAGCCCACAGGAATTCTTACAGCCTTCCAGCTGATGCAACCCCAACAGGAGAAGCGGAACAGGCTCCAGGTGGCATACAAATTGTCTCAGAAAGGACTATCTGGTATGTGTCTGTGTGTCTGCGTGTCTGCCTCACCTCCAAAGAGTAACTGAGGGCCCATCATTGTTGTAGATGTGTTGAGCTTAGTGTAAAAATGCTTAAAAATGAGGACGCAACTTAGAAAAATAAATTTTATTGAGAGAATTATTAAACTGAACTTAATTGACACTGTATAAGCAAGTTGGAGAGGGTGAGTTCCAGATCTTTCTTGTCTCACAGAAACCCCACCCACCAAAACTCTACCATAGCCTATCAAGTTGAGCATTACACCATGAGACCAAACTCTTATTGGTTGATTGTACCTGGAGAGCATGACGCCGTTCCTAGGTTATTGTGGAGGCAGCGGCCTTTTACAAATGAATCCTTCCATGGTTGTCCCGTACACCACAGCGGGAGAGAGGAAAGACTTCCTGGCTTGTAAAAATGAGGGACTCCCTCACTGTCAGGTATGGGGAGGGGGAAAGAGGAGAGAGATCACTGTTTGGTTTGGGAGTGTGGCAAGAGGAAAATCTTTGACCTGATGGATGGCTTTTTCCTCCCTAGCTGAGTTCCACAATGGAAGTGTCGGCCAGGCATTGGTCTTTGGGATGGGTCAGTCCTTTACAGTCTTGCCCTGCTAATTGAATGTCAGGCAACTGAAGAAGAATTCACACACATCTCATGATGTTGGAATGGTGGACAATGCACAGACAGTGTGTATGTGTCTATATATAATTTTATATATATTGCACACAAAATGCATTAAAAGAATGTTGTTAAGATTGCAAAGTCAAGAAGTTAGGAAATACTAGAATTAAGGCTGCCTGTGCAACCTTAATCCTCCCCCCCACAATGCATAAGCATTATAATACAGTGTTTAATTACATGATCAGATACTATTTTTCCCCTCAGGAATCCTCTCTCACTCAGTGCACAAGATGGATTGTGCTGATTCAACCTTTTTCCCCACCCCGTTCTTCAGTGTGTGGCCCCAGACCTTCTTTACCACACACTATTCAAACCCTGCTCCGAAGATAGAATAATTAATTTCCTCCTGGACTCTTCTCTTCATCCTATCTGTCTCTTAGTCTTGGCTTCTAGGCACCTTTTCTTCCCTGCCCCTCTCCTGGTTTCCTGTTTTTCCTGACTCCAAGTACCATCTTCCTCCCCAGGGCTCTTTGTGTAATCTCATTACCCCCTCTCTCCATCTCCATCTCCTTATCCTAGTCCTCCCCTCACACCCCAGCTTCTCATCAGATGTGTTTCCCCTGTGCCCTGTGGTTGTTAATCCAGTCTCCATGCCCAACCAGTCCCAGTCTCCCCTGACCCAGCTCCTCATCTGATCTCAGTCTCTCTCTTAACTCACTGGCTCCTAGCTCCCCTCTATTCCCCCCTTCTGTTCTCTGTTCCAATATCCTTGCTCAGCCAGGTCAAGTGTCCCGCTGGCTCACAGTCCCAGTTTCCTTGCCCAGCCAGTCCCGATCTCCCTCAAGCTCCCAGTCTCCTTCCCCTTGCTCCCACTCTCCCCACCAAGTGCTGGTCCCCATTTCCCTCTCCACCACAACAGATTTCTGTTCCAGTTTCCTCCCCAGACTCCTTGTCCCAATTTACTTTCCTCCTCCCAGTCATGCTTTTGTCACCACTGCATTTAAATCAGGCAGCTTCCTCCTCCATACTGCTGGGCCTAGCAGGGAGTCATTGAGAGCACAGGAGAGACAGGCTCCCTGCTCTTGGTTCTGGTGTCCAGTCCTGTCTCGACTCAGAGCAGCCGAGATCTATAATTGCTAAGAAAGTCATGCTCAGACTCAGGCTGGAGCATTCCCAGTGCACACAGAGCCGTGGAGATTTTAGCTGCTATATTCTAAGAAGTCTCTGAGCATGTGTGAACTGCAGTTTTTCAAAGAGGTTATAACTTGGCCAAATTTCACAAAGACACCAAAAGCTGCATTCATGACACAAAGGCCACCCCACCCTCTCAAATTTCAAGTCCCTACTCCAAAGCAGAGGGGCACTGACGCTTTTCAAATAAAAGGTCACCAGAATTTTTTAATGTGGACAAAATAATGATTTTTTCCCTAGCCTTATACTAAGAAACAGCTGAACTGTTTTGGCTAGAATTTTCCAACATGTTCAATCTGAGGCAGATACCCAGTATGGAAAATTTCAGTCCAAATGGTTTAAGTTTGGCAATGTTATAACAGGGCCCTATAATAGGGCAACCTAAATAAAGGTAGTGTTACCCACCTATAATATATATATATATATATGTTACCCCGCGTATTATATATATATAAAATCAGCTGTTCAAGCCTCTGAATATCACAGTGGGAAAAAGGAATTTTGCTTATTAAGCCTCCATCTTTGCAGCAAGTCTGTGGTTGGGAGCTCTTCTATTATTTATTTATTTATTATTATTATTATTATTATTAATACAAGACTTGCATCTTGCAAGTTCCCATGTCCATTGCCCAACATTACTCTTTGCTTTGTTTCCTCCAGGAAGACAGTAAACAAAGCTTTATTTGAGAAACTGCATTTCATCCCACGTGCAATAGACACCCTTTGTTACCATACACTCCAGCATTTATAAAGCAAAGAGTTTTCTAAGGATGGCGCTTTGGAAGCACAAAGGGAATTGCATGTCCTCATTATTTCAGATGATATCTGTTTCTGTGGCAGAGACAAAAACATCTTATTCTCACACAGAGGTAAAGCCCACTGTTTCCCATAGGCTTTACTATAAATATACACTACAAATAGAGCTTTCTAAACTGCCTCCCCTGTAAACATCTGACAGTGCTGAATATAAAACAGATGAAAGGTATGGTAACAGAGTGAAACACATACAATTGAATATGGTGCGTCATGTCAACAATATTTTATATGATATACTTAAAAGCAACTTTGAAAAATGTGTATGTAACTTGATTTTTATTTCTGATGGATTGAAGAATATCAGTGGAAAGTAAATTCCATGATTGTGGATCATAATTAGAGAAAGGCTTGATCTCTTTAGCTGAACAATCTAATATGGGTTGAGCAAAAAGCAAGCCAGAAGTAGGGAAAAGGTTTAGTTGGGGGCGTAGAAAATTGCAGTAACTCACACAGATAAGAAAATGTTTACTCAAGAGACAAATCAAAAACAAACACAAAAAATCCTGAAAGCAATCTAGTATTGGGAAGGAAGACAGTAACAATTACCTAGTGCATGAGGTTTAGAGTGATATTAGAGAAAGTGATTTAGCAAACGTGCTTCAGCATTTTGAACCACTTGATTTCATAGCATTGTATGTTTTAGCCAACCTGCCATCACTGAATTTTAAAAAAATCAGCTCTAGAAACTCAAGACTCAAGGGTATCCCAAAGGATCCACAGCACAGCAAGGACCAAAGTGAAGGGTTTTATTTCACACAGAAACTCAAAAGCAGCAGAAGTCTAAGCTGATAGGGTCCTACGCATGATGCCTTCAGACCAAGAGGAGGTTGAGAAAAGTTTGCATGGATCTGATGTTTACTTGCAATGTATTATTCAACCAGTAGGTGTTTGTGTGCTATATAGCATTTCAGACAGGGTGTGGTCCTTGGTAAACAAGGAAGACAAAGATGAAACTCAAGCAGTGTGGATTCTGTCTGAAGTTGGTAGCTGTGTTCTCTTACAAGTGCCCCTTGCTTAAGAAAGATTTTGATTGCATAGGTCTGGACAGACCCTGCAGGGAAGTCCTATATATGGAAAAACAGAGCCATGAAAATTAAGAGGAATCTATGGATAGGACCCTTTCTCCTGGTCATATCATGTCCCAAAGAAAATTCAGAAAGAGATGGCTACAATCAAATAGAAATTACTGCTGCCTAAATTGGCATGAATTCCCATTAAGCAGGCTATTTGGCTCAAAAGAAGAGGCGGTAAACATAACAAAGATTGCTGTGAGGCAGCTGTAGCAAGTGTACATGTGGGTAAGGGTGGATGCAATGTCAATGTTAACAAGGGGGTCCTCAAGAAGAAAGTTAGAAACTCGGCATGGGAAATGGGCAGGGTCACCACCTCCCTGGCAGAACCGGGTCCCGAGATCTGAGAACTCCAGCCATGACACAGACTCACTGAGACATACCCTAGCAAGTAGCCACAGGTACTGTAGCAACTGCAGCTGTGCAATTCTGCTCCCTCTGTGGGTGTTCCACATATTTGCTGCTTCTAGCATCCGTTTCCTTGGCAGCACTTGTACTGCGATGGAGATCTATTTATTGTGGGGGCCTGTAGCTGAACTTCCAGATACTTTTAGCCCCTGCCATGCTTTCAGAAGTTGTCTTTGTGGCAAATCGCAAGGCATTCTCGCTGCATTTTTACGCTGGCTGTTACTTGTGCAATTTAACTGTTATTTATTATCTATTTGTCCAGTGCAAATAATGTGTTCAGCACTGTGCAAGAAACAAAGATCGTCAAGAAGTACAGAAGTACTCAGGTGAGGCTTGAGGGTGCCCAGTGCTTCACAGAATAGAGCCCATTGAGAAGACAGAACAAACCGGGACATCTAGAGGTCAAAATAATACTCCTTTGTAATTATTCTTATTTTTAATGTGAGCTAATTTATTGCAATAAACACACCTTTTTGCCCATACTACTTTTTCTGCGTGACAGAGCATTCTAGCCCAAGCAAGATACTTAACCAAAAAGCAGAAATTGTGTATAAGGAAATATCTGAGATTTCTATTTCAAAGAAACTTTCATACTGAATTATCCAAGAGACAACTGATGGTACATTGCCCAGCGCTTCCTTTCTGTATGCACACTATGTCAAAGTTACAAGAATTTAATCTAGAAGAGTATATGGATTGGCAAAGTGCTTTTTCAATTTCAAAGAGCTCAAATTTTGCTCTAGATTTGAGACACAAACACAGAGGTCCCTGTCATCTATGCTTCACACACTCAGGATGGAAGTTGCCTCTGTGATAAACACTAGCAGATGTCAAGGAATTCTAGCTGCAAACAACATAATTTTTTAACCTTCCTCCAACAGGAGGCTTAGGCTCTGAAGAAACTGCAAATTCACAGATCATCTTCAACATCCTGTAATTCTGGGCTTACAACCACTCCCGTCTTCAATGGCTTTCCACCTTTCATCTCACTCTGCTTTTCTTTCTCCATTGCAAGATGCACCCTCCTATCACTTTTTCCTAATAGAGCCTATTCCTAGTATTATGGATTCCTTTTTCAAATAGGTTCAGTCAGTGGATGCATAGTTTATAACATGCCTGATTTTCTATATTTTAGCAGTACAGGGCAATTTGTCATTTCTGTATAGACTTGGCTGATGAGTCATTCTCAGGCTTTTCCCATTTCCTTACAGCTGTTGATCAATTAAAAATACACCAGTTGTTTACAAAATTACAAAATCTAATCTCATCCTAGAGCATTCATTCTCATTTTAGGATTGATTTCTATAGCTATGCTTACCGTACCATCAAGATTTACATTTTTGGGGGTCAGTTAGTGGCTAATGAGCATTATAAATGTTCATTTCAGACCCATTTCATTTGTTAAACACAGTGAAAGAAGAGAAAACTGCTTTTCTTTCTGGCCAATAGTTCCAGAGGTTTTCTTTAGTCATTGGTAACAGTGAGCACCAAACTATGAGTGTTTCACTTAAATTAAGCTAGGAACAGGGATTGAACAGTTTTTCAATTAGTTTAGCCTTTCCTTTTAAGTGGTGTCTTTCCTAGGAGGGAGAAAGCCTCACAGCCCTAATAACAGTCACTTCTTTTTAAACCAGAACAGTTGCATGCATTCCTTTTCCGTTTTTGTGGGAGTGATAAACCAGGCCAGGTTCATTGCATTGCGTTACTGGAACATCTTTTCTTATTCAAAGAAATCCTGAAATTATTGTCAGTGGATGAACTACTTTACAAGAAGAGCCTACAATGTTTCCTAACCCCAGCGTCTCAACAGTAGGCATAAGCGGCATTAAACGTTACAGGGTAGGGAGGGACGGAAAGCTTCTCCCCACCACACATACTCTTTTTACCCCTGTGTAAGAAAACATTCAAATGTTAAAAAAATATAAAGATTCTGGTCTTATAATGTTTAGAACCCCTAGTGGTATTAAGGGTCTATTGGCGATCAGCCCTAAATCTTGTCCCATCATTCTTAGGTCATAGAAAGAAACTATCTCCCCCTCTTTCTATCTGAGGTGGAAATTGGGGGAACTGAAGAACATACAGATATATGAGCAAATAACAGAAGCCCATCCTACATGTACACAGGGATTTGGAAATTCAGTAGACATCTCAGACATCTCAGAATGCAAGATTTTTTGATCAAACTATGGAAGATGGCCACACCAGGAGATGAGACATTGGGCGGGGTAGGCCAGAGAGTTGAGGTGGCATGGAGCATTCTCTGTCTCAAGTACATGTCTTGCTTGCATGCTCAGGGTCTAACTCTGGGGTTGGCAACCTTTCAGAAGTGATGTGCCGAGTCTCCATTTATTCACTCTAAATTAAGGTTTCGCATGCCAGTAATACATTTTAACGTTTTTAGAAGGTCTCGTTCTATAAGTCTATAACATATAAAAACTATTGTTAAAAGCAACAAAGAGTCCTGTGGCACCTTAAAGAGTAACAGAAGTATTGGAGCATAAGCTTTCGTGGGTGAATACCCACTTCATCAGACACATGGCCCTGATGAAGTGGGTATTCACCCACAAAAGCTTATGCTCCAATACATCTGTTAGTCTTTAAGCCACAGGACTCTTTGTTGCTTTTTACAGATCCAGACTTACACAGCTTATGTAAAGTAAATAAGGTTTTTAAAATGTTTAAGAAGCTTCATTTAAAATTAAATTAAAATGCAGAGCCGCGCCCCCCCCCTCGCCCCCCTGGACCGGTGGCCAGGACCCAGGCAGTGTGAGTGCCAAAGAAAATCAGCTCAGTTGCCTACCCCTGGTCTAACTGATTGCCATAAGTGGGATCAGGAAGGAATTTTCCCCCACGTCAGATCAGCAGTGACCTTGGGTTTGTTTTGCTCTCCTCTGCAATGTGGGCGGGTCACTTGCCAGGATTATCTAGAGACATCTCACTTAATAATTTTCTTGCCACTGTGGGGGCCTCTAGCGTTGGTGCACCTCAGTCCCTCCTAATCTCTAATTTTGATTGTTGGGTTTAGCCTCTGGGTGCTGTGTGGTGTTGGTGGTCTGTGCTATACAGGAGGTCAGACTAAATGATCTGGGTGGTCCCTTCTGGCCTTAAACTCTATGACTCTGTTTGATAGAAATTTCTCATCTGTTCTTCAGATCTGTTCATGTGTTTTTGCCCATTATAGGCTTAATCAATTTCTCTCATTAAGAGATATGATTTTAAAGTTTTTGGCATTTTGTTAAAGAAGAGTTCCAAGTTTTACCTCCAACTGAAGTAAAAGTAAATCTCTGATTTTATCAATTTTTATGGAGAGAAAGACCCAAAAATGGAAAGAGGTGAATTTTTCAAATAACCTAAATTTACACGTATTATTTACTAGACCAGGAAAACAACTGAAATCCCAGCTAGTCATATGAGGCGCTACAAATAGAATGATCCCCCCCTCCTCCCCGTATTCTAGGTAAATAAACACCTGGACGAAGATTTTTAAAAGTGAGGGCTTAAAATTAGGCTTCAAAATCCATATTTAGGCACCTAAGTATGTGGCCTGATTTTGAAAAGTGCAGAACAACCAGTAATTCCCTCTGCCATCACAAGCTGTGATGGAACATCCACTGCACCCAAGGCAGAGCAGGTTAACTTAGGTTAATGAACCTGATAGGCTGTACCTGAGGGAGAGCCAGGGCTTGAAAAGCTGATTGATGATGGAGCCAAGCTGAGAAGGAATGGGCAGGGCTGGTATAAAGCCAGGAAAGTGGCAGCAGAAAAGGGTGACACGAGAAATAATCTGCAGTCACTTCCTGGGAAGAGGGAGTTTGGGCTGGTAAACCCAGAGAGGGGGTGAACCAGAAGATGTGGAAAGGAGTCCAGGGAAAAAGCAATGGGGTCTGAAAGCAGACCCCAGTTACTAGACATAGACACTGATATAGTAGCTGGGGATCAGAAAGTAGTGGGATGCCCAGCCACCTCCACTTTCCCTGGCCCTGAGTGCCAGAAGTAGGTAGAGGGGTATCCAAAAACAAAGACTCCTTGACACCAGAAAATTCCACTACTTGGTGATAATCCTCCCATGTTTAGGAGGATTTAGAGACATAACAGGTTTAGAGACATAACATACCACCACAAAGTGATCACACCAGGCTCGGAGGACCTGGGCCTAGAAGTAAGAAAGAGGTTAATAAGCCCATCAAGTCCAAATCACCTACATAGAATGTTTTTTCTGTAGTGTTATGAAAGTTTTGTATCCCCTTAGTTGTTCCTAAATTCTTTTTTCATAAATTGGAAAGCCAGAAGGGAGCATTATGATCATATAGCCTGATCTCCGGCATAACACAAGCCATAGAATTTGACCAAGTGATTCCTGCATCAGGCCCATAATAGATGTTTGAACTAGAGCTTCCAGTCTTGATTTAAAGACTTCAAGTGATGGAGAACCCAACACATACCCAGGTAAATTGTTTCAATGATTACTTATCCTGACTGTTGAAAATTTGCACTTTATTTCTAGTTTAATTTGTCTAGCTTGAGCATCCAGCCATTGGCTCTTGTTATGACTTTGTCTGTTAGATTGTAGAGTCCTCTTCTGTCAGCAATCATCTCCCCATGTAGTCACTTATAGTCTGTGATCAAGTCACCTCTTAACCTTCTCTTGGATAAACCAAATACATTGAGCTCCTTTAGTGTCTACTATAAGGCTGTTTTTTCCAGACCTCAGATCACTCTTGTAGCTTTTTGCTAAACCCCTTTCAGTTTGTCCACATTCTTTTTAAAATGTTGACACCAGAACTTGACACAGTATCATAATCATTCTCACTAATGCCAGTGGTAATAATGTTTCCATAGTTTGATTTGATAGACCCTGCTTCTACATCCAAGAACTGCAATTGCTCTTTTAGTCATGTCATCATACTGTGACTTCATGTTCAATTGATTATCCAATCAGACCTGGTTGTATGGGTCAGTCACAGGATGACTATGAGTCACCACTGTGATGCAGCTGTGAAAAAGGCAAATGTATCAGAAAAGGTATTTCCAGTAGAGATAAAGAAGTGTTAATGCCATTGTACAAGGCACTGGTAAGATCTCATTTGGAATACTGTGTACAGTTCTGGTCACTCCTGTTTAAGAAAGATTAATTCAAACTGGAACAGGTGCAGAGAAGAGCTACTAGGATGATCAAAGAAATGGAGAGCCTATTTTATGAGTGCAGACTGGAAGAGCTTGGCTTGTTTAGATTAGCAAAAAGAAGGCGGAGAGGGGTAGAATTGCTCTCTTTATAGACATTAATGGGGTAAATACCTGGGAGGGTGAAGAGCTATTTAAGCTGAAGAACAATGTTGGCAGGAGAACAAATAGATATAAACATGACCACATTCAAGCTAAAAATTAGAATAACGTTTCTAACTATCAGAGGGTGAGATTATGCAACAACCTGCCAATAGGAGTTGTGGGGGGCAAACAACGTAATTGGTTTTAAGAGAGAACTGGGAAAATTTGAGTGCAATTGTATGACAATTTGCTTATGATGGCAGGGCTCAGTTTTTTTGCTTTATTGTATATTAAAACTTCTGGTTTATGTCTTATGTTTCTAAAAGCTCATGCTTCAGGGTTTCAACTGGCCACTGACATGGGTCAGGAAGGGATTACCCCACACTCAGTGTATTCTAGGATTGCTTTTTTTGCCTCGTTTCTCTGAAGCATCAGGGATGGCCACAGCTGGAGATTGGACATTGGGTGGGAAGACCAGGGCTATAAGGTGGCACCAAACATTTTCTGTCTCTGGTGCTTAGCTAGATGGTTCTTGCTCACAAGCTCAAGTCTAACTGATGGCCATATGTGGGCCTGGGAAGGAATTTTCCCTCAGGTCAGATTGGCAGTGACCTTGGGTTTTTTCTTCCCTTCCTCTGCAGTGTGTGGCTGCATGTCACTTGCCAGGACTATCTGTAGGGTGACCATATGTCCCGTTTTGACTGGGAGAGTCCCTATATTAAGTCCTGTCGCAGCTGTCCCGACTTTTTTTTTTTACAAAGGTGGGCATTTGTCCCATTTCCTTTTGCCAACTGACCAAGTTGGCAAGAGCAACCAAGCCAAACAAGCCCACTTTTGTCAAAAAATGTGGGATATGGAGGAATGTATGGGGAAGTGAGCAGTGATGCCAGCCTCGCACGGGTGAGGAGCGGGGAGACAGGGCTCAGGCAAGCAGCTACGTCAGCACCAGCCTCACACGGAGGTAGACATGGTTTGGGTGAGCAACGATGCCAGTCCTGTATGCTGGGTTTAGCATGTGGGTACTGGGTGGTGAAGGTGGCCTGTGCTACACAGCAGGTCAGACTGATTGATCTGGTGGTCCCGTCTTCAACTATATCCCTTTCTATGTCACTGCTTCCCAAAATAACTGTGACCTGTGTTTTTTGGTCTTTGATGTATGACCTTACATTTGGCTGCATTAAAATGCATGACCTTCAAGTGAGATCCACTTACCAGGAGATTCATATCACTTTGTAGAAGTAACCTGTTATTATTTACCTCTCTACCAATGTTAAATCCAGGGGGGACCATTATGAAAATCTAGTCTAATACCAGCCATAGAATTTCACCCATTAATTCCTACATCAAGCCCAGAACTTGTGGCTGAGCTTTTGTCCTGTACATAATCCCATGCTCTCAACTTCTTAAATTTAATGTGACCACAAAGACTTATACACGTTATCTTGGTTAGCATCCTGAAAATGTTATTCATATTGCTGCTCTTCTTATCAAACTTGTTTCAATTTTCCTAGAGCTTTTAGAATTTTTTGCCTTCTTCTGGATCCCTTCTCTCTCATGTGTTTGTTCTTTCAATAATATAGTGCCTGTATTTTAACACAATGGACCAGATTCTGATCTCAGTTACACCCATGTAAATCCAGAGTAGCTTTATTGAAATAATGGATTCTACAGTTTTAAGGCCAGAAAGGGACCATCATAATCATTTAACCGGATCTCCTGCATAACACAGATTTTCAGCCAGTAATACCCATATCAAGTTCAACAACTTGCAGTATTATTGCTTTTGTACCCAAATTCTGTGATAAAAAATATTTTAAAAGTGTAAAATAATACAATGGTACCAAGAGTGATCAATGCAGCTCTGATGCTGTATCATTAATGTTGTACCACCAATGCTGGAAATTGCAATACATAACCTAAGAAACTACCAGGGGGAGACGGGACAAAAAACAACACGCACCCCAACCCTTATCTAGGAGAAAACCATAACCAAATTCTAGACCAAGCTTAATGAATGCTGAACTCTAAACTTTATTAGGCTACAGTTGTCATGATCTTCTGTGAATAAATGCATGTGAGACTGGACGGGCAGCAGAGGGACTGGATGAGAGAGATTCCGCTGGAAGTCCTTGTGTGAAGTTAATGGCGTCTCTTCGCTGTGTGGCCAGAGTTCAGTCTAAGTCTGGGAAACAATGTAAGCATTTGTTTTCTGAGAGCAAATCCAAATTTCAGCAGCAGATTGGGTTCAGGTTAGACACCTGCAAAGGCTGAGGTTTAGTCTGCTTTGGACTAAATTAATTCACTGAACACAAGATGGTTCTTTTTCCATTGCTGCACAGCAAATGTATTGGGATTCCCAGTAGTGTGGATGGCAATTACTAATAAATGGATGGACCCCAAAAAGTTCTGGCCATTTCCTTAATTATTAAAATACTATTAAAAATCTGTTCCTCAGTGTTTGTGTCTCCTTTAATGTAATCTCACCCTTCCACAACAGTAAACCAAGTGTGCAGACAACCCATTATTAATCAAATACTTTTTATATCCCAGCCTAAAAATAGGGATTGGTGACACCTACCAGATATCCAAAAATTTCTATTCCTAATGATATTATAGAGAAAATAAATCATAGACAGCAGGAGTGAGCTTATAGTCTTTCCCCCCTTTGCGCAAGGGTGTCAAGGTCCCTGGTGCAGCAAAGCCAGTGCAGTTTTGCTGTCCAAAAATGTATGTGGTGTGGGAGATTAGGGTTTGTGAAGCCGGTAGTTGGATTGCACTGCCCCCTGCACAGAGCTTGGTTCTCTTGGGACTCCCTGGATTCTGTCTCATTGTGGGAGAGGGATTTCTTCCTCTCTTCTTCCCTATTATATTTTGCAGGCACAGCTAGGTTATTGCTCTGGCTGATGCTGGGAATACGGTTTTGACTAAAGTGTAGTACTTCTTTAAGGAAGTGTGGGTGTGTGTAAAAAGGGCATCTTCTGACTCTGCAGTGTGTGTATTCAGAGTGAGATCTGCTCACTTTCATGACAAAAGTTAGTTTTCACTACTACTTACTCCCTTACAGCTATGGACAGGTGAGCTGGAGTTTTGTTTGGCTCACATATCAACAGAGTTGTTAAGTGAATTTTAGAAAGGGTACTTCTCCTTTTGCCCTCACCCTTTTTCCAGTTATGGGAGGATCAGTATGTGTGGTCCAATAGAATTCAGAAGTATTATCAGGGCCACCCAGAGGATTCAGGGGGCCTGGGGTAAAGCAATTTCGGGGGGCCCTTCCATAAAAAAAAGTTGCAATACTATAGAATACTATATTCTCGTGGGGGGCCCCTGTGGGGCCCGGGGCAAATTGCCCCACTTCCCCCCCCCGGGCGGCCCTGAGTATTACGGCAAATGGGGCAATGCTGCTATCCTGTCCTCCTTCAAATCCAATCTTAAAACCCATCTCTACTTTGATGAATTGTAGATCAGCAGTTTCTCTTTGAGGGTCTGTGTTTGAAGTTTTTTTGTTCAAGTATGGCTACTTTTAAATCTGTTATTGAGTATCCAGGGAGATTGAAGTGTTCTCCTACTGGCTTTTGTATGTTACCATTCCTGATGTCTGATTTGTGTCCGTTTATCCTTTTACGTAGACTGGTTTGGCCAATGGACTATGTGCCAGCAATGCCCCTCTGCCATGTACATTGGCCAAACCTAGCAGATATCCAAGAATTTCTGTTCCTAATGACAGTTCCTGGCAAACTGTCTAATGACGAGGGCCAGTCAGATGGCCCACTAGCTATTCATTAAAATCTAGTGCTCACTCATCTGATTTATTGAAAATAGCCACCACCAAAACTGTGCTGCTTCCACATTATACACTTGCTAATATTCACAGTCTTGTGTTCCTGTTGCTGTCATCACTTCCTTCCCCCTCCCTGCTTCAGTTATTTCCGACAGCCTCTGTTGTCATGTCTCATCTTTGTTTACACAGTAAGCTCTTTGGGGCAGAGACTAGTTTATTTTATGTATGTACAACACCGAGAACAAGGAGGCCCTAAGCCTGATTCTGGCCTCTGGGTGGAACAGTAATTCAACTAAATAATAATACCAGATAATGTTAGTACAATCCATAGGTCACCTTGGAGTATATAAGCAAAAAAATATCTTCTTAGAACTGCATGGCTGATCTCAAGACTCTAACAGCCTGCTTTCCTTACCTGTTTGTCTGTCTGCTGTATATTCAATTCATGAGGATAAAAAATCTATCGCGTCAGAATCTACTGTGTAGATCTGAGAAGATAAATTTGTCCTATTTTATTTCGGAAGGCATTGTCAATATCTCCTAAGAAGACTTTTGGTTAAATAATCATTAATCACTCCTTTCCATTAGATGTAAGGCAATACATCTTTTATGTGTATATACTTTAAAATTTCTAAATATAAAATATGTTATATTACCTTACACTCTAATGGAAAGGAGTGATTATTATTAACCAGAAGTCATCTTAGGAGATATTGACAATATATGTATGTATGTGTATATGTAAACGCATACAAACATGAGTGTATATGTATATACACACACACACACCACAAATATATACTGTATATACTCGTTCATTATCCTGTTCATTTATAAGTCGACCCCCCAAGATGGTTAGGTAAAAATAGCAAAAACTTTATGATACTTTCATAAGCATATTTCAGGGGTTGGCAAACTTTGGCTCCTTTCCACAGCTCCCATTGGCTGGGAACGGTGAACCGTGGACACTGGGCGCTGAGGGGCTCCATGCCTGCAGATGCCCCAGGTAAACAAAATGACAATGTATTAGATATTCAATTCAATGATTCCACAGAGTTTAAAATCATCAAATTTTGGTGTAGACCTACTTATAAGCCGACCCCCACTCTTTGATGTGTCACTTTTTTATCAAAAATATTCAGCTTATGAACGAGTATATACGGTAGTTATATAGCTTTGTGAAAAATATATATATATATATTCAAAAAATTTATATATAGATATCTTCCTAAATGAAAAAAGTCCTATTTTGAGGGGAGGGAACTGTTTCCCGATCAAGAAACATGCTATTTCCAAATGCTGTTTAGACAGCCTTTTATTAGCAGATTTAAAATTAATATCACTTCACACCTATTTCATGGTTTTCTCTTTCCACAAACACTTCATTCATTCATAAATGACACCTTACTTATCCAACTCGGAGTACCACTGTCAATGTTGTTTACTATATTACAACAAACTGTCTGTCCTGGATTGGCATCTGTCATACTAAGCAATGAAATATACAGTAAAAGGTGAGGAGACATCACAACTTCTAAACAATCAAATTAGACTAGTGGGCCTAGTGGAAAAGTGCTGCAATAATAATTTTGTCCATTTATATTGAAATATACAGAGAAGCAAGGTTGAGACCACATTCTCTTTTAAAAATTAGCTAACTTCCTGGCACCTGATTTTGCCACCCTTATTCACACTGGGTAGTATTTTTTCCTATGGGCAGTGCCACTAAGTTTACTGGGACTATTTGTTTAAGTCTTAACTAGTCTAAGGGTGGTGGAATCAGGACCTACATAGCTTTGTCTCATCCATTTTAGAATTACAGCTGCACTCCTAAATTTTAGATTATGGAATAACAGCAACATACAAATTCAGACCTGTGGAGTGACAGTGCCATCAGCTGTTCTGAATCTATATAACCAATATGCATTCCAGTGGTTAACTTGAGCCACTTTAGTATGTTGAGGGACTGTGGCTTTTCTTGGTGCTTGTATGCTTTCATTGTGAAATATGCATTGTTCAGAGTTAGAGCTGTATAAATTGTAAAAGGTAGCTCATATGCAACAAGACCATGAGCTAAAGAATTGGTTCTTTACAGATCAAACTGATGTTTCCAAATGCTGCCACCAGAGGATGTACCAAGCACATTTTTTGTTGGATCAACATATAAACAGATTAAAATAACCAGACTTTCCACCAGAGGTAGTATAACTTCTCTAAAGACATCAGAAATTTCATTGTAAACAACAGGTCATAAAAAAGACAGAGCATGGTGAGAAGCAAAGAGGGTTGTTATGTATTAAATTTTCTGATGCCTTGTTCCCAATTGTTCTTGGGTCATTAGCATGATACTAAATGGCAAAAATGTCTGATTCATTACTTGAAAACTCTGTTAATAGTGGGAATGTCTATTCAAGACCAAAGTCCAGTCTCTATTGCAGTTTCTTGAAAAGACAGCAGCCATTTTAGTGGTTGAATTTTTTTTTTTCTCGCACTAATTCATGTGGTAGAACTGGGACGGTCAGCTATTTAGGAACAGCAAAGAATGAGGAGTGTTTAAAGTAACAGTCTAGTACAATGTTTACTAGACTGAAAAAGTGACTCCCAGTCATTTTAAAAATGGTTACAGTAAAAAGGGTAGTAAGAGCCTCAGCTGTAGATAACAGGATAGCGTTTAAAATTGGTGTCTTAGAGCAAGGTCTGTTATCTTCTCAAAGAGAAATGTCAAAGACTACTTAATAGTTACATCCTATGTCAATAAGAAAGCATATACTTTGTAGCTGAAAAAGCACATTTCATCTCTCCAATTTTGCCTGTTATTAAATAAACTGTATACTTCTAGACTACTACAAGTATACTTTAATATATGTACTTTGAGAATGTATCATACAGATAGATTTCAGGTATGCTTACCATGCATTAATTCTGCTTTTATACCTCATTAAGGGTCTGACCCTGATCCCATACAATTCAGTGGCTCCAATAGTGCAAGATCAAGTCCTAATTTAGCTATTTTTCCAGTCCAGAAAAATTGATTGTGCTAACACATCGTAACCAAGATGATTTTTAACAGAACTCTGCATCTAGTGTAGGCTGGACAAATGATGTTTAAAAACTTTAGCTGGTTGTATTATACTTTGACCATGACTAGCTAACATTTTAAAACATGATTTGCCCTTCTTACACTAAACAAAATCGTGTGTCTTATTTAAAACTGTCTTAGTTAAAACACCTTAGCAAACATTTTAAACACAACCTATTTCCCTAGTCCAGATTTGTCCCTATGGTAGTATATCAAATAAACAGAATGTTGAAAGTCTGTGGAAAAAAAGTTATTCTGGGTGTATTACAAGTTGCAATTTCATTTCTTTTTTATGGCTTTGTCAATATAAAAATGAGTAGAATAATTTTGTCCCAATTATAGTGCTATGAGCAGCTTCAGTTGCTGTAGTAAAAATAGTGGATTAACATATTAATTTGACACAGAAATTATATTAGGAATAAAGTCATTAAGTCAATACAGTAAATTCTGTTAACTAACAGCATATTATTTCCCACTAGGATTCATTTTTTAAACCCATCAGATTTTTTAAACAATATAACTAGCCACTTACTCCAGCTTTGAACACAGGATGACAGCCAAAAGCACATATATATGTCTGCTGGGCCGTGTAACACATCAGGTGGCACAATCTTTCCCTCTGAAGGTGGAAGGTAACTCACCATCCAGCGTCTCCTTGAAGCAGGACCAGATAACAGAAGTAATCTGCAGCGCAGAAAATCCTCCGGCAGTTTAGTACCCTACTTTTGTTGTGTGTGAACAAATCATAAGGCTGTTTCTATATTCCATTATGGTAAATCCCTATTTAGGGTCCACACACAATTAAATGAGCAAAAGTCAACCAGTATCAAAAGCCTGGATATAGCACAGCTCAAAGTATTAGTTGTCTGGCTTGTTGTGGTCCAGAACTTAGACCCAGACCCTCAGAGATATGTAGGCTCCTAACTTCTATTACATTGTAATCAATACCTGTAAATGCCGATGATGATCTGGGCTGATTAGTCACAAAACAATCCCTAGTCTCCTAAAACCTCATTCATGGGTCCAGTTAGACTCAGTTGTCAGGGGAGGATCAGGGGTGACTCTACTCTATCTGTGTGCTCCTGTTCAAAGAAGTCCACACCAGCAGGTTCTGCTCCAGTGTGAAGCTAGTGGTCCAACTCTGTAACATCAACTCTGCCCCTGGTGGTCTGGTTGGTCCTTACTGCAAACTCAAGTCTGCACCACCCCATCTCTTAGGTCTTAGTGAAATCAGATCTGCACTGCCACCTCAGGTCTGGTCAGGTCGTTGCTATGAAGACAGCTCTGTACCACCCCCACTGGCCTGGTCTGGTCTGGTCCAGCCCAGTCTAATCCCACAGAATCCTTCCACACCCGGTTCAGAATCTCCAGAGGCGGGCGGAACCTAGAGCAAAACGCAACCCTTGGGAGGAGTCTCTGAAATAGAGTAGATGTCTAGGGCAAAGTACTCTCCTCTTTCTTGTGGCGCTTGGATCCCATTCCCGAAATATAGTTCACTGCCTATATTCTTAGGGTGACTCTCTTATGCCAGGGTATATTGGGCACAAGTCGTTTGGCCTTTCATGAGTACAATTGCAATAACAATTTATTATCATTTACACAATCAGAACATCATGATTATTATAAATAAATCTGTCCAGAACAGGCTTTTCCCCTATAGAAGGAACAGAGAGTTCCATCCCAGTAAGCCTTCTAGCACATGTGTATTCCCAGAACTGATTTTTTCCGACCACTGTGATGCCAGAAACCCCAAAAGGTTTGGCTGTATGTGGGAGCTTTCAGTTATTATTCATGTGGTATTCTACCCTCTGCAATGGCCATATCTGGAGCCAATTGCTGGGGTGTAACTTAATCTACAAGCTTGCTGAAATCACTTCAGAAGCTTCTCAGATGGGCTGCTGACAGGGAGCTGCCTGGTTACATGAGTTTTAACATATCTTTCAGTTAACTCAGAGCCCCAAATTCAAAATCTTCTGTAGCATGGAGGGACATCATGTGGATTTGTGATACTTGCTTGAGGACTTTGGAGCCATAAACCCACGAATGGACTACAATAAGAGATACGTACAGTATTTTCTTTTGACAAATGCAATTTTGTTCCAATACTTTAATGACATTATTTAATTGAAAGCAATAGCCATTTTGCTCAACCCAGAAATTTGGAAGTGCAAAAGTTAAGCATTTATCAGCGTGAATAAATTGTGAAAGGTATTTGAAAATAAAAATGCTCGGTCATCACGGTAATGTTAAATCTACTTCCTTATGTGTGGGGGTTTAAAGTCTAATGATATTTCTTCTTTGAATCTGGGCCAATCCTGTTTCAGGTGAAGAACAATGGGAGTTTAAAGGTGAGAAAGGTTGGGTCCAACATATTAGCTTCACGGAGGAGCCCAAAACGTCCATATTCTGGAAACTAAGTATTTCCAGCTGCACTGAGCTGACTGAATACAACGTGCCACATTTCCAGATAAGCACTGAAAGGAAAGAAGACAAGTATTGCTTTCTTCACGCTGGTGCCAGATTCTAAAATTTTAAAACATCCTGAAAAAAATTATAACTAAAATACTGGCTTTTTGGGAAACACCTGCCCCCCCAAAACCTCTGCCTCTCTCCAAGGCCTAGTTCTTACTCCATGGGGACAGAATCCCTAAGCCCGGACACTGACCAATTGTTTCCACAAGGATTATGTGCAGCTCAGGGGTACAACAAAGTAATTTACAGTTTCAGGTAGTTTGAAAAATGTTCATCAAAAAGGCTTTTTGAGAAAAAAAAAGGCCTTTTCAAATTTTATGAACATTTCTGTGATACATTTTTATATTGTTTGAACATTTTTTATTTTTTTAACTAAATGATTCAAAATGAAAAAATTATTTTCAAACTGATTGGAAATTTTAAAAAATCATTTCTATTAAAAGTGAAAGGAATAAAAATGAATAAATTATTGGTAGTTTTTATTCCCTTCCCTCTCTTCACTGCTTTTTTCCATTTAAGAAGAGAGGGAAGGAAGAAAAAAGGAAGAGAAAAATGGGAGGAAAACCCAGAAAAATGATTTTTCCCTTTCAATTCCATACTGTGTGACTCAATGGGAGCTACCAGTAGTTTCCACAAAATATTTTGAACAAAATCACTCATTTCAGTCAAATAAAAATTTGCTGATTTTTTGACAAACAATTCAGAACCAAAAAAATGTACTTTCAGATTGATACAAGATGAATATTTTTTGTTTAGAGTCACACAATATGGAATCTAATTTGAATGTAAAACTGCCCTTAAAAATGTCACATGAAGTCACTTCAACTTGTGTTGAAAGTGTATGTGTCTGATTTCCTAAAACTGAGGAAGGTTGTAGGTTCCTGCAAGGCCATAAATCTGATTTTACATTCAGATTACAGATAAATGAAATCTAAAACAATAAAAATACCACAACGAGTTAATAGAAAGGATTTTCAGATATGTATTGATATACTCAATACAATCTTATCATTTTAAAAAGTTTTCTATCTCTCTATTCTGATTCAACTAAAAATGAACATTAAAGTTCATTTTCTAAGCATTTTAGCATGTTGCAGGGTATGGGCTGAGACACTTTCAGTTCTAAGGTGTTTGGGATATTTGACTTCCAGACTAACAGTGCACCAAAGGCAAGAGGGTTCCTAGCAGTGATGTTTAAGATGGGAATTGTGGGGCTCAGTCAGGCAACTGCCATACACCTATTATTACTATGGCTGTGGCATCCAATAGAAGGGGAAGTTTGCTTATGTGCCCACCGTCCATATCTATACGGAGACAGATGGAATAGTTCCTTTGCCACACTGACAGCTACTCCACAGCATACAAGGAGGAGGCAGCATCAAGCTGCTGTTACACTAAATGGGAGTATCTGTCAGGGCCTGCCCACCCAACCTCAACCTGAAGGTTGAGGGAGCCTGGAGACTCATTAATTTCAGCCCTACACCTGCTAAGAAAGACCATCTGCAGTTGAATAACTGCCTACCACCAGAAAAAAGGGGACCCATTTCCCAACTGACCACCCAGCCTACTACCTGCTCCCCACCCCAACAAATCTCTACACCGCGAGAGACTGCAGAGTATCTGCAACATCACTGCTGCTGTGAGGAACAGCTGCCAGGTCAGGGAGTCAGAAGTGAGGAAGGGGGAATGGAATTGATGGATTTTCTGAAGGGAGAGTATTTTACCCAGGGAACGTCACACCCATCACTGACTCTGGCAGAAATTAAAGGGACCCTTTTGTTAAAATTTTGGCAGTATATCATGGAACTCTAGAGCTACATAGAGGTTCCATCCTTTGCTATGACTCCACTTTTGCAGTAAATAGGGCCTGATTTTCAGAGGTGCTAAGTATCTACCACTCCCACCAACTTTGCCTAGACCTTTGGTTGCGCAGCCTGCTGGAAAAGTCAGAATGCTGTATATGTGTGATTTTTCTGCAGTATGCTGTATGCTTTTCAAGTACAATGTGAAGCATGTACAAAGTGTATTACCTTTTCCTATGAATTATATTTGTGTCATAATAATTCTCTCTCACTTTGGATGAACGCTGAGGAATTTATTTCATTTATTTGGGAAAGATGAAGTCTGGGGTACAACACAGTGGTTAAATAATTGCCAGGTCACCATAAAGACATTATTATATTTAATGTGCACAATCTTAAATTCAGTCAACTGCTGCTACAAGCCAAGCAGAACTAATCAAAATATTGAAGGTGGGGGCTTGCTGCAAGTGTTTCTTAAACATTTACCAGTCGTGCTATTTACAAGACCAGAAGAAGAGTTACTTTATTGTGAGGTAATTTTTTTTTAATAATCTGTAGCTAAAATTGAGCAAAAATATCTACTAAAGAGAAGCCAGACAGTTGTAGGTTGGTCATGACTTGGATTTTTGTATTCATCTATTCCACCAGGGATAATATTCTCTCTTTTGAGGATACACACCATTTTACAACTCTTTTAAAGCAAACATCCCGCTCTTTACAGAGACGACTCAGCATTGCTATCTCAGCTTTTGACCTGGAAAACTGGATATCATAACTGGAGCCCATAGAACCATAAAAATCTATGGCTGGAAGGGCCCTCATGAGGTCATCTAGTCCAGTCACCTGTGCTGAGGCAGGACCAAACATACCTACACCATGGCTAAAATGTATTTGTGTAACCTGTTCTTAAACTCCCTGAAAAGATGGGTATTTCACAACCTCTCTGGGAAGCCTTAACTATTCATATACCGTAGTTAGAAAGTTTTTCCTTAAATCTAACCTAAATCTCCCTTGCTGCAAATTAAGCCAATTGCTTCTTGTCCTACCTTTAATGCACATGCAGAACAATTGATCACCATCCTCTTTATAACAGCCCTTAACATATTTGAAAATGTTATCAGATCCCCCCCTCAGTCTCCTTTTCTCAAGACTAAACATGTCCAGTTTTTTTTAACCTTTCCTCATAAATCAGGTTTTCTCAACCTTTTATCATTTCTGTAGATCTCCTCTGGACTCTCTCCAAATTGTCCACATCTTTCCTAAAGTGTGGTGCACAAAACTGGACATAGTACTCCAGATGAGGCCTCACCAGTGTCAAGTAAAGCTGGACAATTACCTCTCATGTCTTACGTACAACACTCCTGTTAATATACCCCAGAATGATATTAGCCCTTTTCACAACTGCATCACATTTTTGATTCATATTTTAATTTGTGATCCACTATAACCCTTGGTTCTTTTCAGCAGTACTGCAGCCTAGTCAGTTATTCCCCATTTTGTAGTTGTGCATTTGATTTAGCCTTTCTAAGTGTAATACTTTGGACTTGTCTTTACTGAATTTTATCTTGTTGATTTCAGGCCAATTTTCCAGTTTGTCAAGGTCATTTTGAATTCTAATCCTGTCCTCCAAAGTGCGTGCAACCCCTCTCAACTTTGTGTAACCTGCAAATTTTATAAGCATACTCTCCACTTTGTTATTCAAGTCATTAATGAAAATACTAAATAGACCCAGGACAGACCCTTGTGGGACCCCACTAGGTACATGCTCCCAGTTTGACAGCGAACCATTGAGTATGGTTTTTCAACCAGTTGTGTACCCATTTTATAGTAATTTAATCTAGATCGCATTTCCCTAGTTTGCTTATGAGAATGTCATGTGAGACTGTATCAAAAGTCTTACTAAATTCAAGATATATCACATCTCTTGTAAAAGCTCACTTTGACTTTTCCAAACAGTGCATCTTCATCTTTCATTTCCTCAGACATGAATAACTCCATCTCCTCCTGGGAAAGGTCTGGCAGCCTGGTAGCTAGCATGATTTTCTGACACGTGATGTGTTCTCCTAGCATCTCTCTATTAAAGCAATGCAAGAACAAAAAGCAAAAACACAAACACAAACACAAAAAAACAAAACAAGAAGGAGAGGGAATTTTTCTAGGTTAATGGGGCCCAGATTACAGACTGAAGGATAAAGAACTGAGTTGTGATCATGGAATTTTAGTGAATATTTTTGTTCTATATCAGGCTGGAGCAAGCAGTGAGGGCATGCCTGAGAGACATTGCACAGTTTGCTATTAGTCTTAAATAGACATTTCAGCACCTGAGAAGTGACCTCTTCATGGTTTACTTGGTGAGAGGCTGAAGAACTCAATCAGTCTGTTCAGCAATATCAATGCATTAACCCCGTAAAATGCTTTGTCCAGGGAGAACAAAAGAGAGATCAACCAGAAAATACTCAGAGAAGTTACACATTAACAATTGTGAACAACCAAACAGTAGCAATATAAGAAAAACAATCAAAACGGATAGGATGCCATTGGAGGCAGTTATCGTGTGAGATCACAATCATCACTTGGAAGGATGGAGAGAAACTTGGGCTTCAACATAGATTCGTAGACTCTAAGGTCAGAAGGGACCATCATGATCATCTAGTCTGACCTCCTGCATATTTCAGGCCACAGAACCTCACTCCCCCACTCCTGTAGTAGACCACTAACCTCTGGCTGAGTTACTTCTCTAAGCTTTCTGTGAGGCCAGAGGTGACTTCTCTGCCATAAGCTGGAAAGAAAGCCACATGCCCAATTTGTGACTGTTAACTTTATAAGGGTGGTAGGCTTTGTATTAGAACAGTGAGCTCATCTGATGGTAAAATATACCTGATATAAAAAACTACTTTCTCTTAGGATGCGAAACTCAATTGGAACAAACTACCCAACTACCCAAGAAAGGTCCAGTCACAAACTGTTATTTGCTGTTGAGTAAAGACATTGCTAGAGCAAGTGACACTTAAAAAAATAACCTAATATTCAAATATCTTTGGAGGCAGATGGAATTTGAGTCAGCGAAGCTGGTATTCACAAAATAAAACGACTATCTTGATTTAGTCTGGGATGAGCTGATATAATGTTAGTTGCTCAATTAGACTTCGCTGTTGAAGTTATACAACCAAAAGTGGGCTATATGAAATAGGAGTTCTGGTTACATTGACATAAACACTTCTGGATTTGTGACTTTACACAGGTGAGGAAGACAAGTAGCTTTGGCTATGTGGATGAGACAGAGTTATCTTCTTAATACTATATGTCAGAAATCTGATACTCTAATTTGTAGCAAAAGTTCAATGCCAGACTCATAATACTTGCTTGCTGTAATTCGTCTACACAACTTATCTTTATACTTCTCTTTTATATTATTATTTTCTCTGTATCTGTTTAGACTTGCCAATAAATCTTGTTTTACTTAAAATGGCCTGTACTGAGTCTCTGAAGTGGTAACTGGGGCAGTCATTAATTGGTGCCTTGGTAAGAGAAACTGAACTCTGATATCAGAGGAAGCAGAGTCATAAGTAAGTATTGACAGGAGTGTTCTAATGTCTAATATGTCCAAAGTCTTGGTTAGATGGGGGTGGGGCAGGGGGGAGAGAAGGATCCCAAACTCTGTTGTCATGATAAATCTAGTCTTTTCATACATTTCTGGTTTAACACTTCCAGTTGACAGATTAACAGAGATGAGTAGCATATGGGTTGCTCTGATATGAGTTAAGGCATGTGATACTCAAGCCTAAAGTGTATCACTCTTTTAGAATGATGTACAATGGAAAATTGTTAATAGACATTTCCTGCTTAGATCAATGCTAGGTTTAGGGACAGGAAAATGAGTTCAAGTATCAGTTAGAACCAAACATTCTTGGAAGCTCATAAATATTTGACTAATTTTATTTATTTTAATTTTTATACATCTCTGATATTCCTGGCTTCAGCTTGAACCAAAATCAGAACCAAAACAGATTTCCCTCTATAGCCCAAGAAAAGCTATTACCATGATGTTTATGGCTGAAACTGCAGGGGAATGTATTTTCAATTAGCCATATATGCAGACTGACAATATTGCAATGACCACAACAACAAGGACAAGTGCAGAGTCCTGCACTTAGGACGGAAGAATCCCATGCACTGCTACAGACTAGGGACCGAATGGCTAGGAAGCAGTTCTGCAGAAAAGGACCTAGGGGTTACAGTGGACGAGAAGCTGGATATGAGTCAACAGTGTGCCCTTGTTGCCAAGAAGGCTCACGGCATTTTGGGCTGTATAAGTAGGGGCATTGCCAGCAGATCGAGGGACGTGATCATTCCCCTCTATTCGACATTGGTGAGGCTTCATCTGGAGTACTGTGTCCAGTTTTGGGCCCCACACTACAAGAAGGATGTGGAAAAATTGGAAAGAGTCCAGCAGAGGGCAACAAAAATTATTAGGGGGCTGGAGCACATGACTTATGAGGAGAGGCTGAGGGAACTGGGATTGTTTAATCTGCAGAAGAGAAGAATGAGGGGGGATTTGATAGCTGCTTTCAACTACCTGAAAGGAGGTTCCAAGGAGGATGGATCTAGACTGTTCTCAGTGGTACCTGATGACAAAACAAGGAGTAATGGTCTCAAGTTGCAGTTGGGGAGGTTTAGGTTGGTTATTAGGAAAAACTTTTTCACTAGGAGGGTGGTGAAGCACTGGAATGGGTTACCTAGGGAGGTGGTGGAATCTCCTTCCTTAGAGGTTTTTAAGGTCAGGCTTGACAAAGCCCTGGCTGGGATGATTTAGTTGGTGTTGGTCCTGCTTTGAGCACGGGGTTGGACTAGATAACCTCCTGAGTCCCTTCTAACCCTGATATTCTATGATTCTATGACCATTCAATTACCATAATACAGTCAATCCCAGAGTGCACGTACACATTTTAAAAATGACCCTACTGAAAGGTTTCATATCTTTAGATAATATTTATTTATATTGTTGAGTCCCTAAGTAGCTTTCACTAGAATTTTAGACATACTGAGCGAAGTACTTCCCCTGCTGAAGTCAATGTGACTTTCGATGTAGACTTCAATGGGTCCACGATTTGACCCAATATGGGTACTTGTCTTCAAAAGACAATAAAAAGGGAAATTAAAGGCCTATGGCATGACCGAGGTGTGCTCCCTACATCACACAGTGGCTCTCTACCACTTGAAAATGATTTTTTTGTTTTTTAAATGAAATATAATTCCAGCACATTACTGGGAGTCCCAAAGCTTTTAGATTCAGAATGTTTTCTGGCAGTAGCGAAACCCTCAGACATAACCCCCTCCCATATTCAGAATTTTTCCTGACCCATGTCCATGAATCATTGCCAAATCTAAGAAACTAATGTTGGAAAAATGAGAAAATGGGCAATTTTGATACAAAATTTAAAGAAGTGCAAAACAGCAGCAACCGCACTATATCTTCCTTCCTCAGAAGGCTCTTATTGACAGGTTCTCGGATTTTTATCTTGAATAATACAGTCTTTGAGTTTATTTTAAACTCCCTTTATTTTAAACTCCAAGTGACATCTTGTCCACTAGCACCATTCCTTTATTTTATTACAGTTTTATTTTACTTCACTATGCTTACTTTAACCTGAAAAACAATAAAATCTATTGAGTGATAGGTCAAAAGTGAGGTTGCAAGAATTTTCTGAGCATGGAGTATCTTTAAAATGAAGTAGGCATGATTCAGTTGAAGATAATGGATTTCACAGCTTAAAAAAATCTCTTTATGATATCTTGTTAAAATATAGAGAAGAAATTTGAAGTAAATAAATTTAAATAGCAGGTCAGATCTGAGATTCATATTTTGCTAGACCGCGTAATTTTAATCTGTCTCAGTCCAAATTAGACTATTTTAAAAATACTGGATCTATAAAAATATGTGCTTGTAATGCTAATCTCACTACTCAGGGAGTCTGGATGCCTCAGTAAAAGAGTGAAATGTGTGATAACACTAATTGCATGAATACCCAGATAGTAAAACAGAACAAGAGGTACATATACTGGAATTGATTGAATAAAATTTAGCACCAAGTTATAGGAAAATAGGCATAGATCAGTAATTGACTATGTATGTTATTAATTAAGGACCTGGTCCTGCAAAGCCTTATATACATTAGTAATCCCATTGAAGTTACTGCCATGTGAGTAAGAATTACTTGCATGAGAAAAGGTTTTCAAGATTAAACCCTAAAAGATAATGATTTTGGTCCTTTATTTACACAGCATCCTCTCATGGGCACTTCTTTACATGTTTTGTAAAAACAAATTTATACTGAATCTTAACAACAACAGGGTTCTTTAAAAATTACCTATATTCTAGCTTTGGAGTTTACATCATCCTTCCTTACACTCCAACTGAAGACTGATGGAGGCAGATAATTTTATGCCAGTGTTGTAACACGTCTGATTTGTGTTAGAAAACTTTAGAATTCACTTCACTCCATAACAGGAACTGTTTCCTTTTCCTCCAAAAAATGAAGAATGCATTGTAAGTAGTTTTCTTTAGTCAGTTGTGTATATTTTCCTTAAAGCATGGAATTCTGGTATTTTTTTCAACAGCAATTATAATTGCCATATATGAAAACAATTTTCTATGGCTTGCCACAAAGTCTGTTCACAGGCCTCATTGTTCATATACAGATAGACATAATGCCCATATTTGACATCAACAGATGCAGCACTATCATACCATACAGAAAGTAATGGTGCCTGACATTTCTAGGGTGAAAGCCTCTCTTTGATTTTAGTGCTAATGGAAACAGACTTTTTTTGTCTTCTTGTAAATCCAAAGCCAAGATGTAAATGGGTATGTAGTAAGCAGACTTTTTTTATTCCCATGGAAAAGAAGAAAAAAATGTCTCACTGCAGGTCTATGTCAGTGTACTGAAAGAAGATTTTTTTTCTCTGTTAGGTTTCATTTCTAAATATCTACTAGACATGTGAATGGACTGCACATGCAAGTACCAATATTTATAGTTTATAGAGGCAGGGGTTTGGTATCCACATAAATTACAGCAAGGTGAAGTATTTACAAATGGAGGAAGAACTTCAAACAGATTCACTATAGTGATTCCCAGACGTAGTATTCTGATGCCTAGTACTAAATAAAAATCTCAGGTACTCTGGAAGTTAGTTTTATAGCATCTCTGAAGGGTTGGTTATCAACTTAATGGAGTAGTGTCAGTAAATAGCGTCTGACTTCAATGGAGCAATGCCAATTTACACCAACCGAGGATCTTTATAAGCTATTAAAGGTGCTGCAGAAAGGTGCTAAATACTTTGAGAATACTTTCAGATTGTGTCAAGACAGGAGGTTTTTTAATGAGGGTGACCTCTTGTACAATTTTCACTGTATTGCCAGAAAAAATTGAGGTGCTAAAATGGTATTTTTTGAAAAGTTACAGTGTTGAACAATGCTGAATGACTAATTATGTGACCTAATTCCTACAAAATGTATTTTCAATATACGGCATACCTCATTATACATTTTTTCTTCATTCATGGAAACTCACAGTGCTATTGTTAACTGAGTGCCATCATGGTGACATATAAAATAAAGAAGGTCACTGTCCTTGACCCTGGGCACTTACAATCTGAGGTCCTGATCCAGCAAATACCTAAACATGTGTATAAATTAACTCAGTGGGACTATTTATATACTTAGAGTTAAATATATACTTAAGTCTTTGAAGAGCAACCAGTCCAGACAACCAGATGAAGGTCAAATTTAAAAGCTGTGTAGTTTTTTAAATATACATTTTGTGGTATATTACATACTTCTTGCTTGGTGGATTATCATGATATGCTCTTTGGATTATGTGATATTTTACTCTTTAAAGTGCAATTGACACTTTGAAAAGCCTGACAGCTGAAAAAAATAGCTTAACTCATGTTTTGTTATCTTTATCCTGTTTTTTCTTTTTCTTTTTTTTTTTTTTTTTTTTGGTGGCAGAATTTTAGCTAAGAGATCTTTGAAATTCTGAAGTAAAGCAAAGCCAAATTAAAAATGTACATCTCATGGGAAATTCTGACATTTCAATATTTGTTTTTGACCCAATAAAATTAGATGAAAAGCTGACATTTTGAAATTTTTCCCAGAATGGAAATTCTAAAAAGTTTTGACTCAGAAATATTTTGATCAAAATTAAACTTTTGACATCCTGAAATTGAAATGTTTCATCTTGTTTTGTTGAGTTGACCTGAAACACTTCCTTTCAAGTCAGATCAACATTAAACTGTTTCTTTTGCCTTACAGGAGTTGTAGTTGGACCCCTATTTTATCCACAGTGCAATGTGGACTGAGCTGCATGATATATCAGGGGAGCCACATGTCTCTGTGTGCATCATGGGAAATGTGGTGCAGCCTGGGAGCTTGGCCCATGAACACAAAATGGGAAACAATATAATTGTATACTTGGAAGATCTCCCATCTTGTTTTATACCACCTGTCACACTAGGCCAGTCTTTCTCTCTGAACAGACACAGTCTATTGTGATGGGATGCAAATACTGAATCCCTCATGACTGCAAGCCCTGGGAGGTCTGGTTGGTGACTGATCACTGTTCCTAGCTCTATGTCTCTCAGACACATGACCCCATGCCTGACACCCTTCTTGAACAGTGGGATCCTGCAGTCTGGCTGCCTAGACCTTGGAACCAGTATCTTAGCTCTCCTGGGCCTCCAGTTTACTTAGATATGTTCCCCCAGAGTCCACCTGCTGTGATGGCTCTGGTTTTCTAGGCATGGTAGTAAATCAAGAAGACAAAGGCTTAGCAAAGGAATTTCTTATACACACATATTTTACTCATAAACAAGCACAAGAGAGTTACAGAGCTATAGAAAAAACAGGCTCCTGTATGCAATCTCCCTCAGTGACCTCACCACCCTTTTGAGATCTGATTTTTGGTCTGAGTCTTTCAGGCTAGTCATCCCTTCTAGCTTCTTGACCTGACTGTCTTGTTTGTGGTGGAAGAATGGCTTCCCTTTGTTTTGAGAGTATTCCTCTTTTAAAATAGCTTCTTGCCCCTGTGCTTCTGCTAAGGAAGTTCCAGACTCCAACACCCTGTCAGCATCTGGGCAGAGCCCTTCAAAATGAATGTCCTTGTTGATAGCAAACCCACTGTACACCAGGGTAAAACCATTCAATGCAGAAGGCCATGAATTCCTCTCCCAAAGCCTCCCAGATGTAATCTCTGTAGTCAGTGTCAAGTTCCTGCTACAAAAATAAAGGCTCAAAATCACATTGAAAGGTTATGGTCATAAATGGTGTTCACAAAATAAAAATGGGATTCATAAGTTGACACACATATCTCCCCAACTGTGTCAACACCGTCATACAACCTGGATTATGTAATGTTAATGGCATACAGAGAAGTTGGATAAAAACACGAAATATTCTTTATGAGAAGTTGCTAAGTAACACTACTTTGTTTCTTTAAAATCCAGAAGCTTACCCCACAAGAACCAAAAACAGAGCGAGACAAAACAGGATGTCCCCAAGGAACAGAGTCACAATTCAAGACCCTTGCTGTAGGCTGGCTCTCTGCAGACCGACTGCTGTGAGACCCAGATCACATGCTTCGCTATAGTGCCCCATAGCCTGAAAGCAAAATCAGGAAATCTTGGAATATTTAAAGTGCTAGTTCAAAATTTGAAAATAGTTTTCAATATACCACAGATTGATGGAAGCTGTTTAATTTCAATCCAAAATCTTATTTTGTTGAAAAGATAGTGCTCCCCACCAATTTACAGGATATGAAAGGACAATGTCTGGGGGCAGCCTGCAGACAGCTAACCAGGTGGGGTAACCTATATAATCTCTCTATTTTCCTTTTCTTTCAATACAATTTTGTTCAAAATAATACAATGTTGACTTGATTATGATTATGTATAAGTACTTACCTGGGGAGAAAACACCAGGCACTAAAGGGCTCTTTAATTTAGAGGAGAAAGGCATAAAAAGAACCAATGGCTGGACATTAAAGCCAGAAAAATTCAAATTAGAAATGTCACACATTTTTAGTAGTGAGGGTGTTTAATCATTGGAACAAACTACCAAGTGAAGTGATAGATTCTCCATCTCTTGATGTCCTCAAATCTAGACTGGATGACTTTCTAGAAGACATGCTTTAGTCAAACATAAGTTATTTGGTTTAATACAAGGGTAAATGCATGTCATTCTATGGCCTGTGTTATACAGAAGATCAGATTAGATGATCAAATGGTCCTTTCGGTCCTTAAAAATCTATGCATCTAAATCTCAAAGTTTCCAGAACCCTTTTACCACTAACAGAATGGAACAAGAAACACTCCACCAGTTTATTCCTGTGCCCTCAAAGTCAGACATAGCGGCCATTTAAACAATCTTATCCTTGAGACAGTTGCAAAAATACACATGATTTTTATTTGCTGTTGCCAGGGCATTTTATAATATTCTACACTACCCCATAATAATGATAGCTTTGTGCCAACAGCATGCAGTCACTTAAACTTTTCCATAATGGACATGCACATGAATCCATAATAGACATGGGTATGGATCTGTTTGAAGTTAGACTCCATTTTTGTTTTTCGGGCACGATCAAAAAATCAATAGCTAACTAACTAACTAAAGATCAGGCAATAGATGCATTATTTTCTTGTTTCGGTTCTTATTTGAATTCTTTATTCGTTTCTCACTAATGCTTTTCATTCTAGAGAGCTCTATGAATATATAAGTGTAAGTGCTGCTTATTGTGAGCCCTTAACAAAGAGCAGAAGCAGTGGGTTTCAAGGCTTTTTGGCTATGATGTGCTGCTTTCTTGATAATGGGCTCTCTTGGAATTGTAATGAAAAGCAAACATATCATTAAGAAGGAGCTCCATAAAAACAGTCTGCCATATATCTTAAGGTTCATTAGTTTAGATTAATGACTGACTCGATATACATGACAATGGGTGAAGCAAATCTTTGTTTACCTATTGACAATTCAATGTAACTGTGACATGCATAAACAGGCTTCCCTCTGATTAGCTCCATGTTTTAAAGTAACTTTTTTGTGTTATAAAACTTGTTAACTACAGTATCATTTTATTGAACTCTGCTCTGTGAATGATGTGATCTACATTGAAAGGCATCAATATTGCTGCCATTCCTGGCAGGCATTGGAGCATTATGCACACAGATTGGAGTAGATATCTCATTGTACAAATCCAGGGACCCAGAAAATGTCCAGTTATTGAGACTCTGCACTGAGAGGACAATGTTCTATTCATGGGCTCTGCAGTGTAAGGTCAGAGAATGAAACCTGAACTAAGTATAAGGTTCAAATTAGTTTCATGATTTTGCTGAAGACCTCCCTGAATGTTAGGTTCTGAAAGCATAGATCCTTTCCCAGAGTTCCCTGCCAAAGATATATTTAATTATTCATAACACTGGGCATAGCATTCTTATGAATTGATACTTAGGAAGTGATTTCCAATCTGAAGCTTTTGTAAAGCCAAGGAGAAAGAAGAAAAAAAGAGATGTGGATATGGCTAATATCGTATTTTTCTAAGTGACACAAGGGAAATTCTATGAGCCCATTATAACAGTGCCACCCTTTCAGAAGGTGCTTGGGGTCTGGTGGTAGAAAGATGCACATTTGCTATAGATGTTGGGTTGCATGAAATGATCTATATTAGCATGAATTTAAAAGTTGAAAGCTGTCAAGGTTATTTACCCCTTTAATATCACTGACACCCTATGTTTCCTCTTAATAGCTCCCCTTTATATGTCATTAGCTCTCAAAACACATATTTGGAAAGGACTCCTTTAAAAGACGGTATTAAAGGCAGAACTGGCAGTGACACCTTTTATTAAGATTGTCCAACATTTCCCATTGTAAAAGCATGATTTCAGTTACATATAACTTGGTCAAACTTTAACCATTTGGGCTGAAATTTTACATTCTACATTTTTACATTTTACATTTTATCTGTCTCAGGCTAAAAGTTTTGGAAAATTTCAGCCAAATTGATATAGCCATTTCTGAGAATGAGGCTAAAAGGAAAATACACCGTTTTACCCATATTTAAAAGAATGGCAACCATATCTTTGAACACCCCATGTTTTGGAGCATGGCCTTGAACTTTGGCAGGGAGAGGCCTTTTTGTCAGGGATGTGTCTTTTTGAATCCCTGTGAAAATCTGCAGCTAAATTTTCTGATGATTCCTTCCTCATTGAGCATCCTCAGGCCTCTCACAGCTCTGAGTGCACATGCAACAGCTCCAAAGTGTGACTGAGCATACTACATGACATACCCTTGTAGACCCTATATGTGACTGGACTGCTCATGTGCCATCCCCACAGAGTGACTGAACATACTCCAGCCCAGGGTTACAGGGATGAAGCCAGACTTTCCCTGTAATAGCTAATCCAGGCCAGGCTGGGGCTGGGCACTGGAACTGAAAGCAAAGAACCTGTCACTCCTTTGTTCTCAATGATCCTACTACTAGGCCCAGGCGGTGTGGAGGAGGAAGCTGTCTGATTTGAATGTTGAGGAGACAAAATCTGGACTAGGGAGGAGGAAAAAGAATGGATTGGAACAAGGAGTGTGGTGAAACTGGGACTGGGTGGTGGGAGGAGAGAACTTGTGGTTTGGATTGGCTGGGCAAAGAGACTAGGAGCTTGTGGAGGGAGGAAAAAGGTGACTGGGACTGGGAGGGAGTGAGGTGGTGGGGGAGAGGCAAGGCTTGGACTGGCTGGCCAGGAGTCTGGGATAAGGAAACAGGAAGGAGGGGAGGCTGGGACTGGAAGCTTGTGAGGAAAATGTAGGTGAGGGATATAGAGCTGGTTGGCTGTGTGGAGTAAACTGAGATCAGATGAAGAAAGGGCGAGAGTGAAGACTGGGACTGGATGGACAAGGTCTTTAGGACAGGGACTATCTTTTTATTATGTATCTGTACAGCACCTAGCACAATGGGGTCCTGGTTCCTGATGGGGACTCCTTGGCACTTGGGAATACAAACAAACAAACAAGAAAGGAGATTGGGACTAAAAATGGGGGAAAACAAGGTTGAGGGAGGGAGACATATTTTACAAGGTACAAGGGGAAACTAGAACTGGCTGGGCAATGAGACGGCTACAAGGAGCCAAGGAAAGAGTAGGGGAGAAAGGGGAAAGAAGAAGCTGGGTGGGGGAAATTGGCACTGGCTTAGTAAGAACACTGGCATGGGCAAGGGAGGGGCTGGGATTGAGAGGAGTAGTAGACTGAGATTTGTACAGCAAATCTGGAGGCAGAGAATAGGACTAGATGGGAATGGAGACTGGGATGAGAAGTCTGAGGAGTGGAGGTGGGACAAGGAAGGGAAGAGGCAATATTGGGATAGGATCAGGTTGAAGGGCTGGGGCAGAATCATAAGCGCCAACTCTGTGGGTGCTCTGGGGCTGGAGCACCCATGGGGGGAAAATGGTGGGTACTGAGCACCCACTGGCAGCCCCCCTGATCAGTGCCTTCCCCTCCCTCCCAGTGCCTCCTTCCCACCATGATCAGCTGTTCAGCAGCGTGCAGGAGGTGCTGGGGGCTAGAGGAGTGAGGGTGGGGCACTTGGGGTAAGGGGCAGAATGGGGTGGGAAAAGGCAAGGTAGGGGCGGAAAGAGGCAGGGTGAGGGTAGGACCTTGGGGGAAGGGTGGAACCTGGGGTCAAGCACCCCTCGGCACATTAGAAAGTCGGCGCCTCTGGCCAGAATGGCCAAGGATGGGTAGGGCAAGGAAGGGCAGAAGAGTCTGTGCCCACTAGAGCACATGCCCCTCCAGAGCCTGGAATGGAACCCAAGGTTCCTGAATCTCACCATTCCTCTGCTGTAAGCAAATATCTGTGAAACCGACCCCCCTCTAATGCTGCTCTGCACAGAGGAGGACAGCTACTATTCCTATTGGTTACTCTGCTAGCTCAATTGGCAGAGGTCTATGCAGTAGAGCTAAAGGTTCCAACCTTGATGCTCCATGTGGGTATCAATATGATGCCCTCTGACAATATTTCTGTTTTTTTCAGTTTGCTTTTTTAAAAATCTAGGAAATTACAGCCAAAAAATGACATTTCAAAAACTTAAAAGTTAGGAAATGCCAGAATGCCAGGAAATACCTGTGCACCCTTAATTTCACCCCCTTGTGCATAGGCATTATGATACAGTCTTTAATTATATGCTCCCATACTATTTCCACAATACCCCTGCCTCATTCTGTGCACAGGATGAATGGTTCTCAGTTAATGAGCAGCTAGTCAATATTTTGTTTTCTCCTCACTGTTCAGTGGGTGGCCCCAGGCCTTATTTACTGCACACTGTTCAAACCCTGCTCTGAAGACAGAATGATTAATGTCCCCGTGGGTTTTTCAGTGGCGTTCCTCACTATTGGATCCAAATGCTTCACAAACATTAATGAATTTATTTTCACAATGTTCCCATGAGGTGAGGGGATGAGCTCTGTGGCAGAGGCAAAGATAGAATTCCAAAGATAGGCAAACTCCAGCATTCAACTGCCTTAACCATGAGACCATCTATCCTCTTCCTGCAACCCCCTGCCTCATTCACAACCAACTTCTGAAACAAATGAGGCCAGGGTCCTACAAACAGCAGCCTCATTCGCGCTGCAACCCTGATTCATTCCCAGAACAGGTCCATTCTGTGCCATGAGAAGAAGAGTGGTCATCAATTGAATTCACCACTTTCACTTCACATCCATCTCAAGTAGCTTGATACTTCTAAAGTGCCTCAGGGATCACGGCAGAAATCCGTATTCTTCTCTCCCTCAGCCTAGAGTCTTGAAGGAAAGTGACTTATCTCTGTGGGGTAAGAAACTGAGGGCTAGCATGTAGGGGGGTGCTTTCCATGAAACATGGAATCACTTCTGTGACAGAGGACATGCAGGGAATAGGTAACTTGCATTAGAAAAGGGATTTTGATCTAATGTATAAGTGTAAGAGATTACATCTTTGTTTATTTTGTGTAGCTTGTATGTGTGATTGTCCTTACTATTTCATCACTGAATCTGTGATTTGTTTATTTTCATCCCAAGCAGGTCTCTGTTGTGCAAACTGTGTGGAGTGTGTGAGCTGAGAACTGGGAAGCAGGTTTCACATGTTCAGGGGTGATGAACCAGAGGGGAAAAGTGTAAGGGTCTGGTAGTTATGAACTTGGCACAGATGTATTTGGAGAGACTCAGTACCAGAAGGGCTGTTGAGGTCATCCTGCAAAGAGTATCTAGGCTGGTGGAAGCCAGGGTGAGACCTTTGTGCTGGTAGGTTGGCTACTGGTGTTCAGGCTCTGAGCCACATCAACACAGCATTAAGGTACCCAAAGTTATAAAGCAGGCAGTAAGAGAATCTCTTATTGGTCTGGGTGATCCTCAAAATGTCCTCAAGAAGAGCTCTGTGTAAGCTGGAAAGCTTGTCTCTTTTGCTCATAGAAGTTGGTCCAATAAAATATACTACCTCACCCACCTTGTCTCTCTATTATCCCTGAGGGGTATTGTTAATGAACTCAGTGAAGGGGGCAGCTCACATGTGTTTTTACTTGGTTACTACTGGCAGGATTTTTTCTAAATTAGTAAAGGCACCTTATCCACTCTTCCTCCAGCCTACAGTATTGTTATTGGGGGGAGGGATAGCTCAGTGGCCTGCTAAACCCAGGGTTGTGAGTTCAATTCTTGAGGGGGCCATTTGAGGCAAAAATCTGTCAGGGACAATACTTGGTCCTGCTGTGAAGGCAGGGGACTGGACTTGATGACCTTTCAAGGGCCCTTCCAGCTCTATGATATAGGTATATCTCCATATTAATATATGCTTTCTGCAGACTTCATGAATTTCCAGTATACAGAAGATAAAGTGTTAGTAATATGAAATATCACCCTCCACTCCACCTGCATGCACGCACATCATGCATAGCTGCTAATGAAACAAAATACTCTGTATGAAGAGTGTGACCACCTGGAGAGACACTCTCAGGGAGGAGTTTGGAGGTTAGGAACTGCTGGGCAGAGTGTCTTGTGTAGTTTCCCTAAATCATTTGGATGGGATTGGTCCTGCTTTGAGCAGGGGTTGGACTAGATGACCTCCTGAGGTCCCTTCCAACCCTGATATTCTATGATTCTATGACTCTATTTCTGACTAGACAGGTCTAATGAGCCATTTCCCAAGCCAGACTGCTGTCTCAACACCCTCTCCCACTTTAAGATAGAATTTAGGACTTGTCATAGCATATAATTTCATCTTGCTCAGTATCCTGTCTCCAGCAGTGGCCTGTACCAGCGGTACCCCTGAAGCTAGAGGTAATGAATGAACCCGTCAATGGGGGAAAGTTCTTTCTAAATCGATCAGCTGGGGAGGTTAGTCTATATCCAGAAACATTGCTAACTTAAATCCTATTTAACTTAACTCTGGATGCACTTCTTATGAAAATAAATAACCGATCCTTTTCTGTATCCTGCTCAGCCATTGGCCTCAAAAATTTTCTCTGGCATGGAGGAGACCAAGGAGGGTTTGGTGTGACGCTAGGCTGTAAATACCTGACCATGCAAAGATAGCCATGTGGGATCATTCCCTTGGCCAGAGAAGAACAAAACATCTCAACATTCATACAAAGCTCTGATCCTGTAGCCTTTACTCACTTATGTAGCTTCTTAGTCTTCAGTGTGATTATTCCTGTGAAGAAAGTCCTACAGGATCAGGTGTATAACGTTTAGGGAATGTGATATACATATTTTTCCGTAGAGAAAGAACAATTCAGTCCAGTTTAGAAATGAAAAAGTATTAAAGTGACTCTGAATGCACTCTATTATTAACAAACAGGAACTGGAGAGAGACATGGAAGTAGTAATTCTGAAGCAATGTGCCTACTTTAACACCGGCCACTAATTACATTGAAGAAGGAGCCTGAGATAATATTAGCGCTAGATGATATTAATGAGGCTAATGCACTGCAATTTTATTGATACTGTAGACAATATAAATTCAAAGGTACACAAGTCCAAAGGAAACCTTCATATCAGTCTCTTCCTAAATCACACAATTGTAACACTTTTATAGATCCTCAAAATTAAATGTAAAACCCATATGGTTTCAAGATTAAAAGTCCAATTTTCATAAAAAGCCCATAGGCATGTTTAGTTTGATTGCATTGTCTTTTCCCTTATGCATTGCTATACCTTCTTATTTTCCTAATAAGATAGTTATGCACTGAATAGTTTCACTGCATTGCTGAAATTCCATGTCATTAGAACTCATGCATGTATTAAGTGCAGGATTCTCAGAATTAAATCGAGTGATTTTTTTAAACACTGCTTTGCTTCAAACTCAGTTTCTCTATATTTCAAATACAAAATTTCCCTTCCAAAATAATGTCCAGTTGTCTAAGATTATAATTCAAATTCTAAGATTACAATACAAATTATCATTTACAAATTGGAGATTACAACAAAAATGCATTATTCTTGTGATGTGGTGAGTAGAAACAGATCTCAAAATAAGAACAAATGGCAGTATTATCTCATGGGAAAGAGCCTTCTGTATGGATCTATTATTTCTCAGCTTGAAATGTGCCACTATTGTACTTCCACTTGATTATGAGCCTTGTTATCACTTCCCCCAGTTGATTCAACTTGAGTGCTTCTGACATTTGCAAAGTTACTCACATATTCCACTGAGCAGCAGGGGAAACCCTGTTAATGAAGAAATAACAAGCTGAAGATTTGAATAAATATTTAGTTTATTGAAAAGAGGTACAGTTAATTTTTTTAAGGCTAAAAACTGAGGAAACACAGGAAATGCTTTCCTCTGTCCTCTAAAAATGGGTTCTTGTGGTCTTTCTCCCTGTGCCACAGGGCACTTTCATTTCCTGATTTTATTATATACTAAGTGACCACCTGAACCTGCCAATGAAGTTGTTCTATTGTGTTTTTCTATTTTTAATCTAGAAAGAGTGAACACATTTCTCATCAGATGCCTTACAGACGGCTGTAAATTGGTAAGATTTATGAAGGTGCCACTGGGTTATTACAAAGCCATTCATTTATAAATAAGTGTCTTTTTTTGAAAGAAACCATAAATGATAGAAGCATCTTCATCATTTGCCAAATCTGTATTACAAAAGTGTATACTTTTTTTTTGTGATAGCTCTATGGGTATAATTTGTTTTTTACACTTTATTTTTTAATTCACTATATGTTTTCAGATCTAATCTCTGATTAAGGATCAGCCAGCATGATGAATTAGAGAGTTAACGGCACTGGCAACAGATATAGGAATATAATGGCTGTTTCAATATTCATTTATAACAAAAAAACAACACCCCAAGAGTCCAGTGAGCAGAACTTGAAAACTGTGAATTAATCACACTGCTCGATGTATTTCCTCTGGTGGACTTTGGAACCCTATATGGGCTGTTCATTAGATGCTCTCCAGTGAAATACCCACAGAGATTGCTCCATTGAGGATTTTCTGCAGCTATAGCCACCTTGATAGGGACTATGCTGCTCATGATTTCAGGTGGTTTAGCAATGTGGAAAGGGAGCTTTCTTAATACATCTTCAGTGGTAATGATGATTGACCCAGTGAAGAATTCTCTTTGAATGATCTTTGGTAGACCTAGCTGGCAAATTGGCCACTCCAGGGATGGTCTTTTGTATAACCTCCTGATACAGGACCAACTTAGATACAAGGCAGTAGGCACCTTAGAAAAACCGTAGATAGTTTACAAAGAGAAGGAGGAGAAAGGAAAAGAGTAGGGGTACTTGGGGCCTTCTAAATGTCAGAAGGTAACATCCAATGGGACACCATCGCAACCTTATTAAATTATCTTTTGGGATTGGAGGCCCCATTGGCCCATTTGTTTAGCTGGCTCTGAAGTTATGCTGAAATTGGAGCAGTTAGTGTATGATGGTAGGAAGGGTTGCTTTTAGAAAAAAAAACCCTGCGTTTCTTGCCATGCAAATCTGATTTTGACAGTTCTGGGTACAATATCCCACCACATAAATGCTGGGTTGTGACTATCATAACAACTGTTTTTAGCCCAGTCTCAGGAACTGTGTCTCTGTCAGCTTGCTGTTTAATCAAAAGCCAAAAGTCATATTTTAGACATGTGTTTTTCTTTATTTTGCTTTGAGTTCAATCAAAGGGTCAGGAGGAAGACCAGAATGCATCAGTTACCACAGCAGGCTTTCTCTAATTTCCATACAAAATAGTTTAATGGGCTGCCCTGAAGGTTTTCAGTTCTCAATATTTGATTTTTATTTGATGTAAAGGAGCAACATGGTCACTTTCAGCAGTTGATATATGCAGTCCTTATATACATTCACAGTCATGGAAAAATCCAGTTCTAACTACAGGAGCTTTATCCTGCTTTGGAAACATAAGTTTAGCCAGATAGACCATTAGAAAAAACAAATGCAGGCATTCTCACACCAACTTTAGCAGCCAAGAATAATGAAAGTATGGCAATAAGTTTTATTTGAATATACAGTCACTGGAAATCAATGTACAGTTGTTACAAAAAGAACGTAGGAGTGATTGACATAGTATTAACACAAAAGCTTAAAATGGATTCTGCTGTGTAAAATAATTGATTTCCATGGGTCCAATTGTGAAGCACCTATGAATGAAAACCTTGTCCAGGATCCAAAAGGATGCTAATTATTGTGGCTGTGTTTGAATGCTTAAAGTGAAGGCATGTAATTTCCATGACCACCAGTCCATATTTACAAACAAATGCAAATTTTTATGATATCAGGTGGACTCAGCTGAGTGGGTGCAGTGGCTCTGTTGTCAGCTCATGGGAGGGGCAATTTTCAGAGACTGACTGATATTTTGGCAGGTAAAGTATGAAAATCATGTTTAATAATAATAGTACCTTGCTCTTAGCAGTAGAGCTCAAAGCTTTACAAAGGAGGTCAGCATCATTAACCCCATTTTACAGATGGAGAAACTGAGGCACATGGCAGCAGAGGGACTTGCCCCAGGTTACCCAGCATACCATTGGCAGTGCCAGGAGTAGAAACAATGTCTCCTAAATCCCAGTCTACTGTGCATTCCTCTAGGCCACACAATCAAATAGGTTTAATCAAAGGTAAGAAGGAAATTCCCAACAAGGAGTTCAAATCATTGCTGTTCCAGTCCAACTAGCACACAAAAATCACCCTCGTCTTCAGTGTCTCCACTGCTACCGCTTGCTTTCTGTATCATGTTTGAAGATCTTTGGCCTCACTTTCAGACCTTTGGACCACTCTGCTCTGACCTGTGTCTCTGCTCTCCTTTCTCCCTGCTTCTTCCTCCCTCTCCGTTCACACCTCACTTCTTTCTGGTCTTCTCACCCGGGTGCGTTTTGTCATGCTTCCCACTAATCCTGGAGCTCCATCCTGATCCCTGTGCACAACAATCTCAGCTTTTCCTTGTTCAAATCCCTCTTCAAAAACATCTATCTTCCATGCAGCCTATTAGTCTTAATAAGCAATACTATCATTCATCCATTAAAAAAATAAACTGCTGCACTGCTGTGCCATGAATCCTAGTCACTTGGTGTCCCACGCGTTGTTTGTCTGCCTGCTTAGCTACATCGTGCAGACAAAAATCCAAATCAGCCTATTACCTAAAATTATTTACAAAATTCAGTATAAGCTGGAGATAAATAGACTGGGACAAATTGTATTGTTTAATCGACACTTGATAAGGGGTCGGGCAAGGCCCCCTGTATTCACAGTTGACATGACAATGAGCTGAAAGATTCTAAAAATGGGAGGAAATGTTTACAGTGGAAACCACCAAAATGTGTTTTGATTGGTTAATGTTAATGGGATGAGGCGGCCACCTCTTCTTGGACATCTAGGGTCACTAAATGGGACTGAGTAGGACACATTGACTGGAAAGAGCCTGTTTTTCCATTATGGCTGCCACACTCACTGTCTTCTGGGACCCCAGACTCCACCATGAGACCATTGGGCCTTTTTATCCTGATCCTGAAAGATGTTCTGACCCAACCTGGCCAGAGAGACCATACTGATGACGTCACCACCTCCACCAGCTTCACCTAAATCCTGCATCTGAGTCTCGGATTCTTGCTGTCACCCCCTCCCTCATGTGTCATTTTCCTTCCACACTTTATTTCTCTTCTTTCCTCTCTCCCTCTCTTTTTGACTTCTAATAAGAGTCTGGCTTAGCCAGCCAAGACAACTCCATTTCTTGCAGCCTTGCTGTGAATCTGTGGCCAGAGGCAGCTAAAAGCAATGCCTTAAAAACAGCCTGACGCTACAAGTTTGCCAGGTCTTATAGTGGCTGATCAGACTGTGTGTTGGGACCATGTTTGTCCAGCAGTGAGGTTGCAAGTGAGAGTCAGCTTCAAAGACAGAACCTGCATTTGTTATGTTTCTTATCCTTTTCTCTTCTGTTTTGTGTGTGTTTGCCTTGTTTTGTCTTAACGGAAGCAGGATCAGACTCCACTAACTATGACAGCTCCAGACTGTCTAAATGAGCTCCCTCCTCCGCCAAAACCCCCCCAGTTAATTCTGTCTTTAATACTATCTAAAAGACTGTCAAACAGTCCCCATTAAAAAACCTCTACAGTGAAAGGGAAAAGAGGATAAGAGATGTTATTAAAATGAAAGCCTTCCTTAATACTTTACATTTCAAATGTTTTTACTGTTTTCCTCCTTTTTCTGCATCTTTCACAAAAGATTAAAAAGATGTTTAGTGGTGGCTGCTATAATGGGAGTAAGCCAGCAATAATTTGAGTTGAAACTACGGACCACACTTAACTGGTTAATGTTGTAACAGTGAATAAGGGTTTCATTAACTTCTTATTCCTTGCTGGGCCTGAGACATCCCCTTTTCCATACAATGTCTAGTGAGCTTGTTGGGGTGGTGACCTTATCTAGTCCTTGCTCTGTACAGAGTTGAGTACCGTGTCACCATTCAACAAGTCAATAACAAATGGTTCAACCCATGTGCATTTACGGCAAGCAATTCCACTTTGACCTTAATCAGGGGAGATGATGTGTTACTCTGAATTAGAGATGGGTGAATACAGCATCAGAGTCTTCATGAATATTCTGGAGAATAAGCCCAGGAATCACTTCATTAGCTTTCATGCAGAATTTTTTCCTGCCGTTTGCACTTTTTAGTCAAAGAGGTTGTGGCCCCCCCGTCCCATACAGACAGATCAATAGAACAACATGACTAATGCTAACATCGTCCCAAGTGAGATGCCTCATGGCATTGTCAAAGGGTCACAGCTTGTCACCTCTTAAGTTGTATCTAGCATTTTCGGGGAAAATCTTCCCCCTTTCACTACCAGTGGAAGCAGCAGAACACTGGTTTTGACTGCTGCGTATTTTAATCCTGCTCAGAATAACTTTAGATAATAAGGCTGTTAGAATCATCAGTGGCCTGATTGCACTAGCTATCCTGATAGAGTTGCAGTAGCAAGAGATTTCCCCAAAACACTGGTGTAAACAGGACTACAAAGTCTGCAGTAGCATCATTCTGCCAGTGCAATGTGCACACTGCTATTTTCCTGGTCTGATATGGAACCATGTTGGCAGAAAGCTGAGATGACTATGCTGCTCATAGAGCTAATCCATCATGTGACATGGGGAATTACACCCCCTCCTGCTTCATTTGGTGGAAGGGAAGATAGAGCTTTAATGGGTGTTCTGGAAGTAGAGTTGTATGAATAGCAGATTTTGCAGTTTGCTGGCAGTTTCGGAAAAAAAATTGGTAAAAAATTATTGTGGGTCAAACCAAAAATGAAATTGGTAGAAATTTTCATCAAATCAAAAAGCTGAAAAAAAATTCATTTTGAGTTGAATGAAATATTTCATCCAATCCAAAATTAAATGTTTCATTTCAAATTTGAGTGTTTTTTGATATTTTTAGAAAAAAATTCAAAACAAATGTGAAGGAAATTTCTAAATGTAAAGTCCATTTTGAACTGAAAAATTAAAATATTTTGTTGAGAAAATGTCAAAATGAAAAATTGACATTTGTGGGTCTTTTTTCCCCAACATGAACCGGCAAAACGAACACAAATCCATGACTATTTCAGTGTCACCAAGTCTGTGAGTACATGATGCAAAAACCGAAGTATGTGCTGATCTTCCAGATAATGTCAAAGAAAGACCTTTGCCACTAGGTTTAGGAAATGCTCTAAGCATGATATATGAGGCAAATAGAGTGACCAGATGTCCCGATAAAATCGGGACTGTCCCGATATTTAACCCTTTGTCCCACGTCTCAATCAGTTACGATCAGGATGCCATTTGTCCTGATTTCCAGGTAAGGAGGCGAGTGGGAGGGAGGCACCGATTCCGTGGGCGCTCCAGGGTTAGAGCACCCACAGGGAAAAATTGCAGCCAAGCTCCCCCATCCTTGCATCTTTCTCCCCTCCTCCCCCCAGCGTGCTGTGTCCCCGCTCCTCCCCCCTCCCAGCGCTTCCCGCTGCCTAACAGCTGTTTGGCGGCACTTAGCGCTTTCCAGGAGGGAGGGGGAAGGAGCGGGTTCGCGATGCACTCAGGGGAGGAGGTGGAGAAGAGGCGGGGCTGGAGTGGGGACTTGGGGGAAGGGGGTGGAATGGGGCGGAGCAAGGGCGAATGCTTGGATGGGAAAAGGCAGGGGGTGGACAAGCACCAACCTGGCAGAGGGGAAGTCAGCGCCGTAGGGGTGAGTGGCAGGCAGGGGGGTGAAGAGGTGAGCAAGCGAGCGAGCGGCCGGTGGGATGAGGAGGTGAGCAGTGGGTGGGAGACTGTGGAGGGATGCAGCAAGCCAGCAGGGGGCTGGGGTATGAGGATAGGTGCGATGGGGGGGTGATTGGGGAGAGGGCAGGACCTGGGGCAGAGTGGGGGCGGAGCCTGGGAGGAGCGGGAATGGACTGTGGGCGGGGCTGGTGGCACCCCAATGTGTCCCAATATTTTAGTGATGTGATCTGGTCACCCTAGAGGCACACGGTTGCCCTGCCGTGCTTTGCCCATGCACTGAGCTACAAACCTGGGAAAAAGGAAGGCATCAGCCACTTTAATGATATTTCACATGATGTCACTGGCAATACGTGGCTTCACAAACTTCCAGTCACGGTGCACTGTGTTGACACGTGGTAATTTGACTGCTAGTTCCCACATCTGTGGTCCCACCCTCACAGCTCAAAATCCATTTTCTTTTTCCATTGCAGGCTACTACTACCATTAAAAATAAATATTTTAATAAGACTAGCAAAACAGTGGGGGACTTTAAGTCTGAAGGGATGTTAGCAGCACACTTGTGACCTTTGAGGCTATTTTTGCTCAGCACGTTCTGCAACCACATTGAAGTGAGTGGGGTTAAAGCCAAGATCAAGTTGGCCATTTGTGTCTGAAAGAGGGAGAGAGAGTGTTCGGTGTTGCCAAATTAGTCCTAGAGGTTCCTCGGGTATCAGCTCAGGAACTATGTGTGACATACCTGGAATTTATGGATATAAAGAACTAAATATGTATTAATTTATTGTGGGAGTTTAAGCATACAGCCTTTTAGAAATGAAAAGGGTCCATTATTAACAGGTTGGAAGCAGAGAGGTCCTAGTCTGAGCAGCTGGCTAAAATAATTGAGTCAGTGGTTCCTCAAATTAAGCTAGTTTAGGAGTAGAGGGGCCTATGGGAAGCTATGTTCTAAGGGACTGGCACATACCGTAAATAAAGTACACTAGGATAGTTTATTAATTCTTGGCCTGATTTTCAAAGATGCCAAGCACCCTCATTACACATAAATATGTCTCTGTGTCTAGTTCCACTCTAATAATATTATTACACATTTTCCTCTCAAAAAGAGGCCCCTCCCTTCAGTACAGAGCACCCTGACTGCTCAGAAGTCATGACTCTAGCAATCCACAGGACAGACCATATTATTAGAATATGTCCACATTTTATTAGTTTTCACCACTTCTCAGTAATAACAAAACAAGTATTTCTTCAGTAAAAACATCAGAACACTCTCCTTCTGCAATATAGTCAAATCCAAATGTGCCCTGTGTTTGGGATGCATTGTCATCTCTCCTGTGTCACTGTGATCAGTAGTACCAGTCCTAAGTCACTTGAACCCATTTTTGCTTCTTAAATCTTCATGTATCTAGGGAAAAAATGCAGGATCATGATATTATACTGCCATCTGGTGACCAACGATAACATTTTCCTGAGAATTTAGTCCATTACAGCAAAAGACATCTAAAATTCCACTGGTCAGCACTGATGAAAACACCAATACATCAGCAAAGTATAAAGAAGCAACAAATATGGACAAGAACTCTCTTATGGTGCATACCTTAATAATCAGGGGTTTGAAACTGCACTTTTGTTGATCTGCACAGTAGGGCTGGCTCACCTGTTTCTTCTTGGAAAGCTTCATGCTGGCCTGCCTCATCTCACCATGCAGGTCGTTAGTTATAGGTTTCTCAGAAAACTAGCTTTAAATGTATTTATTGAAAGAAGTGGTGCTTTCATTTGACAGTTAACAGAACCTGAACATGCAGGACATTAGGTATTTTTAAATGTATTTTTAAGAGTGACTTCAGTATAGTTTCCATGGCAGCTAGTCCAACTTTGACCCAAATTAAATTTCAATATCTAAAAATTCATTCAGCCAGAGAAGGACAACCTTTAGCCTCCCCTGAACCAGGCACAGAACTGATTGAGAACATTTCAATTAAGTCTCCATCCCTGTTTTTTGCTCCTTGCAGCAGGAATTTATGTAATCATGAAGAAAGTTTTGCTGCTGAATCACTCAGCTGGGTACAGAAGCCTGAGCTGTGACCTCCAAGCTGCAGAGATGTTTTCTTCTGAATACAGCCCACTCAGAGGCTAACGTTTTTGGTACATGTCATGCCTCATATGGCTAGAGTAGCAAATAAAAAACATATAGAGGTAGGAGACTTCTCCTCACCTCAAAATGAAGGGAAGACAAATCTAGTTTGTGTCCTTTGGAGAAAATAATATCTGTGGTGCTGTTCACTCTCATAAAACCCTCTCAATTTTATGACACTATCAGCACAAAACAAGTCATTTAGCTATTACAACAATATTTTATATGATACATGGTATCAAAGACTCTCTCACCATAATGGTGGTGAAGCACAATGTAGAGTTTATAAAAGAGAAAGAACCTTCTCACACCTGTTATGCTGATGGGGACAAAGTCCCTGTTTCAATCCCTCAAGTTATGGCAAATTACTTTTAACATAGTCTATATTTCAATAATATCTAGTTAAGGTTTCATTATGACATTTCAGTCTAAAATGTGATGTACAATTTCTACCGTGTTTTCATAAAACATTACTGTGGGTGAGATTTTCACATTAACCACAATTGCAGAAATGACTGATGTTTAAATCTAAAGACAATTTTTGTCATTATTAAACTTCATTATAAAATAAATTATGTGGGTGGAATAGTGGTTTGATGTGTTTGTAATTTGTTCTACCTTTTCAATGTACTTTTCAGTTACATTAACTGAATCATTTCATCTTATAGATGCAAAGATGAAGGAGAAGAACAAAAACATGCCCATTAACTGAAGCAGTGCAAATGTGCATAGTTAATGGAAACCATTTTGACATTTTGTATTTGATTCCATGGTGTATCTACTCAAACAATTTCAATGGCATATTAGAACAAAATGCTACATTGTGCTCTGCACTAAGAATGCAAGTAATAGACTTCAAAAATTACCTTTCAACTGAAAGTATTATCTGTTGGAAATGAAGAAATGTTTTATATTATGAAAGGCTTATATGAGTAAGGGGGAACAATGGGCTGGAATAAGAACGCAGGCAGACAGGGTTTTTTGACTGTGTTTGCCAAATTGCATGTGTTTTTATAGGTTATTGCAGAATTGCTTAGATAGGAACACAATGGCAATTGTTTCACTGATTATCTTACAATTAAAGATTTCTTAATGGAAAATCATATTAAATATTGTGACAAGATTTGTTCTGTCTCAGAGCAGATAATTGATTGTTTTTTTTCAAAGTAGTTTTTTTCATTACTGAGTCAATTCAAAGACCAGATGCAGTCCAAAATATATTTCCACTCTGATGCTAAAGCAAGTTTTACCTCTTAAACAAATTCTGCATTTCATCAAAGTGTAATTTATCTATTAGTAAGCATATTGTAAATAATTTTAACATGCATTTAAGGCTGATTAATGAAAGAATTTCCATTTCTTGTCATTTACAGACCAACTAAAAATGCTGTGTCTTAAATTTCACATGTGAAATTTCATAGAGGTACCATTCTTCTGCTCTCCCAACCTTATAATCACTCATCTGTAGTGATTACGTTGGTGTACTTGGGAACAGCTGGACTACAACACTGAAATGCAACTAGAAAAACAAAATACTCTGCATATATGTTTCACCTAAGTGCTAGTTTTGGCATTTCAATGAACTGTTTGGCAACAGAATTTTGTTTCATTCAAATTCACAATTGAGTGTTTGACAGATGGATAGACTGCAACCTCGTTCAATCTGATCCACTGTAACAAGAGGCTAGGGTATGCTTGCATTTCTTCTGTCTGTCTCTCTGCATTTATATGTCAGCATTTCTTTCCAGCGATTGTGTGTCAAGATGCTGTGTTTATTATGCAACCAGCACTGAAGAACTTGCTGTAATTGCCTGAACTGTGATCCTTAATTCACTCATGAAAAGAGGATTCTCACTTTTCAAACTTCCTTGGATGCACTAACATAGATATACCATTGCCTGTGACTGTTACAATCTCATGAGAATGAGGTATGAGAATTTCATTCCTCTTTATACATGTCACAACAGCATCAAACTTCAGACCTTTCATCTTTTCAACATTGTCAAGAGGGCCAAATCCTCAGCTGGTGTAAATCAGCATAGATTGATTTCCACTAGGTGAAGATCTGGCCTTCTGTTTTGAGTGGCTAACTACTCTTATTTTTTGTACTGCTTATAAGCCCGTGGAGGAATCACCCTTCAATCAAAATACATTTTCAAAAGTGAAAGCAGTGTATCTGTGCTTTATACTACTATATTTTCAACGGGCTTTTGGAGGCATTACAACTCTCATGTCTTCGTCTCGTGACACTTAGGACTAGTCTACATTGGCAACGTTAAAGCTCTGCCGCAGCAGCGCTTTAACGTGGCTTGTGTAGCTGTGGCGCGGCGCTGGGAGAGAGCTCTCCCAGTGCTCTAAAAAAACCACCACCGCGAGGGGCATAGCTACCAGTGCTGGGAGCATGGCTCCCAGCTCTGGGGCACTGTCTACACTGGTGTTTTTTCAGCCCCCTGAGCAAGGAAGTTGCAGCGCTGTAAGTTTCCAGTGTAGACAAGCCCTTAGAGTTTCCAACTTTCTACTTGTACAAACCCGAAAACCCTTGCCATGCCCCTACCCCACTCCTTCTCCGAGGCCCCACCTTCTGCTCACACCAACCCTCCTCCCTCTGTCGCTCGGTCTCCCCACCCTCACTCACTCATTTTCACTAGGCTGCCTCAGGGATTGGGGGGCAGGAGGGGGTGAGGGCTCCAGGGCAGGGCCAGAAATGAGAAGTTCAGGGTGTGAGAGGGGGCTCCAGGCTGAAGCAGTGGTTGGGATGCAGGAGGGGGTGAGGGCTTCTGGTGGGTCCAGAGATGAGGGGTTTGGGGTCCAGGATGGGGGGGTGGAGCTGAGGGGTTCAGAGTATGGGAGGGGGCTCTATGCGGAGGCAGGGTATGGGAGGGGGTACAGGCTCTGGGCTGGGGCCAGAAATGAGGGGTTCAGGGTGCTGGAGGGGGTTCTGGCCTGGGGCAGGGGATTGGGGTGTGGGGGAGTGAGGGCTCTGGCTGGGAGTGCGGGTTCTGGTGTAGGACCAGGGATGAGAGATTTGGGGTGCAGGAGGGGGCTCTGGGCTGGGGGGGTTGGAGTGCAGGAGGGGGATCAGGGCTGGGGCAGGGGTTTGGGGTGCAAGAGGGGTGCAGGGGTGCAGGCTCCGGGCAGCACTTACCTCAAGCAGCTCCCGGAAGCAGCAGCATGTCCACCCTCCGACTCCTATGCGGAGGTGTGGCCAGGCGGCTCTGCACACTGCCCTGTCCATGGTGCCAGTCCCGCAGCTCCCACTGGCCACAGTTCCCAGACAGTGGGAGCTGTGGAGCTGGTGCTTGGGGTGGGGGCAGTGTGCGTAGGAGCCAGAGGGGGGCATGCCACTGCTTACAGAAGCTGCGTGGAGCCATGGCAGGCAGGGAACCTGCCTTAGCCCTGCTGCGCTGCTGACCGGACTTTTAACGGCCTGGTTGGCAGTGCTGACCAGAGCCACCAGGGTCCCTTTTTGACCAGGTGTTCCAGTTGAAAACCGGACTCCTGGCAAACCTAACGACACTTGCTTATATTTTATAACAAGATTAGAAAATAGGATAGTTACTAGGGAATGGAACTACAGTGGTGGTAGAATCCAAGCACCTGACTCACCACTGTATTACTTGTTTTACAATTTTGTAGGTCGATTTTTTACCTTTCTGTAGAATAAAACTGAAATAAAAGAGGAATAGAAGGCCCTAAACAAGGCCCTCTATATGGAAGCAGGTCTCTTCTGATGAGTAATCCATATGCTGATGAAACATGTATGGAGATGCAAGTAGTTACTGCTGAGTCATAATGACTGGTGCATTTTGTTAACTCCAGTTTGAATGTGGAGAGTTTGAAATGTCTCCCTGATTCAGCAGGAACTAGGAGCTGGGACAAAGGAGGTCCTGCAGGGAAACCTAGCAACAGCCAAGTTTGTAGAAAAAGTCTTAGTCAGAAGTTTGTTCTTGTATTGCTACCTGTATTACAAATAAAGATAAACTCCAGGAAGGGATTAAAATTGGATTATGCAGAATGTTTGTATATTCTCATGAGAGCAGACTGGAAACTCCACCTGTTTACAGTTACATTTAGGCAAACTAATTTAATAGAGTTTGGAACTGAGACTCAGAAGACCAATTTTCTATTGCTGGCTTTGCCAGTTACTCATCATATCAACCTTGGGTATCATTGTTCTGTGCCTCAGTTTTCCCACTCATGAAATGGGGATAATACTGGGTCATGAAGTGGTCTTCATTAGCAAACAACATTCCCATTAACATCAATGGACAGTTATGCAAGAAGGCAGGCTATAGTCCGCTGTATTTATTCTCCCTTGTAAAGTGTGTGGAGATCCTTTTCTTCATGAGGAGCAAATCCAGCCCCCTTCTCTGTGGCTGCAGAAAGTCCTTGTGGAGCAGAACTCATGAAGCCCTACCAGACATGGATGGAGGGGAGCTGTATTTGACCCAGCTCTGTACAATCGCTCTGCACCATAATTCTGCAGATCTTCTCTTCCCTGCCTAAAGTAACCCATAAAGACTACTTCAGCCTGTGGCTTTGCAGCTGCTCCTTGGCCTCCAGGTGAGCGAAGAACCGAGCTTTGTTATCCTTACCTTACATGCATCTCCCCAAGCAACTGGTCTGGGTGCTCAAGCTGGAGCCTAGAGCCTGGATTTTTCCCCAGTTATTTATTAGTTCCTTTATGGAAAATCCTACATAATTACAGAGTAAATAAATAGGGTTCTACATAAATTAAACAAGGTTCTGTAGCTAGTACTCTGAAGTCTTTTAGGATTTATAGAGTATGATAGTCCTAACAAAATGATAAATATGCTGGTTTAAAAATTCTGTAGGAAGATTATCATACTCTATGAAGTTCTGTTGGACCTTCCTAGAAGGAATATTAATAATATCAATTACCATTACACAATTACCATAACACAACTGTTACATACATTATTTAGAACATTGTTTCATTCCATGGTACATTTGCCTTCCTTTAAAAATCAAGGAAGAAAAAAAATATTTCAAATAGAAAAGACAGCCATTCCATTTGTGTCCTAATATTTATTCCTGATGAGGGGGTGTGAGTTCTGGACAGATCGTTCCGATAAATATGGGTCAGACATCATCTTTGTTCCTCTAACTCTCCATGAACAAAATGAAGGCAAACCTTGAAGGTTTAGGCCACCAGTATATTTTTCTATGTGGATGGGTAGAATAGAATTGCTCCATTTTCTTTGTTATAAAAGTATGCATCAATTTTTCTATTTCTCTTTGCAATGAGGGCCCTCACGCCTAGCGGCTCAATTCAGCGCTGGCATTGCATTATTGCCTCAGTTTTCCTGAATGAGATTTTTAATACGTTCAATTTTGAGAAGCCCTGTATATTGAACAGGGCCCCTTTCAGATTCCAATTTATTCAATCCCAAAGGCAGAACATATTGAACAGGCCTCTCATTCAGCATTCCTAGCAGGAGGGAGCAGGGGCTCAGTCAACCTTTGTCCATCAACCCCAGTTATGTCCAAGGTCCCTTACCACTGAGACCTTCATGACTCAGAAGTGTTTTGTAGAGTCAGGGGCCCCTTGTCACTAGCTGGGGGAAGGACCCCATGGAGGCTCAATTGTGATAACCCTTCCTCAGGACATCATATAATTCCTCTAATCTAGGCTTCCAGTGATGCTTGAGAAAGTCTTTTATGGGAATCATGTTTCTCTGAGACTTAGCATTCGTAGTCCCTTCCTTTCAGAAACTCTCCCACCCAGAAGCATTTTTCCTTCGTTTCCTTTGCTGGTGAGCCCCCACACCCCTTCATGAACTTCCCTCTGAGAGGCCTTCTCTAGAGGCGCTTTCTCTTTCTACATTCTGAGAACTGTTCCTCTCTCCCAAAGCCTCTGTTCCCCTAGCTAGCACCACAGGGAGTAACTTCCTTTTATCATGTCCCGGTGCTCCCCTGCCTAATTAAATGCCTCCCAGATACTTAGTGAATTAATTAGTCCCAGGTGAACCTGAGTTGCCTTATTCCGTCTGGTGGAGCCTGTAGGCTGAGCCCCTGACCCCTTGAGAGGACCTGCTACCTTCTGACACTCTTATATCCCAAAGCTTTCGTAAGCCAGTCACTGAACAATTAAGTTTTGCTTGACAATCTGTCTCTCTGCTAGATCGATCATTAAACCATCTAATTAGTTTAATATTGTACTACAATACATTTCACATTTTTTAAAAAATATATGCAGGTCAGTGGTCTTGAAATTAAATGGCCTCCAAAATTGAGGCCAAGTTTCAAAAAGTGATAATGATTTTGGGACCCTCAAGTTTTGGGTACCCAACTTGAGACACCTTAAAAATCTTGGTTTTCAGAGAGCAGGTGCTCTGCATGTTCTGAAAATGAAGTCCCTTTTATATTGACCTGAAGTCATGTTCACATAAGTACAAAAGATGTAATGTCAGCACATTGATTTTCCAGACTGTACCACCAACATGACCTTCCCTAGAGAACTGAGAGCAGTATAACCTCCATGTTTTTATATCTTTGACCTTTCTTACAAGGCTGCTGATACAGCTGCGGGGGAGTGCCATTTTTAATGGTGGTTAATGTGAAATGAGCATCTGTCCACTGGGAATTTGAATACTACCATACATTCATTTCACACAGGTGCCTGAACAGCCATCACTTTTGACCACTGTTAGAAAAGGGTCCATAATGGAATGCTAGCTCTGAACCCCCGGTCATAATTTAGTTGAAATTCAGATCCAGATCAGATTCTAGGTATGAGCTTCAAAATATTCAAGTCTATTTGTACTCACTACTAACTTATATTTGAGAGAAAAATATGGTCTTCTGATTTAAAGCACAGGCCTAGGAGTCAAGGGATCTGGTTCCTTGCTCTGCCACAGATTTCCTGTGAAAGCTTGACGAAATTACTTAACTTTACAAGTATCATTGTAAAATGACGATAATATTTATTCACCTTATGGGGGTGTTTTCTCAAGTATATCTAAGTTCTTTGAGATCCTCCAAGAGAAGGCACCATAGCAATGCAGAGCATTATTTTCATATCATCTACCCATTAAAGTAATCTTAGGAAAATAAAAGAAAATTACAGATACAGGAAAAACTTTACATCTAGGATTCACATGACATCAACCCGACAGCTACGTATCAATCTGCAGCAATCAATGGCTGAAAGCATACATACACCACACCATAGTAATCACTAACTGGATACAGGTTACAATGGGACTAGAACTCATCTTCATCTCCCAGAACACATACTTCTATGGGGTGAGTTCAAAGAATGGCTCAGCCATTTGTGAGAACACAGGAGTAAGCTTGAATCCATCCCACCCAGTAGAGGAATGTCACGCAAAACCCCAAAATCATATGCTATCCCCTCAGCAAGGCAAAGATTGTCCTTGAGCTCATTGCAGAAAATCTTTCCAGGATAGAGGAGTTCTTTCCATTAGACAGGCACTAATCTGTAATGATCCTGGTCACATATTTACATGCATTTATATATTTATAACTATTGATTTATACACACAGAGGTCATTGCTCTATTGTTAATGGTGAGTTGAGTTTTGCACACACACCCCCGCCCCACATAGAAGTGTGGATTTGCTATCGGTGCACCTTTCGGCTGTGTTCTGTCCACTAATCCATCTCCTGTGCCTTATTCCAACATGCCAACCACTGAGCAAAGAGCTGCTGGGTTTTTGTTTTTGTTTTTTAAAAACACCACGACCTTAGAAAAAACATTTCCTCCTCTCACCAAATATAGAAATTTCCCCCTTCCACCTACCTAAGGTGGACCAGTAATAGCTTTTTTGTACCTAAAAATGCCATGAAGATGGATCTCTGTCTGCACTACATTGCTTTCTAGTAGGACTTGGTTCCAGCCTCACAGGTCCAGAGATATTAAATGTTTGTAGGTCCAGAAAAACAATTTCAAACCTTTTGTAGTGGAGTTTATGGCTCCCTCCGAGGTCTATACAGTTGGATTCATGGTAACATAGCCACCTGGCTTTACAGAAAATAGTCTTCATGCTACTTCTCGAGAAATGCAGTCTTACTCCCATTACACCTTATCCTGAAATATGATTCACTAACACAGACCTCTGTGCCTGTACAAGTTATCCCTGAGACCACATTGCAAGCCTGGAGCCATTGTCTGCAATATACGAAAATTATTCAAAGAACCCAATATGTTTTTGTGAAAAAGGCAACAACTGTCCTTAATGGAAACATAAATAAGTAAATAAATAATCACCACTTCAAATAGAGAGGCGTTCCAATCAGATTCAAAAGGTTATTTTAAATTTTCTTATTTATAATGCTTTGTTTTGGAAGGAACTACAATGCAACCTTAAAGGACAAGATTTATGTAGGAACTTCCAAGTGAACTTAGAAAGGAGAACTAGCAGCTAATATGATAGCAGTTAAGTGAGAAAGTGATGCCAGGTGCTGCACCTGATTAAGATAAAAGAACATGATGTCAAAGCATTGTAATCAATATTGTAAAGAATTCACAAATCAAAACTTAGTCAATGCTGTAATAGATAGTATTCAACTAATTATCTGCTACACGAAATTTACACATCAGAAAGGAACATTTATAATATCCTGCATTTTTTTAACTTTGCATCTGGGGCAGGATAGAGAAAGAAACATTATTTTAAAAATCCCATATTGCTGAGAAAAATATGGAGAGTTATTAACAATATTTCGATGATGTTAGAGTATATTTAAACAACAGGGATCTCAACACCTTGGAAACATCCAAGTTCACAGGAATGTGGCCCTTAGGCCGCGTGATCACTCAAAGAACCTTTCCGCTCTTGCTCAGATTTTCTCTTTTTTAAAATAAGGGTATCATCAATTACTAACAGGTTATTGGGCTATTAAAGGACCTTGTTGCTTCTTCGAAGGAGTGCTGCCTTAAATTGCTTTCAGGGGCTTAGGGCCTGTTCCAATGCAACTGAAGTCAACGGGAGTCCTTCCATCAACTTTGATGGGCTTTGAACCCTTAGAAACCCTATATTGATAGGCACCCTACAAAAACCTTAGATTAGATAAATAGAATTGCCATACTGGATTAGACCCACAGCAAGTCTAATATAGCGTTCGGTCTCTATTCCTGGCCACAGTGCAGAAAGTCACTTTCGATTACTTACACATATGCACTTGTGAAAGATTTCCAGAGACTGTATGAGAGTTCTTTGGAGGAAGGCTGCGTTGTAGCTGACAGTGAACACAGCTGTGGCTGATTTCTGTAAGTCCAGGCAGACTCTTTATTTCACCCTCACATGGGTTTGTTAAGAGGGAGAGCTGGAGGAAAGGGTTCATCTGTGGAAGGCCATGATAAGTCATGGGAGCTTGCAAAGGTGCTGGGAGCCCAGAGAAGGTTTTTGTCTCTGGTAACAGATAAGGACTCTCTCACAAAGCTGTATTTAGAATTCATTTTTTGTTCTAAATTTGAACAAATGTTTTATCATTTTAATGCCTGTGCTTTGGGATAAATAAATCACCTGAGTAGAACTGACCCTTTTTATTTTTCCATTCACCTGGAACATCTCCACTGCCACAGTCCAGTATTAGATGTTCCAGATGGTGAAAAACACCATGCAATAATATTTCCATAGGGGATTACTTTTAATTTTGGCACATACTCTTTTTTTTGGCCTGAGTAACTGGGTTAATGCTCAGAAAGACAAAGAAGAAAGCCTCTTACTCTTAAAAGAACCTTACCTCCTGGATATTACTGGAAAAATTAGCTCCTTACAAGACTAAAAGAAGGGACTTCCTTATAAAACAGCCTGTAAATATCTAAACTGTTACTGCCAGCCATGTATTTTAAAATTGCACATCAAAGTGCTGGTTCTCTGTCTTGCCCCTTTTTCCTTCTACTAAAAATCTTTTCATACTTATCATCTGTGTGCTGCCTAGAGAATTCTTGAGATCCTCCAATGTACTGAAGGTATTTGTCCTGTGCATGCCCTGTAAACATAGGCCCACTGGGGTGCTTGCTACTGGCTAGTTCTGTAAATAATTAATTAACCTGCTGGTGGTTTCAGCATCCAAACCCATCACCAAAATTAAATTTATTAAAACTGTGTGTGTACACGAATAGTATGTCTAGATATGTTTTACACACGGCTTATCTCATCTGGAAAACTGAGCAGTGTTGTGGTACAATTTTGAGGGCTGCTCCAAATATATTTCTCAGTTCTTAACTCTTATTATAGAAAATGCAAATTTTACTAAAATAAATTTGAATGCCTGTTTGTGTTTTTCTTTCTCTTTTCCCTTTTTCTTAAAAATACTTCCCTCTCCTTCCTTCTCTATTTATGTTCCTGTATTTTTCAATATGTTTTCAATCAGTCTAATTTTTCTTTCGTTGTTCCTTCTCTCTTAATCTGCATTTTGTTCTCTCCCACTATCCTCCATTTTCTCCCTTCAGTTCTATGTCTCTCCTTCTACCCACTCCCCAGAAAAACCTCACTGTCTCCTCTTCACATGCACAAACGTTGGTGTGGAAGGTTGAGAGTAGCCAGTGGGAGTCTCTATCCCTGTCCTATTTGACTGGTACCACATTATAGTCTTCTGTTGGCTGAAAGCAAAAGGGGCCCCTCTCCCTTTCCTGTATTCGAGCAGAGAGGAAGCTGAGCCAGGGGATATCTTGTCTTTCCCTATATCCCAAAGGACAGTTGAGATTCTTTCTAATTCTCTTCCTACACAGGAGGGGAGAATGTATGTTCATTTATGGGAAGGTTCATCATGCCAGTGGCTCAGGCCACCTGGTCTCTCAGGCATAATGAGAATTTTGATCAGGGCTCAGCACTTGCTCTCTGATTTAAGACCAACAAGCACGCGAGTCCATGGTAAAGAAAGCAAGCTGAGCCCTGACTGACAATTAACAACTCAGTATATTTGCTGCTGCTTGGAGTCTTCAGAGGAGAAACTACTGGAGATTGCTGCAGGGAGAGAAAAGGGAGCTGTAATGACCATGCTAAAGACCAGCCTAGTTGCCCAGTGACCTACTGGTGGCTTGACATTAACATACAATACTTGGGACAGGAGCATCATGTATCAAATGGTAAACATAATTTATTAATGATAGATTTTTATATGTACAGTGTTGAATCTCTGGATATATGCTTAGTAGGATAAGATAAGAAGTCTCTCCAAAGAAAGAGTGATTCCTTCTCCTCTCTCATGGTTCTTCCCGCTGCCTTATTATAAATACTATAATATTCAACATTAGTGGCCCAAACACTGATGTTGCAATAAATAATTGCCTAAACTAATGAAATTATATGATACAAATATGAGACTTAGTCCAGGGGTTTGAGGGCAACACAAGATTATTTCTTTATACTCTGCTTGAATTATTTCTCTCTTTAAACATTCAGAGAATGCAATTTTCTCCAAGCTGTGGTTTTCCCCTGCATAATGTCTTCTTTCCTGTTTTCTGTATGTGCCTTGGAATGTGGAATCACTGCAGCAGGCTATGCACAATGTATGACAACAAAAAGCTCAGCCTAGTGCACAAAAAATCTACAGTCCTGTGCAATCATCACTGTGCTCTGCTTTGACATTTGAATAGCACCGTATGCAACCCATATTTACACATTAATCATGCTGCTGGGGGTGTGGCTTCTGACACTAGGGAAATTACTACTTTAGCAGAAAGAGTCCCCATTGGGGAGTCATTTGTGGCCAGTTCTACCCATCTATCTATATTTTAACAACATAGTACCTGAGTGCCTCAGTCTGGATGAATCTGAACTACCTAAACCAATGACAGAGGTTACACGATGCATATGTAATCCTACTCACTGTCTTCATCAGCCTACTCACTGACTGATTTACACCATTGTCCCATATTTAGTCATGGAAGACTCCATGAGGTCCAAGGAGGGAATCTTCAAAGGGGATAATTTGCAAAGCAAGTATAGGTTTGGCAGACTGTGGTTCAGGATTTAAAAAGAGGTTGTAGGTTTTTTAAAATTGCTTTAAGCGCTCAAGTTCTGAACCAGCAATCTGAAGAAAAACTAGTTATTTTGTAATATGAGAACAACTTGCATAAAAATAGTGTCTTGGCAGTTATGAAAGCTGCATAAGCTAAAGAACCCCGACCATGTTAGTCAGAACACATACTTCTATGTTTTCTACAAAAACCTTGGATTAGATAGATAGAATTGCCATACTGGATTAGATACAGAGACCCGTATGAGAGTTTTCTTTGGACTGGTAATTTGTTCCAGTGGTTAATTACTCTCACTGTTTAAAAATTGTGCTTTATTTCTAATTTGAATTTTTCCAGTTTCCACTTCCAGCCGTTGGTTATTGTTATGCCTTTCTCTATTAGATTAGACAGTCCTTTAGTCCCAGGTATTTTCTCCCCATGAAGGTACCTATACTCTGTAATTAAGTCTCCTCTGTCTTCTTTTTGATAAGTTAAACAGATTGAGCTCTTTAAATGTCTCATTCTAGGGCATTTTTTCCAGCTCTTCAATCATGTTTATGACTCTTTTCAGCATCTTCTCCAATTTTTCAAATGCCTTTTGAAAATGTGGACACCGGTGCACAAACTTGCAGTAACAGTCTCACCAATGCCATATATAGAAATAAAATCACCTCCCTCCTATTCCTACTCCCATTTATAATTCCAAGGATCACATTATCCCTTTTTGCACACCATTTACTGGAAGCTCGTGTCCAGTTGCTTGTCCACTATGACCTCTAAACACTTTTCAGTGTCACTGCTTTCCATGATACAGTCCTCCATTCTGTAGGTATGGCCTGCATTCCTTGTTCTTAGATGTATGAATGCATTTGGCTTTGTTAAGACACATTTTGTTTGAATGGGCCCAGTTTACCAAGTAATTCAGATTGCTCTGTATGTCTGCCCCATCTTCATCATTATTTACCAGTCCGCCAATCTCTGTGTCATCTGACAATTGTATCAGCAGTGATTTTATATTTACTTCAAGATCACTGATGAACATGCTGAACAGCATCAGGCCTAGTATGAAGCAGGATGTAATGTTCAGAAACGTTATCAGATTGTATTCACAATGCACAGTGTGTGTCATTTTGGGGGAGTCTTGCAATTGCTTTTTTAGTAAAGCTAAAACATTTCTAGCCTGACTGGAGGATCCATCTTTAGATTTTCTCTTCCCTTACTATATAAAAGAGTGGTTCTATCATATTAAGAAGGTGGTGCTCCTTGCTTTCAACAATGTCAAAATGTCTGATATGGGAGACTGGATTACTCTTGAGATTTCTCATGGTCACCAACCCAAGAGACTGAAAGTTACTCCCATCCCCCATGTGTGGAGCTCACTTAAGTACCAGCCATAATGCAGTTTCCTATGCTCAGAGGAGTATGAGTCCTGCTACCTCTGTATTCTCCAAAGGAAGAGGAGCCATGGCATTCTCTCACCCTGAACTGAGCCAAGATGCATAGGTGAGCAAGGCTGCCTATTGTAAAAGATGGTGCAGCCTTTACGTCCTCTCTGGGTTGTGCCAAGGAACCAGGAGAGAGATGTGTCTCTGAGGCAAAAGTCCCTCCTATGGTGGTGTGACTCCACACTGCCCCCAACATAAGAGTGTCCATCCCTTACAGTAATGATCTGCCCCTCCGCCCAGTGCAATAGGAGGAGATAATACATCCATCTCTGCATGAATTTCCATTTAATTAAGGGCTTGTTGAAATTGGATGACATTTCAGTTTTTAAAGAGGTCATTGTTGAAAAGCTGTGTAATGGGTTAAAGGATGCTTTCTCACAGTTTAAGAGAAAGAAATATTTGCTAAGAAATATTTTTTGCTTGTTAAAATTTTTCTGGAATACCACAAATAAAAAATAGACCTCTTAATCTTGGTGCCTATCTTGAAACCCTATTACTAAAATTTATATAAATGTGTAAATACTACTCATTTTTCGAATGTTGGCATGTTGTAAAATTCTGTTTTCTTTTCATGTTAGGCTGTTGTAAATAAACTGGACCTGTACAGTAGGTTTTTGTCAGACTCCCAGAAAGACAATTTTATTTTATAGCACATCCTAGACTGACAGCCAGAAACTGTTCTGCACCACCTCAGTACAAACAAAATTAGCTTCTCACAATATTTTTGCAGATGTTAAAGGTCATTAATAGAATGAAACCAGATGACTAAAGCAATACATTTGGAATGATTGGGTTTTATTTTTCTCTTTAGCTTAAAGAAACAGAGTCCCCTTTTCTTGACTAGTTGGCTGCATTTCAAATATATATTTTTTCTTTTTTGCTATTTAATGGTTTCCAAAATCATAAAAGTGGTGGGATATGTATTTCTTGGCTTATGCAACCTTACTTGTGTGAGAGATCTAGGATTTTTATAGGATGAATATAATATTAACTGTTCAAACAACACACTGCTTTAACAATTGCTCAATCTCTATATTCTGACTAAGGTCAAACTTTTGTAATGATCAAGTGAAATGCTGGTATTCAATCCAAAAAATCATGTTCAAAATGCTACTTGATTCAGAATTTTTAAAAAAGGAATTCCCATTAAAAAGTATGGAGACTGATTCCATTGATTTAAATGTGCAATAAGGTTCACTATTAGAGCTAAAGCTAAAGATTATGACATGTAAATATACTGGCTTTTCTTACTTACATGATGACATCTTGCTCGTAGTGTGATTTCTAGTTCATAACCTATCTAGATCACAATGAATGCCTTCAACCTATTTTTACTAACCTTTTTGAACCCAATATATTGTTCTTTCAAGAGTAATCCTACTGTACATTTAATACTCCAGGGCAGTTTAAAACTATTGTACACAACTTATATGCTTCAAAAATCAACAATAGATAATTATTGTTTGTCAAGCAGTGACAATGTGCTTAGTGCTATACAAGACAGAAGATATATGTATGGTCCCTGCCCCAAAGAACTAACAGTCTAAATTGGCCAAAACACAAATCAGATCTCCTGGGAAACCAAGATAGGAATGTTCGCATCTACTTTAGAGTCTTGTTTAAAAAACAGATGCGTGATAGGATTCTTAATAAACCAGATTAGTGTCTGTGGGATTCTAGTGAGAAATAAATGTTAAGGAGGGAGTTGAGAGAGGATAGAGGGGGCTGACCACACTGAGACAGGAATGCCATTCTCAGTGGATAGGGCAGAAATGAAAATGGGAGGAAGAGAAGTCAAAAGGAGTGGTGGAGTGGGATTCATTGGTGAAGTGTAGGGGAGAAAGGAAGTATGGGAGGAGATGGAAGCAGAGGGTTAAGCTGGAGGGGAGCTGTACAGAGCCTGGAAGATCAGCAGTCATAAGTAACATGCTCCATATAGGGGTCAAGCAAGATAATCTTTATGGCAGCAGAAATTGTGATATCCCCTCTTGACTACTGCAAAGCCTGGACAAGGATTGTAGCCCCACAAGGCAGAGATTTTAGAGATGCTATATAGATGCTGAATAAGTGATAGTATATGGTAACAACTTGGATGTAGTCAGAGAAGAAGAGTCAAGAATCATACCATGTTTGTGAACTAGGATGACCAGGAGGACCGTTTAAGTATCTAAAGTGATAGGATAGGAAAGGGGCAGGTAGGATTTTGCACAGAAAATAAGGAGTTTTGTTTTAACTTGTTCAATTTGAGTTGGTAATGGAGCATCCTAGCTGAAATGTCAGCGAGAGAAGCAGAAATGCATGAGGGGACTGCTGGTCACACAAGCAGACATGGAAAAGTAAATCAGATAGTCATCAGCTCAGAGACATAGAGATGGTAGCTAAAGTCATGTGAGTGGATGAGGTTACACAGGGACAGCATAGGGAGGGAAAAGAAGAGGTCAGGGGCAGGGCTGGCTCCAGACACCAGAGCAGCAAGCTAGTGCTTGGGGTGGCCCATGGAAGGGGGTTGCACGTCCGGGGGTCTTCGGCAGCAAGTCCCTCAGTCCGTCTCGGAGGGAAGGACTGGCCGCCGAATTGCCGCCGAAAAATGAAGCGCGTGGTAGAGCAGCTGCCGAAGTGCCGCCGATCGTGGCTTTTTTTTTTTTTTATCTTCGCCGCTTGGGGCGGCAAAAAAGCTGGAGCCGGCCCTGGACAGGGGGAAAGTCTTTAGGGGATAGAAACAGAGAAGAATTTACTGAAAAAACTGGCCCTGAGTCATGGCAACTCAAAGTATAGAAAGAAAGTGCACAAGTCAAGGAGGAAAAAGATCAAGCACAGGCCTATTGATTTAGAGAAAGAGATTGCTAGTGACTGTGGTAATGATTTGTTCCCTTTCTTGGGATTAATGAGATCAGAATGTAATTTACTCTTTTTTTTTTTTTTTTTTTTTTTTTTTCAACTTTCCAATTTTTAAAACTGGAAAGTTGACAAATAGACTGGACATTATAGAGATACTTACAAATATCAGAATATGGTACTTTCCTATTTCAGTTATGATTGACTACCATTTGCTACTCACCCACTGGAATGGTCCTTCTGCCCACGCAGGAAAACTTTTGTCGGGGAATTTTGTAGTGGGTATTGCAATCTGAGAAAGGGGAAGATTCATGGAATACCTGGAAGTGATTTCTTTTAAAAACCCTTGCTTTCTCTTTGAAACTATCAGAAAGGATTGTGCAATGACATAACAATGGATGAATTAAAGGTTAATGCAAAATATTGTAAGGGGCCTTATGGATTAGACTTTTGAAACATGATGTGTTCTTTGAAAATTTACAACCTAGGAATACTGCATATAGTACATCATGAAAAAGATTTCATGCATTAAACAAATATTTACAAATATGCATGGCAGATGGTTAGAAATATGTACTGCTTGTTTTGCACATCTCAAAATGTATGTGGAGAGTGGGTGGAGCTGGAATTACAATCACACAACCACAGTTTTAATAGAAAAATTGTGTGGTCAGCTTTTCTTTTAGCTGAGCAAATTTAGATGAATAATAATCTTGACAAACAGTTAACTTTCACAAAAGTATACAAATTACAGAAGAAATGCCTCTAAATCATTGATGTTAATAGCTAAGTGGTCTCAGGGTGTGTTTATGTCTGGACTACAAGAAAGACCCTTCAGAAGGCAATATTTTTCACAAGGGCAAATTAATGCATAGTTACAGAAGAGATCTTTCTTTCTTTTTCATAAAGAGATGTAGGTTGGCATAATTCAATTTTTATTTTTTATAATTTTGATGGATAATATCAATGTTTATTTTTAAACACTTAAAATTCTGTAATCATTTAAGTTTCAAAGTTGGGCAAAATTATAGGTTTTAAGTTTTTTTATTTTTATCAATTTCAATTTTCACTGTTGGGAAATGATGGGTGGTTCAGACAATAATTATTTAATGACAATAGACAAAGAGAGACAAAAAGTTAAAGTTGCATAACTATTAAAACACAAATTGCCAATTTCCCATGTCAAAATATACAATTTAAATATCTTTCAATCAAACTCGAATAAGTTCTCAAGAAGCATTTTTCTTACTTTGCCTATGTGAAATTTAGATTATGGATGGAAATAATTTTTGTCGTTTTTTGTGTGTACAGGGAAATCAATGTTTACTGATAAAATTCTGATTGTTCCAAGCCGAAGAATAGGTTTTGTTTTTATAAGGATGTTATCAAAGGAAAATTTGATCTGCAAGAATACTTGCAAGTCAGACAGACAGAAGCCATACTTTGCTTGTAATGGTAGTAATTACAGAGCATGCTTTATCTGGGGATCTCAAAGCACTTCAGTACAAACATCAATTAACTAATTTTACAACATCTTTGTAAGGTAGGATAATATTATTATGCCCATTTTTCAGATCAGTAAACTGCACCATAGGGAGATCACATGACTTGGCTAAAGTCACAGAGCAAGACTGTGACAGAGCTGGAGTTTTGAATCGGAACAGTTGCCACTTCAAACCACAAGACCACAGTCCCGCCACATCAAGTAGCTTGTAAGTAGCAAGCTTTTTGAATATAACTTTACGTTTGAGTTGCTATTCTAAGGAAAACTAGTGACTATATTTGTTTTTCTGTTATTATGTAGCTGAGCTGCCATACCAAATCATCAGTTATTTTAATAAGACATGATATAACCCCATCAATTTGAAAAGGAACCAACTAAACCCTTCTACCATAGTCAGAATCCAGCACACAGTAGTATTTTACCACAATTTCTCAGTCTATTTAGAATAGGAGATATCTGTGGTAGCTGTGTTAACCATTGCCAAACGTTGACTTGTTAAGTATCTTCTTCAGCTGCCAAACAATAATTTATCTCACAATATGGAAGTCATTTAATTCCTGACAAATAGCATGCAATTTAAATATTATTCTTTGGATGGGTGAACAGGATTCCTACAATCAATTACCTAATAAAGTAAATATTTTTAATAGCTATCTAAAAATAGACAAGCAGCAGATATCTCATTTTAAACTATGCACAAAATGTTTGCTGTATATTACTTCCCTATACATATACTGATTTCTTTTTTAACATTTAGGGTTATTTAGATTACAAATTAGCTCAACACAATAAGCCTATTCTGCCAAACACTATAGAAAGGGAGTATTTACATATGCTAATGACTTCTATCTAAGAAACATACAAATAATGGAGAGAATGAAGAATTAAAGCACTACGCTAATAAGCTGACATTTACAAAGAAAACTGTATTATGGAAGACTGAAAACATGATTGCACACAAAAGATCTATTCGTACAGATCTACTAATAGAGTATGATGCAAAATTTCCTCCCTGCTCCACAGCCACTTGGGACCCCTTGCCATGCAACTGGTGTATTCCCACTGAATGAGGCAGTGCAAAATTTGGATGCCACTTAGATTCATAGATCCCAAGGACAGAATGGACCACTGTGATAATCTAGTCTGAGCTCCTCTTTTACACAGGCCATAGAGCTTCCCCAAAATAATTCCTAGAACATAGCTGTTAGAAAACCATCCAATCTTGTTTTAAAAATGGTCAGTGATAGAGAATCCACCCTAAACCTTGTTCCAATGGCTAATTACTCTCACCATTAAAAACAAATTATGCCTTATTGCCAGTCTGAGTTTGTCTAGCTTCAACTTCCAGCCATTGGATCATGTTAAACCTTTCTCTGCTAGATTGAAGAGTCCATTATTAAATATGTGTTCCCTAGGTAGTTACTTAGAGACCATAATCAAATCAGCCCTTAACTGCCTCTTTGTTAAGCTAAATAGATTGAGCTCCTTGAGTCATCCCTTAATCTTCGGGGGGTGAAGGGAAGGGGAGAGTAAGGAGGCTGCAGCACCCACTTTTTTCACACCCAGACTCAAGGTTTGGGTAGCTCATGCAAAGATATAAGGGTGGCTTTTACTCTTCTTCACCTCCCTGTGCAAGCACCAGAACTGGCCACAAGATTCCAGCAGCAGCAATGCCAGTGCCAAAACCAGAAGTAAAATGAACTCTCCACTGCTACTCAAAACTCCCCGGTTTATGCATCCCAGGATCCCATTGGCTCTTTTGGCCACAGTGTCACACTGGGAGCTCATGTTCAGCTGATTATGCACCATGACCCCCAAATCTTTTTGAGAACCACTGCTTCCCAGGAAACAGTCCCCCATCCTGTGATTATGGTCTACAGTCTTTGTTCCTAAATACATACTTTTGCATTTACCCGTATTAAAACACATATTGTTTGCTTGTGCCCAGTTTATCAAACTATTGAGATCACTCTAAATCAGTGAACTGTCCCCTTCATTATTTACCACTCTCCCAATTTTTATGTCATCTGGAAACTTTATCAGTGACAATTTTATGATTTCTTCCAGTCATTGATAAAAATGTGAAATAGCATTGGGTTAGGAACAGATCCCTACAGGATCCCACTGGAAACACTATAAACCTATCCTTAATCTTTGTAGATACTTTGGATTTGATCACTAAAATGCACGTGACTCATTACTCATTTTTTTCCTCTGTATATATGTTGCTAAATTCTGATCTTGTGTCATTTTGGCAGTTAGAAAATAATTTGTGCCTTTACAGTATACGTATGTCATTTCCCCCAGCATGTCATTTTGATAACTCTCCTTAATGATAGTGCTAACGATATAGAACTAGTATCAGAGGAGAGCCGTGTTAGTCTGAATCTGTAAAAAGCAACAGAGGGTCCTGTGGCACCTTTGAGACTAACAGAAGTATTGGGAGCATAAGCTTTCATGGGTAAGAACCTCACTTCTTCACTTGCATCTGAAGAAGTGAGGTTCTTATCCACGAAAGCTTATGCTCCCAATACTTCTGTTAGTCTCAAAGGTGCCACAGGACCCTCTGTTGATATAGAACTAGAATAGATTTTGATTTTGCATTGCATCTTTCATACTACAGGAATTTCAAATGTATTTATAATAGCTGATGAGTAGGATGATGATGTAAGTGACTGTGCATGTCTATGTGTCAGACATTTTGTAGTCAGCTATAGCTGTTAAGATCCTTCTTTATTTAGGGAAGCAGCTTTGGCTTCTTGCTGAGTTATACATATAAAAATTCACACATGTATTTTTAAGTACATACAAGATAATCATAGAATCATAGAATATCAGGGTGGGAAGGGACCTCAGGAGGTCATCTAGTCCAACCCCCTGCTCAAAGCAGGACCAATCCCCAACTAAATCATCCCAGCCAGGGCTTTGTCAAGCCGGGCCTTAAAAACCTCCAAGGAAGGAGACTCAACCACCTCCCTAGGTAACGCATTCCAGTGCTTCACCACCCTCCTAGTGAAATAGTGTTTCCTAATATCCAACCTGGACCTCCCGCACTGCAACTTGAGACCATTGCTCCTTGTTCTGTCATCTGCCACCACTGAGAACAGCCGATCTCCATCCTCTTTGGAACCCCCCTTCAGGTAGTTGAAGGCTGCTATCAAATCCCCCCTCATTCTTCTCTTCTGGAGACTAAACAATCCCAGTTCCCTCAGCCTCTCCTCATAAGTCATGTGCTCCAGACCCCTAATCATTTTTGTTGCCCTCCACTGGACTCTTTCCAATTTTTCCACATCCTTCTTGTAGTGTGGGGCCCAAAACTGGACACAGTACTCCAGATGAGGCCTCACCAATGTCGAATAAAGGGGAATGATCACGTCCCTCGATCTGCTGGCAATGCCCCTACTTATGGTTACTCCTTACCATACTTTCTTAAAATCACTATGGATCTTCAAATTTTCACTTGAGACACACCACAAAGACCAAAGGAGGAAATGTAAGTTAACACCTTGTAGTACTGCCCTACATTGACTACTGCCACTACTGCGTAGGAAAGATAAGGTGGGTGAGCTAACATCTTTTATTGGACCAATTTCTGTTGGTGAGAAAGACAAACTTTAGAGCTTAACAGAGTTCTTCTTCTTGTGTAAGCTCAAAAAGCTTGTCTCTCTCACCAACAGAAGCTGGACCAATAAAAGATTTTACCTCACTCACCTTGTATCTCTAATATCCTGAGACCAACACAGCTACAACAGCACTGCATTCTACTGAGTATGAGTCAGATTTGGTGTGCCTTTAATGTGAAGGGGCTTACAAGCGAGCCATATTATTGAGATTTTACCTGGTACAATAGGTGTAAGAGAACATTAGTCTATGTCACTATCTTTGCCAGGTCACAAAGCAACTGACATTGACTGAGACTGTAGTCATTGAAAAACAAATCCATTCTGAATTAGTGATGGGCACCCTTTGAAAGGTTCAGAGTTCTGGTTTGATTCAGATAAGCTTCCCCAAAGCTTATCCAATCCTCAAGTCTGCAAAATTGAGCTGGAAATCACACAAGAACATGATAAGATTTGCAGTACTTCTGTTTCCAGCTGAAATTACTGTAGGAACAGCCTCTCTAGGCATATCTGCCCTTCTAGTTCCACACAGAACAAAATAGATGCTTCTGAACACCCCATTTATTGCTGTTTTTAACTATCCAGATAGCTATTGGCCAGGGAACAGAAATGTACCATGTGACCTGTGTGGCCAATCAGAACAGCCAGCACAGCAGGGCTATCAAATACTCACCATTAACTGCTCAGAAACAAACTTAAGACCAAGAAATATTCAGAAAAGTCATTTGACAAATAACTTCAATTTGAATAGATCTGAGAAAAGTCACACTCTGCCTGTGGTCAGTTTGTGAACAGAAAAAGATGCTGAATATGAATATATTTTATAAATTCCCACCTGTTGTGCACAAATTGTCTTCCAGTCAGGGGAGGCAGTGTGGTGTAATGGAGAGGACACTGGATTGTGAGTTGAGAAACCTAGGCTCTAATTCTGCTTTTATTCTGATCTTACCTTCTGGTTTCTAATCCCCCTAATATGTTGTTTGACCTTTAGCACAGTCACCTCACCTCTTTTTGCATCTGTTTCCCCTCCCACCTTTTATATGTCTTGTGTGCAACAGTGCCATCTACAAGTATTCTCTCTTGCTAGGTGTATGTACAGCACACAATGGAGACCCGAGATAAATGGTGGCCTTTAGGTTCCATTATAATGCAAATAAATAATCCTCACAAATTAGCTGATAGCAGTAACACAGTCATTAGGTATAGTAAATATTTATGGACATTGAGGTTTTTCAAACTTCATTTTGTATTTGCAGAAGATCTATACAATACAGATCATCTTCATAAGGACCTGATCCAAAGCCCATTGAAGTCAATCGGAGTCTACAGACGCTCCCCAATTTACGCAAGCATTCTGTTCCGGAATGCCTTGCATAAATTGAATTTCTCTTAAATTGGGAAGGTATACCCGACAATTACACACACACACACACAAAGCTTACAGAACTTTTTCTGTAAGTAGGGATGTCGGTAAGTCGGGTTTGCATAACCTGGGGAACGTCTGTATTAACTTCACCAGTCTTTGGATCAGATCTCAAGCAACCACTTGTCTTGAAATTATGCCCCAAAGTATCCCCAAATATACTGTATACCATTCTATACCACCTCTGGTTAAGTAATCAACTTTGGTTAGCAGCTTATGGGGCTGCATTAGGTGGGTGTCAGTGTAGTGCAGATTACACTGCTCTACAGCCAAAATGCTTCTGAAATAAATGTAGTCAAACTTTACTAATTCTGGGTCACTGAGAATGAAAATGATGCTTAAAATTGTTGATTGGCTCTAGATTTCAAGATATGCTATTGGGTCAGTATATACGATCCTTGACTTGGGAATGGCAGAGGATAAGTGAGTTATAAAGGGAAGGGATCTCAATTTAAACCAGAAATGACTAAAATACATCTTTGACTGGGTCTATGAATAAATCTATGACTGGGGTTGGACAGTACTTGCTTTTTAGGCAAAACAATGAATGATGCAATCTGAAGCTGGTATTGTGTCATACATGATATGAATTGCATCATGTTATTCCTAGAAGTCATGGATGATGCAATCATAACAAAGCTTACATCACTCTGCTGAACAAATTGCCCTATATCAGCTCTAGAAATCATACAGTGTCGTGCTCTCTGATTTGTCAGTGTTTGATTTTGCAAAGGGACACATTTCTGTTTAGCCAAAGTGAGCAGAGATGCCTCGTACTTGTGTGAACAGTGCAGATAACTTCTGCTATGTTTGTGGTGAAGTGACTTTTGCATCACAAAAGCGCAGTATAACCACTATGGTTAAGAAAGCCTATCACCTTTATTTTGGCTGCAAAATTGGGGATCAGGACAAGAGGTGGGCCCCACACATATGCTGCAACACTTGTGCAACAAATCTTCGCCAGTGGTTGAACAGGAAAAGGAAATCTATGCCTTTTGTAGAGCCAATGATTTGGAGAGAGCCAACAGATCATACCAGCAATTGTTACTTCTGCATGGTGCCTCCAGTCGGGAAAGGTGTGTCAAAGAAGAAAAAGTGGACTGTGCATTATCCAAACATTCCATCAGCTATACGCCCAGTACCCCACGGAGAAGGACTGACGGTTCCTGATGCACCAGAATCATTCTCACTTGAGTCAGACGAGGAAGAAGATGAAACTTCTGGTCCTGAACCATCAATGTCACAGGACCCACATTTTCTCCCATCCTCCTCCTCTGAACCACACCTCATAACACAAGGTGAACTGAATGACCTTGTCAGGGATTTGGAACTACCCAAGAGTAAGGCAGAGCTGTTGAGCTCCAGACTACAGCAGTGAAATCTCCTGGCAGGTGATGTTAGGGTTTCCATGTTCCGTGACCGTCAAAAGGATCTTGTTCCATTCTTCTTCATGGAAGGTGATCTTGTAGCCTGCAACATCATCGATGGTGTGATGGCAGCCCTCAACATCGTTTACGATCCAGATGAGTGGAGACTATTCATTGATTCATCGAAGACGAGTCTTAAAGCTGTTTTACTGCATAATGGCAATGTTTTGCCATCAATTCCAGTTGGTCATGCAGTCCATATGAAGGAAACCTATGACAACATGAAACAACTTTTGAGGTGCATAAACTATGACCAACATCAGTGGCAGCTTTGTGGCGATTTGAAGGTTGTTGCTCTCTTGCTTGGTCTGCAGACTGGATACACAAAGTACTGCTGTTTTCTCTGTGAATGGGATAGTCGTGCAAGAGATTCCCACTACATTAAGAAAGATTGGCCACTCCAACAGTCATTGGAGCCTGGGAGGAAAAGTTCTCAGCATCCGCCACTTGTTGAATCAAGGAAGATTTTGTTACCCCCTTACACATCAAGCTGGGTTTGATGAAGAACTTTGTCAAGGCCATTGACAAAACACAAGCAGCTTTCAAGTACCTCTGTGGAAAATTTCCAAGGTTAAGTGAAGCTAAGATAAAGGAAGGTGTCTTTGTTGGTCCTCAGATTTCTGACCTTCTTCGAGATGATGCATTTGACCATGCACTGCGTGGCAAGGAAAAGACAGCATGGAAAGCCTTCCAGTTAGTGGCAATAAATTTTCTCGGAAACAACAAGGCAGACAACTACAGGCTGTTGGTGGAAAACCTCCTCCAGGCATACAAAAAGCCTTGGTTGCAACATGTCACTAAAGATACATTTTTTGCACTCTTATCTTGATTTTTTTCCACCGAACTGCGGAGCAGTGAGCGACGAGCACGGCGAGCGATTTCATCAGGACATTGCAACAATGGAGAAACGCTATCAGGGCAAATGGAGCCCATCAATGCTTGCAGACTATTGTTGGACAGTGACAAGAGATGCTCCATTTAATGAATACAAGAGACAAGCCAAGAAGCACCGAGTAGACACTGAATAGGACTAAACTATGTACATAATAGTTTTTTACCTTTGTTTCATAATCAATTTTATTTATATAACCCTTTTGCTGATTTTTAAAGTGTTACATAAACAGGAAAGGTGAAATATTATCATGTAAAGCAACCATAAACACATGAAAAGACCTAGGTTTACAATTTATGATTAAAACTCTACTATCTATACAATATACATAGACATAAAATGTAAAAACTTAAATATCTTAGAAACAGTAGCCAATCAGTTGTTTTAATTGTCATATTTGAATTGAGCACATCAAAATACATAATAAATAGTACATTTTCTCTCTGAAGCAGACGACTTCTCAAAAATTGTAGACCTGTGTTACTTAGCTTTTTCCCCTCTAACTGGGACCCATTGAAGGGTAATTCAATTTTCAAAACAAACCATACACATATTTGTCTAGCTAAAGGGAAGTATTTGCTATATTTTAGGTACAGACCACCCTGCAAAGGCTACCCTAGCACACGTGGCGGTGCCATTGTGTTTACTGAGTATATTGGTTTTATTTCTATTAGAGCTTTTCTCTTTCCCTACCGCTGCTTCTTTTTTTCCCTACAGCATCTGAGTTTTGTTTTCCTCTCTACTCATTCCACATTATTTGGCCTTTCCCCCTTCTGTTATCCTCCCTCCTCTGTTTGTCAGTCATCCTTTAGCAGAATGAGACCCTGATAAAGTTTGAGATTGTGTTCCAGCTTCAACCCCGCCACAGGGTGTTTGGAATTAGGCAAGCTTGCCCCTTCTGCCTGTTGATAGGAGGGCTTCTGTAATAAGAGCCATGAGAGAGAGCTCTTAACAGCTAAGCAGAGCCCTACTGAAGATGTCACTGGGGTTGCATGCAGAGCAGAGCAATCTGATTTCAGGATCAGAGTCTAAGGCTGCAAAATCAAGATGAAATGCAGGGAAGGGATTCTACATCAAACCATCAGCTACTAGGCTCAGAAGCTTAGTGTAAACATGCAGTCAGGACATAGAGGCAATGTTGTTAAGAGTATGGCGCCCTGATAGTAGTTCTGATATTTTAACTGAGAGAAAAAGAATAAAATAATGTTTTGTTTAAATTTAAAGTGAGCTACACTAAAGGAGTGTGAGGTGAGAGATGAGAGCAGGGGCTAGCAGCGTTAAGCAGGCTGGCAAATGTAAAGATCATCCGCACTCCCCTATAACTGCAGTCAGACACTTTGGCTGCCATTATGAGAAACAGATGACAAACCGCTAAATAGATATCTAAATAATGTTAAACCACCAGCCTCCCCAGCAGTGGACCAGCTGACTCATCAAGCCCTATACACCTCTGTCGTGCAACACTGATAGTTTGCATAGTTTGGCTAACCTTTGGATTGATGCCTGGTAATGCTGACTAGTCAGTGCACAAACGCTGCACGCTACAGGCGAAGGAGAACAAAAAATAATGACAATAACATTTCAGCGGAAGGGATTGATGACGGTATCCACCTTGTCTATGTTCTATTTGCTCTTCAACATAACATACACTTTCCAATTGTTCCAGACATTTCCAAGTATGTGATACATCATGTTCCCATGGGCTGCACTCTCTTGTTTCAGATGATGCTCAGCAAGTTTTTTCTCCTGCTGCAGTTAGATCAATTTTTTTCCCCCTGTACAAGACAGTCAAGTAAAATGTGTTGGATGCCGTAATGCAGTTTGGAGGAGACAGAAGGCAACAGGTCACAGAATCATGTGGATGTCTTCCAGTAAAGTGCATATGGGTTTGAGCTTGTAATATAAATCCCCATGCTTGCTTAAGTTTACCATTGTTTTGAGCTGACAGAACTGTGGCATCAACAGAATCACTGCAGTGTTTAGCTCTACTAATATTTTAAATGTTCAGGTTACTCTGAGGTGAAAATCAATGCAAGCAGCATGGAATTCCTGGAGTTTATGTAATAATAGCCAGCTCTATGTCACCCAGCATGTGTGCTCCACTACCTGATACCACCAGTTCTTGGGCTGACATACAGCACTTCCCGTAGTTGTTCTGAATCCTGTGTTTATTTAGCTGATGTGTTTTCTCAAATCTTTTAAGCAGAGATGTACTCACCCAAACCGAGAAGGTAGATGATACTCAAATGAATTATGATTTCCAGGAAATAGCTATATCTGTATACGGATATAGATCTCCAATGTATCATTGTGGCTCAACAGAAATTCATCTGTAAGCATATTTATTTGTTAAAAGAAGGGAGGGGGGAGGCAGAAATATAAGATAAATTTCAAACTGGACATTTGAGATATGTAGCAAATTGGGGAAATTAAAAATTGACTTTTGTCATCAGAGGTGACACAGCAGCATCTGAAATACCACATTACATCTTATACAGGAAATAGTTGTGGCAAATGTATGGTATCTGGTAGCAAATATTGGCTTTTTAATGGTATGAACTAGAGAGAAACTAATAATTACTAACTAATAATGTATCCTATCCTTTAGATTATGCTGTCCTCTGACCAGATGGACTATATGTACTGTTGTTTGAGCTGGAGTTCTCTCAGTATAAAAGAGGAGCTGCTGTTGGCTTGTCATTCTATCTGAGGGGTCCTCTATTTGGGGAATGGCTTCACCTGCGTAGTTAACCAGAACCCAGATTTATGCACCTTCCAGGCTTGCTGTAATGCCCATATTTTTTTCCTCTTTGTTAAGGCTATTGAGGAGACTGTAGTTGTGATAGATATGTTCAGTTCTTTAATAGGTGATTTTTAATTTTTGGAACAGGTGCCCAGAGCACTGGATAGGCACCTACAGTGTATATTTTTTAAATGAAGAGACAGACAGACCAATACAACACTGCAAAAATTCTTCCACAGATATTCATTCACATTTTAAATGAATTTGTTTCAGCCACGCTTGGCCCTCTTCTCCGTTGATATTCTCTGAACACTCATGCAACTGAGCATCACTAGCATTCATCTAAATAGAAATCAAATTTTAAATCCCTGGATGCAAATATGTGCACTAGAAGTGCTTGTGCATAGTCGTGATACAGAATACCACATGATTTATTGAACCAGTGATGACTAACTAATACTACCCAGAGAGAGGCTACCACATAACAAATCATCATAGAGGTCTTTCCATATTCAAGCCTCAAATTTAAAAAATGGCACCTAAGAAATTGGTCAGTTAATTTCAAATAAATATATTAAACTGAGGAAATCATGCTTACAGACACTGTGAACAGAAATCAAGGTTAAACTTGTCAGACAAATTATTCATTGTGAATTATCTGGTCAGCAATAATATTCACTCTCTCCTGTTGTTGCTACCCTTTAATGTGGCCCCTTTTTGCCTTTATCATTTTTTCTTCAGAACGACAAAATTAATGGCTATATAAGAGGAATGGCTGACAGCTTAATGAACAATTATTAAAGCCTGGGACACATTTTTCCAACCGTTGTTTGTGAGGCGATGGCTACTGTAATCCATTGCAGTGTTAAAGTGGAGTCTGTTTTGTTGACACCTATTACTTGAGAGCATAGCACTCTGTGTGACTGCAATGTTTACATCTCTGTTTATGGAATTTCCAATTCAAGGTAGCTGGATGTTAGCCACAGTGCAAGAAAGACCTTTCTTTCAGCTCTCCGAGTTACTTATCTGTGGATGCAGACAGGTCACTGCACAGTTGCCAACTTTCACATAATAAATAAGCACCCTGACTTTCACAATAAACTAAAAATCAAGATAATCCCATTTCAAAACAAGGCCAAAACAAGCCAATCCCTAAGAACCCCAACAATCTATGTGGCTAGATCCCCCCGGCATGCAGTCTGGGACTGTGGTGGGCCCACTCTGCACCCCTGACTCTCTCCCCGCTCTTGCCCCTGCTTTCGCCTTGCCCCTGCTGGACAGGAGCCGATCAAAAAAAAGAAGCAACAAGCTACAACAAGGAACAAGCTACAAGCCCAACAAGCTACAAGTCAAAAACTAGCCAACAAGCAACTCACAAGCCAGCCAAAACTAAGCCCAATTTCTGCATTTTTTTTATGCGTTTGGCATGTCTGGTCACTGCAGTGTATCAAAGAACTAATGCTGAGGATATTTCAGGATATTTTTGGAAGGAAAATACAGCCTGGTTAGAAAATTATTGTTTCCACTGAATCAAAAACAACAAAATTGATGCTAATTGGACAATGGAATTAGGCAAAGGAAGAAAGGTTTAAATAATTACTCATAGCAAATAATGTTGAGGATGAGGTGGGATAAGTATTTTTATTAGTCATTCAGATCAGGGCTGAATCTAAACCTATTGAAATTTGTCATGGTACCACAAAAGCAGATTCCATCAGCGTACTAAAACCTCTCTCACTGGTGAGAGCTGTGAGGTTTAGGTTTAGTTTGATCACACAAACCAGAAAGATAAGCAGAGTTTCAAGATTATATTGTGAATTTAATTTACTTCAACTGTAAGCTATATGGGGAGGGGAATGTCTGTTTTTTTTATATGCTCCCATCCAGGCACCGAAACAAAGTAGCCTGGTTTTCAAAAGTGCTCAGCACGCAGAAGCTCTGAGGTCAACAGGAGCTGAGCACTTTCAAAAACCTGGCCCTTGAAACCTAGTCAGCAGATGCATCTACCCTAGTCGAGCTCTTTGTGGGAGTACTACTCAGACCATTAGCACAACTTGAATCAATGACTCATCCAGCTGTGAGTAGGTCTCTGTCAAACTTTTGTAATAAAACCCTTTATTTTTCAGACAGAAGCAATTTCTCTAGAAAGTTATTAGTCTCTATTTGCTTTATTGATACCCCCCCCCCTTTGGTGCTCAGAGGGCACTCAACAGAGGGCTGCAGAACAGGAGATCTACACTGATTTTGGCAGGGTAGATTGCAACCATCACAATCGCTCTGAGGAGCCTGTTAATACACCCATAATCAAGTTAAATCAGGCTACTAGGGGTGATTGGCAACATTAGCAACGTGGCAGAATTTGGCACAAATGTCAGCTAAGTAACCCACCAAATAGCAGTAATGGATACAACATCAATATTGTGGAACATAAACATTTTGTCTATTGTTAATGTCAATTATCATTTGCTTAGATACTCTATTTGTGCTTGCTTGTAATCAGCTATTGTAATCAGCTTCCACCTGTACTCATTAATTTCTTAAATCAATTTAAAAAAATACTGTTTTTAACTGTATCTTATGATTTCCTCCTAAATCCAACTTTGTGCCATTAAGAAACCAAAACAAAACACACACAAAAATATATACACACAAAACTGAGCCTTTTCAGTGCATTGCCGCTTAGGTGGCATTGTTAGGAAGAGCACTTCCAATCAAATGCCTGATTGTTCACTCCATAAAAGAACAGTATCACACTTTACTTGGGTTAAGAATAAAATCAAAATAAATACAATGCATACATGTTACAAGAAATGTCATCCTGCCAAAAAATAAGTTAATACTGCAGCATTACAGTGATCTGGCTGTCAGTTTATATGAAACAATACTTCATACAAAAGGCACTGTTTGGAAATAACATTGTACCAATTACAAAAGACAGAATTGGAGTGCTGTCATTTCACAATTCTAAATGTTAATGAATTAACTCTGGGTATGTGGGGAGGAGTTTCCTAGTGCAAGAAAAAAATGAAATTCATCATGTTAATAACACATAATAATCAAGAGATCAAAATATTTTATTGTACCCCATTTCTTCAGAGCAGAAATATACCAAGTAATTGACAGTAGTGACTCAGAGAAGATGAAATGGACAGGATATGTAAACAGCAGTGTAACTTTATAGATTACTAGTCACAACATAACCAATACAGTTTTATTGATTAAATCTACCTATTTTTCCTCTTTGCAAAAAGGATTTCCTTGAATAACCCCATTTTCTTTAATCTCATGCAAGTTAGGATCAGTTCAATTATTCAAAAATATCAAAGTATCTTGAGGGCACAGGATAAATGGCTCAAAATATGTCTGGGAAATTTATGTCTCCCAAATGAATGTGCATTTCCCCTCACACCACCGGCTCCCCAAATTTATGGACAAACCCACTGTATTTACTATGATTCAAGTAGTGTATTGTATGACCAATAAAATATATTGTGTTGGGTATATGGAGAAGGGAAATTTTAAGTTCCGTTTCCCTCATTGCAGCATTATCATGCTAGCTTACTAGTAATAATAATACTTAGTAATTGTCTGGCAATTTACATTAAGTGACTAATTTTGGCAAATCTCCTATGAAGCAGGCAATCATTATTATCCCCATGTTACACTGGGAAGACTGAATCAGAGCGGTTAAGTGACTTTCCTAAGATGACACATAGAGACCCCAAATTCAGTAAGATATGTAAGCATATGTATTATTTTAAGCAGAGCCAGGCTAAGAATCCAAATCTCCTGATGGAATAAGCACCAAGATTATTGACTGCCTCCATGGTGGCAAAGATTTTAAGAAATGTGATGATCATGTGTAGTTTCTGCACCTTTAAGACCTTGGACATTGGGATGCAAAGTTTTAAAAAGAGGGTTCTCTGTTGGAAGCCTTTGCTGCTGATTGGCTGGAGACTGGAACTAAAAATGAAGGGAGGCCAAACGTAGCTCAAACAAGGACCCTCTCACCAGACTACCTTCCTTATTTTGTACTGAACTTATTTTCTAGTTATTCTGATCCAATTATATTCACCATCATTACATTAAAAGGCATGACTTGATGATTGGATGTTGGGAGACTTAAGGCTTAGCCAGGGGAAATGCTGATGTGGCCAGCAGGCAGGGGAAAGCACTTCAAAGACTCTGCATAATTTCTGACTGCCCCCTCCACCAAGAACATCTGCCCATTGATTCTATCTGATGTAACCTGAACATTTAGCAGGTCAAAACCTTGGAGCTGGACTGGACTCTGCAATACACATGGACATCCAGGTTGCATTAGTAATGAGAAATGCCCTTTTCCTCTTTCATCTGGTGAGACTGTACTCACTCCTTGCAGATGAGGATCTGACCACAGTGATCCTTACATTTGTTTCTTCATGGCTGGAGTTCTACAATACTGTATGCCTGGGACTGAGAGATGGCAGACATCTCGTAGTAATCTTATCCATCTCTTCATTCAGGATTGTTTCCTGCAATTTATTTTGCAGTACTGCCTAGTCTAGCTGTAGTCTTAGTGTTCAGTTCAGTTTTAGTGTGATGGGTCTTCCAATCTTTGGGATGCTATTGCTCAATCTTAGATCTCACAGATTCTTTCCCCCCCACCCCCAATATTGATTTCCTTAATTTCCATTATGTGTAGTTATTGCATCTCACTAAATAATTCACCTCCCTTCTACCCTCTGTAAAATATGAGGAACTGGAGAAAAGAGATGGAGGTCATATCTCATACCTTTAACACAGATCCAGAGGCCTCACCAAGCAGCGGAGGAAGACGGGGTAGGTTTTATAAAGGGAAATTACTCAAAGTGAAATTAAACCCTGTATTTGTTACACTAGGCCTTTCATCCAAGTGCAAATAATGGCCAAGATTTAGTATTTCAAATTGTTTATTTCTACTGCATCCCTAACAAGGTTTTACTGATCCTCCACAGATGCAGCTTCTCTATGGCTATTATCAAGGCTCCATGCAGTCTGAGGCATAGGGCTGTGTTTTTAAGCAGGCTTAATTCTATGGTTTCTTCATTTAAATAAGGAGGCTTTTCTTGAGATAAATATGAAAGTGAATAACTCAATCAGTACAGCTGGTCCTGTGTTATTTACATTAGAGTAAATCTTGTACTGTCCTCATTTTCATGCACTATAGACATTTGTATTGACCGTATCATAGAAGTAGCTGGGAATTCTGATACCTGAGATATCATGGACAGTTTAGGGTTATGGAATGAGCACAGAGGGAGTATTTTAGTTAAAATTATCATAAGTGAAATAATTCATGATGACATTTAAACTGCCATATTTAGTTTTTAGTATTGACCCCATTTTGAGATCAATGGTGCAGCTCATATCTCAGGAAGATGACCATTGCATTGCTTTACTTCAAATCTGTGTTTTAAGGTTCTCTTTGCACTCATGAGGCAATAAAAGATGAGATTTTGAAGCAAATTATGGATTCTATGGCCATAGACTACACAGGATCCTGACCACTGTACAGTTAAATCTATACTAAGGAAATCTGCAATATACTTTTAAAGAATTTGAGAGGATCACTTGTTGTTTGAGAAATTAAAAGTTAGTGTCTAGCTTATGAGCCGCCTCTGTCCTACTGTGAAGGCAAGCCCTGTACTGTTGTTCTCATTTCACATCTCAGTATCCAAAGTTATACAGTAAATGTTCCTGAAATACTTCTGACTACCTAACTAGCCACTTCCTTCTATCTTCAATACATTACTTCAAAGATTTTGTATGCGCTTTAGGCTATCGTTGACTATCAGGCAGCACAGGTGGCAACCTGGTGGATGTTAAAGTTCTCAGACAGCCCACAGATAGTATAAAAAATGCCAGAATTCATTTACGTCTTGGCACTATACAAGAAATGTCAGTAACCACAGTTCAAAACAGCTCCCGAGGAAAGACAAACCCCAAACCAGCAAGCCAAAAAGTGAGCACCAGAAGCTAATTCTCAGGTCATGAAATACAAAAGAAAATATAGTGCTGTGAAACAAAAGGAAAATCTGACATGCTCTAGACCTTCTCTGGCCTTAGCCGACTACCTTTGTAGCTCAATAAGACTTTCTTCATGCACTGCTGTACTACTATTGTTGTCTGAGAAAAGAAGATTGGGGAAAGCCAGCTTTAAAAAAAACCAACCCTCTGACTCTTCTCTCAACCTCCTCCACCAGTCACAAGTTTATTCTTCTCACCCACCTCCCAGATAGTTTCTTTCTCACCTGGGGACATTTAATTACCATTTTCCCCAGGTGTCCACCCTCAGGCTCACTTACACCCACACAAGCTATAACAAAAGATGAAACTTAAAAGGGGTGAAGGAAAATCATTTCACTGCTTCAGGTATTCTTGTGTTTCCACATTGTTATGGGACCATTTGCTCAATTACTTCATGGTAATAGACTCCAAATAGGGCAAATAATTTGGAGTCTCTGCTCAGTACTGGGGAAAATAGCATGGGCTATCAGGTCCCACCCATCATGATCGGACCATGAAATCGTGCATGTATTGTACAGCAAACAATAATGAGTTCCTAAGCCTTCATGCTACAACAACATTAACCCCTCTTTCATTATTTTCTTCCCCCTTTGCTGCATGTTTCAGTCCTCCTTTCACTGTAATTAGCTGGAGTGAATGCTTACTGGCATGTTTAATGCTTTAAAATTTCAACATTCTATTAGTTTACTCCACATTTCCCTCTGCTGCTTTCCTTTTCTACTTTTGTGGGAGCTACTGTGCCAAATTCTGTAAAGTACACACTAGGCCGGTGCCCACTTACATTGTCAGAAATTAGCCCATTTTGCTCAGAAAGAGCTGGTCAGACACAGGCTAACATCAATTACATGGTACAGATAAATGTTGCAACTGCTCCATCTCTAACCATAAATTCTCAAAAATCTCTACCTTAAATTGTTAGACGAGACTTTCAGCCTTGGCTCTAAATTTCCTTTTTATATGTGTTTAACACAGAGCCTGAAGCTTAAATGCAGTTTACTCAGGTGATTAGGCCCCACAGGGTGTGAGACATGCTGAGACTTTGCAGCACCTTTTGTGCTTTGACATACATGAATGAGGCTAAAGGCTGAGAGTTGCATCCTCCAGAGAAATGCTCATATTTTAGCAGGTCATATAGCCTAAGGTACCTGATTATTGCAGTTATAAAATGCCCCAATGACAATTTTTGGAGGAAACAGAAGCAAATTATCTATTGAATTCTTCATTAGTCTTTAAAGCAAACTGATCCAGATTCAAAGCTGCTATGAGTGCCACACCACTGAAGTTTTACATGAGACCCAAATTTGCCCTATTGTTCTGCCAAAAATATAATTTCTAATTTAAAAGTAAAGTAAAAAGTGAAGTAAAACATAAAAGCCTGTTACTAATTAGTTCCTGACCCACTCTTCTTTTCAGGCTTTCTGGTTTTTTAAGTTTTCTACATCCCTCGCCACTTCCTCCTCCTGATTTTTTTCTTCTGTTTCTTCCTTTACCCCTATCTCATTCTAACACATAGTTTGTCCCATCAGTAGACCCTGGTCCTGCAATAAGTGATTATCTAAATTGGACTCTACACAGGTGCATGGGCCTGACTACTAGAGGCCTCATTGCAGGCCATGCGCCTGAATTTGTAAGTAGAAGTCACATCAGTCCTCTGATTAAGATACCAAAACACCACTGGGAGTAGTTCTAAGCAACAGAGGATGCTCAACTAGGAGGCGGTGCTTCTTTTGTTACAGCAGCAGGTCAGGGTGCCCCCAATGGCACTTCAGAAATAGAGATAATGTGGGTTTCTGCTAAAAAAGTAAAGGTGGAGGTAATGGGGAAGGAGGATTAGCAGGAGGAGGGAGACAAGGGAACAACATGGGACATAGAAACAGAGGTGAGCAAGGCCAAGTTGAGACAGGGTTATGAGGTTGCTTACATCATGTTAATTCCTATCATTATTTCATTTATTTGTCCGTTTAATAGACACATTTAATATATTGAGAGCAGTTAAGAGAGATGGCCTTCAAAAAAGAGGCTCAGGTGTCTTCACTTATACCAGTATTAATCTCCAAACTATCTTACGACTTTATGCAAAAAAATCCAGTTCTGGCTGGTCTTCTACAGAGCTTTGCTGATCACTCACTCACAGCAGCAATCATGCACCAGATAGGAAGAGCTGTGGTGAATATTTTGAATATTTTGAAAGGAGGAAGAGTTTTTACTCTATAGACTAGGTTTGTCACAGCAAAACCAACTGTTGCCTGACAAGCAAAGCATGAAAATTCTCCTCAGTGCAGGGGGTCAGGACTTAATAGCCACTTTACCACTCAAAACAGAGTTTAACTGGTACTTAAATGATATGTAGGCTCTGTGCTAACCTTCTACATAAAAGTCTCTAAGTTGCCACAAAGACTCCTTGTTGTTTTTGCTGATACAGACTAACATGGCTACCACTCTGAAATAAGTATACTGGTTCTTTAATTATGGAGCAGGTTAGTCATGCAGTATATGGAAGATCTGCGAAGCCTCCTTCATTCAGTGCACAGATTATCCACCGATATCAATTTGGAGAGAACATGCCCATAATTCCCTATTATTTTCCATAAAGAAAGAGAGTAAAAATTAACATTGCTAAATTCTTGGTGACCCAAGCTTTTTTTTTTTTTTAAAGCTTTTACATTTGAAATTCATCCCCATGCAGGGCTTAAGGTGCGTATGCCCTCTGTCCTGGAATGGCTCTATCCCGGCATGTTTTGTCTCTTTCATGTAGAACAATATTAATTAATTCTTCATTTCTTCAGGGATTTCAATGGTACCAGATTTTAAAACAATATATATGAGTTATATCTGTCTGTCTGTCTGTTCTTGGCATTTCTAAATTTCCCATTGCTATGGTATCTAGGCACAGTGTCTCCATTTGTTTACGGAGCTGGAAAAAAAAAGTGGGAAAAGATTCCAAAAAGCACTGAGATTCTGAAATGTCGATTTCTGAGTACTGAGGATGTAGTGTCCAAAATCTTAGAATCTCTTTGGCCATATCTGATATTATCCTTCTTTATAGCTGCCAAATGCTACCATTACAAAAAGAAAAAAAAATGCCCTCTAGTTCTTTTCTCTTAATCTTAACATTGGTTGACTGCTCCACTACATTAATACTTGCTCTGACTGTTCTTTTGACTCCCTTGGTGATTTCATCCATAAATCCCTCCTCTCTGGAGCCCAACAAAAATTACATATTTATTTTTGTAGTTGGAGTTTATGTTCCTGAATTTTCAATGTGTTTTCAAGGCATTTACTGTGGTGGGGCATCATCTCATGTGGGAAAAATAGTGACATTTTGAAAACATACTAAAAACAGATGAACATTCCATTTATACATTTGCTATGGTTTGGCTATGCGACTTTCCTTAGATATGCTCAATTGACAGATTTGCCATAAAAACACACAAGTGACATATTTTCAAAGCACTGTACTTTTTTCTGTAAACAAAAAAAGTACAAGGTTATGGCTCTGTAATCTGGTATTAAATCAAACCGGAGCATCAACCCACACAGCGTAAGAGCGCACCACTGGGAGATGTCTACCACTGATCTCCCTGCCTTGCAAGGCTTAAGATTACATAAACGCATTCTCTTTCATTTAACCTACTCAAAGCCTGTCTCTTTGAATCAAAACTCATGTTGGCCACTCCAAATTATCAAGACACAATTTATCTACAATAGACTGCTCCAAAAGATTACTGACAAATTAGAAGCAATTTCAGCTGCCTGTAAATGTTTCCTGTGGATCATTTTGACTGACCTTGAGATCAACCTTAAGTAATCCGGGTATTTGTCTTTCATATATTTCCCCAGTGGATATGAATATCAGTTGTATTAAAAATGATGGATGGTTGCAATTTCCTATTAATTGCCATAAGAAAAAACACTTCTGATGGGTAGCACTGACCACTGAGAAAGGGTGACTGTATTTCAGGTGAATGTTTTCTCTGGCAATTTTTGTGTAAACGAGGTTTGAATGATGCCTTTGAATAGTTGAAAAAATGTGTCATTGGCAATTGTCCTAGAATTACAAATAGTGCAAGAAAACGATGAAGTCACCTATTCAGCAGAAATAATTGCCAGACACAAGGAAGAAAACATGCCAGTTATTTCTTTTTCCTGTTACAGTTTGTCTTTATGTATCTACCATAGTGAAACTAAATTGGTGATCTCAGAGGGCCCTAAAAACTCCAGTTTCAGTGATTATTCTTGTTTCTTAAACCCAGTAGATATATCTTCATATTAGATATAGCCATCTACCACATTTTAATGGTTAGATTTTTATTATCCAAAGCACTTTCAAGACATTTTAATATGTTAAGAACACTAACTAAGCCACAATGATATTCACAAACATTATTTGAATGGTCTTTATTGAAAAACTTTGTACAAACAATTGCCCCTTGTATATGTAAATTTTTGACATAAGAAATATGAATATATACTTACAAAAGAAAACTGTATTATTGCACAGAAGAACAAGGATAATAATTGTCTGTTCTAATACAAAAATTTTTAACCTATGCATTACTTAATATTTTCTTCCTCCTTGGTTTGATTTACAATGCATTCATTATTTCAGAGCTTTAATGTTCCCAACCTGTCAGGAGTCAGAATTAAAATTTTTGTAATTTTATTATGCAGCCATTAGTGCTGGATGTGCACAAAGCTTAACTTGTTCATTTGTGGATGGTTAGCTTGTAATATGGGGTGCTGTAGAGGCACCGTGCCCCAGTAAGAGAAACTGGAGGATAGTATCTTATGTTGATAGTCACTCAGGGCCAGATTTCTGAAGTAACTATCAACATAAGGCACATCACTGCAAGTTAGGTACTTTTGAAAATCCCACTAAGCACCTATCTGCATCTTTAGACTCCTAAATACCATTAAAAATCTGGCTCTGAGTGACTTCCAGTTAACATATGCTCACATTACCAGTAAAAACATGCTTTTTTCCTGAGTTTCTGAGTTTACAGCTGTAAATTCAGTTAGGCATCTGAGAGTCAAGCCGAGTTCTTTCCTTCTTGTGCATCATCACCAGGAATAAAGGTAATGCAGGCACTGTTATGCCCTAAGGCACTGTAATTGGAATGTAGTGAACACTTTTTTCAGTGATGCACAAGAAGGAATAGAAGCCAGATCACTTTTATTTTACCTGTGTAGCCTCTGCAGATAAGGCTGTGAAAAACACAGGAAGTTTGATCTGCTGAATAAGAAAGGGATATTTTGACTTAGTAAATGGAAACACACTTTGAGTGAAGAATAAAAATGTCTGTTTCAGGAAATATAATTCTTTCTGAGGCATATGCTTCCTCCTAGTGTTTTAGCTGCAGGTGAAGCCTTAGGCACACTCTGTTTTGGCAGTTTCATAGGATGCCACAGAGTGCTAGAACATACTGAGAACAATCTAGTCACTCAACATAAAGCCTACATGGAACTGCTATTCTTTGTTTGCAGAATTTCTCCCTGTCGGTCCCCTGTTTCTTACATCCCCACCAAAAAAGATTCTCCTGTTCCTTCTTAGCCTCACACATACCCCCAAATCCTTTTTTCCCATTGCTTCAGCAGCTCCTTGCGAACGACACTGCTGTCAGGGCACAGAACTATGAAGTCAACATGAGAACTAAAGGTGCAGGTGACTGAGCAGAAACAAATGCATCATTTCAAAGAGGAAACTATGAAGATGGAGCCCTGGGTTTATTGTTGAGACATGTTGTTTGGTGTTAGAAGGAGAGTAAAGTATGTATTGAAGAGACAAGGGCCAAATCTAGCATTTACCAAGGACACCTAATAAGTGAAGGCTTGGCCCTGGTTAGTTGACCTTAATTACATTAATTTTCTGTGCAGTCTAAATAAAACTGTGCAATCTAAAAAAGTTTAGTTTGAAGTAATGACATATCATTCATGTATGTAATTTATTATTAGCTATATTAATATTTATAAGTAGAAAAAATAGCTGAAATATTTTTAGCCAGCACTACAGGATTTTGTTTTCTCTCCATGAAGACAATCAGTTTTTGTTCCAATTAGTTATTTACATAGCTAGGAATATTTTGCTAGAAACCTTTTTGCCTGTTTGCTATAGTTTAAACTAAGTTGACAGAGTAATAAATGATGCTGGGCTTTATGATGTTGCTTTATATCTGCTATGAATCCTTTGGACCTTTAACCTGGCATCATGTCTCAGTGCAAATCCCAGTCAAAATTTAACTCAGAGTCATAGCCTGAGCTATACTTAAAAATATAATGGCAAGAGTAGATTTTAAAAATAAAATGGGGGATTTCCTCCTTGTTGCCTCTCCACTGACTCCAGTGCAATTCGACCAGGGATGAATTTTGTAGAATCATATTTTATCTTACTTGTGTAGAGTCAGATTGTGACTTGTTTTACATGCCTAAAGTGGGGAGTGAGTGGATGGAAGCCCCCTGTTTCCTCTGTGTGGGATACCCATATTATGGATAGCAGCACAGCTGCTAGAGCAACCTATATGGTGCTACTCCCTCTCACATGCAGGTGTGTCAGGAGTGGGTAGGCAGGGAGACAGAGTGAGCAGAACCCTGTTCCCAGTGTGCCAGCCAGCACAGCTGAACTGGCAAAGGGTACGTCTATACTTACCTCCAGGTCCAGCGGTAAGCAATCGATCTATCGCGTCTTGTCTAGACGCGATAAATCGATCCCGGATCGATCCCGGAAGTGCTCGCCGTCGACGCCGGTACTCCTGCTCGGCGAGAGGAGTACGCGGAGTCGACGGGGGAGCCTGCCTGCCGCGTGTGGACCCGCGGTAAGTTCGAACTAAGATAGTTTGACTTCAGCTACGTGAATAACGTAGCTGAAGTTGCGTATCTTAGTTCGAAGTGGGGGGTTAGTGTGGACCAGCCCAAAGAGGGAGAAGTACCCTGCATCACAAACAGGGCTGGAGCAGATTGCATTCTCACATCCCAGCTCCAGGAAGGAACAAGGTAGCTTGGGACTCACTGAGTCACTGAGTGTGAATCACAATCTGACTTCCAGCCTGCTTCTGAGGCATCACAACTATGCACTGCCCCTTACTTCTGGCAAAGCCCCAATGGAGCCTCGAGGCACTGTGTCATCTTTAACTTCACCATTTTGGGACAAAGTTTCAAAAGCACAACCTAAATTACACCAGAACAAAACACATTCAGATCTGCATATGCACAGTGGACTGTTGTATCATAAGTACCTGTTTGCACATGAAGCTGTCCATTTTCTGAGCGCAAATGACCATTGCATGCATAAATGTGGTGCTTGTGGGCACTTATTTTAAAACTGAAATTAGAAAATTTGATCCTATTTATACTTGAATTTGACTGAGGAGTCTCACCCCTTACTAACTGAGTTGTTTGGGCCATGTCATACCTTTACTCCACATGGCTGAACTACTCTTTTCTAACTTGGAAAGGTTTTGTTTTTTTTCATATAAAATTCTTCCAGTTGGTTCTCTCATGATCATTTTATCTTACAAAAGTGGTTAAACTGTTTACAATTGCATTAACAGGAAAAGCTTTGTACCGATTTAAGAAAACACCAGTTAGAATTGTGGGAAATTGCTGAGTTAAAACAAGCCACCAGACAGATCTATGATACACAATAGATGAAAATATTTACAGTGTCTGCTATTTTAAAAAAAAGCAATATGTTCCAAATATTACCACACTTCCATATCTGGTGTACTGCCGTATATTCCTACACCTGGAATAGGAGCTTAGTGCATTATTTCAGATTAATGTGTTGTAACTGTTGGAAACATTGACTTTTTAATGGCAAAGAAAAACTTATATTTGCTACAAAGCTCAAACAAATATTGTGGGCCATGTCCTCCCCTGGTGTAAATCAGCAGAACTCCCTTGACATTAATTAAGCTATTCTCATTTCCATCAGCTGAGGATCTGTCCATATGTGTAATATGAATGCACAGAGCCCTCAGTAACGTATTTCTATATTATGAACCTCTACTCTTATGGAAAACACACTTAGCCCTGTAGATACTGAAGTATACTCTTATACATATACGTTCTCCTTGGCACTCATTTATTTGATTAATGTGCAGTAGAGTAATGCTGTCACACAGAAAAAAAGTTCTGTTACTGTTCTCATTGGGTAGCACTTTACACTCCATTTATGCAGATTTTAAGGCTGCACAAGGTACAAGGAATAATCAGTCCAGTTCTCCACCGGATTAAACGGGCTTTGTTTAAAGCCCATGGGAATATAAAGATGTTGTTGGGTTGTCAAGGATGGCCACAATGTTACCTAAATCCAACAAATGCATATCAAGCCTGATTCTGATCTCACTTATAAGGGTTTTACAGCACTTCAGCTCTATTGATTTAAGGGGGCTTGCTTCTTTATCAGCACAGGTGAGCTCAGAATCAGGGCAAATACAAGTAAAAAATAATTAAAAATGAATTATAAGGACAACAGAGTTCATGCGAAATGCCTTCCCTAATTGATAACAAGACTGACAGGCATAAAAATGCTCAAAATAGGAAATTTAAATAAAGGTGGAGGGTTTTTTCTTAAAGCAAAATACAAGAAGAAGATGATACCAATATGTTGGCTGTAAATTTCTCTATACATTAAAACTGTTTTATATGTGAAGTTCGAGTGACTCTTTTAAAGCAAAACATATAAACTTTCGGTGCCTGGCATTAGCCCACTGCACAGGAAAGATAGGAAGTATGGCAAGAGTGGAAAGTGGAAACTTAGTCAAAATAAAAAGCATGAATATAAACAAACAACACAAGTGTGTAGGGACAAAATTAGAAAGGCCAAGGCACAAAATGAGATCAAACTAGCCAGAGACATAAAGGGTCACAAGAAAACATTCTACAAATGCATTAGAAGCAAGAGGAAGACCAAGGACAGGGTAGCCCTGTTAATCAATGGGGGAGGGGGGAAGGGCGGGGGGGCAGAAGGGGGGAATAATAACAGAAAATGTGGAAATGGCAGAGGTGCTTAATGACTTCTTTGTTTTGGTTTTCTAATGTAGTGAATGCCAGTGAAAATGAGATAGGATCAGAAGAGGCTAAAATAGGGAAAGAACAAGTTAAAAATTACTTAGAAAAGTTAGATATCTTCAAGTCACCATGGCCTGATGAAATGCATCCTAGAATATTCAAGGAGCTGACTGAGGAGATATCTGAGCCATTAGTGATTATCTTTGAGAAGTCACGGAAGACAGGAGAGATTCCAGAAGACTGGAAAGGGGCAAATATAGTGCCCAACTATAAAAAGGGAAATTAGAACAACCCAGGAAATTACAGACCACTCAGCTTAACTTCTGTACCCAGAAAGATAATGGAGCAAATAATTAAGCAATCAATTTGAAAACATCTAGAAGATAATAAGGTGATAAGTAATGTTCAGCATGGATTTGTCAAAAACAAATCGTCAAACCAACCTGATAGTTTTCTTTGACAAGGTAACAAGCCTTGTGGATGGGGCGGGGAGGGGAGGAGTGGTAGACGTGATATGTCTTGACTTTAGTAAAGCTATTGATACTGTCTCGCATGACCGTTTCATAAACAACCTAGGGAAATGCAATCTAGATGGAGCTACTATAAGGTGGGTGCAAAACTGATTGGAAAACCATTCCCAGAGAGTAGTTATCAGTGGTTCACAGTCAAGCTGGAAGGACATAACGAGTGGGGTCCCTCAGGGATCAGTTCTGGGGGATATAGTGGATTACAAGCTAAATCACTGCTCTACAGTCAAAATGCTTCTGAAATAAATGTAGTCAAACTTTACTAATTCTGGGTCACTGAGAACGAAAATGATGCTTAAAATTGTTGATTGGCTCTAGTTTTCAAGATATGCTATTGGGTCAGTATATACGATCCTTGACTTGGGAATGGCAGAGGATAAGTGAGTTATAAAGGGAAGGGATCTCAATTTAAACCAGAAATGACTAAAATACATCTTTGACTGGATCTATGAATAAATCTATGACTGGGTTTGGACAGTACTTGCTTTTTAGGCAAAACAATGAATGATGCAATCTGAAGCTGGTATTGTGTCATACTGGATATGAATTGCATCGTGTTATTCCTAGAAGTCATAGATGATGCAATCATAACGAAGCTTACACCACTCTGCTGAACAAATTGCCCTATATCAGCTCTAGAAATCATACAGTGTCGTGCTCTCTGATTTGTCAGTGTTTGATTTTGCAAAGGGACACATTTCTGTTTAGCCAAAGTGAGCAGAGATGCCTCGTACTTGTGTGAACAGTGCAGATAACTTCTGCTATGTTTGTGGTGAAGTGACTTTTGCATCACAAAAGCGCAGTATAACCACTATGGTTAAGAAAGCCTATCACCTTTATTTTGGCTGCAAAATTGGGGATCAGGACAAGAGGTGGGCCCCACACATATGCTGCAACACGTGCGCAACAAATCTTGGCCAGTAGTTGAACAGGAAAAGGAAATCTATGCCTTTTACAGTGCCAATGATTTGGAGAGAGCCAACAGATCATACCAGCAATTGTTACTTCTGCATGGTGCCTCCAGTTGGGAAAGGTGTGTCAAAGAAGAAAAAGTGGACTGTGCATTATCCAAACATTCCATCAGCTATACGCCCAGTACCCCACGGAGAAGGACTGCCGGTTCCTGATGCACCAGAATCATTCTCACTTGAGTCAGATGAGGAAGAGGATGAAACTTCTGGTCCTGAACCATTTATGTCACAGGGCCCACATTTTCTCCCATCCTCCTCCTCTGAACCACACCTCATAACACAAGGTGAACTGAATGACCTTGTCAGGGATTTGGAACTACCCCAGAGTAAGGCAGAGCTGTTGGGCTCCAGACTACAGCAGTGGAATTTCCTGGCAGGTGATGTTAGGGTTTCCATGTTCTGTGACCGTCAAAAGGATCTTGTCCCATTCTTCTTCATGGAAGGTGATCTTGTAGCCTGCAACAACATCGATGGTGTGATGGCAGCTCTCAACATCGTTCACGATCCAGATGAGTGGAGACTGTTCATTGATTCATCGAAGACGAGTCTTAAAGCTGTTTTACTGCATAATGGCAATGTTTTGCCATCAATTCCAGTTGATCATGCAGTCCATCTGAAGGAAACCTATGACAACATGAAACAACTTTTGAGGTGCATAAACTATGACCATCAGTGGCAGCTTTGTGGCGATTTGAAGGTTGTTGCTCTCTTGCTTGGTCTGCAGACTGGATACACAAAGTACTGCTGTTTTCTCTGTGAATGGGATAGTCGTGCAAGAGATTCCCACTACATCAAGAAAGATTGGCCACTCCAACAGTCATTGGAGCCTGGGAGGATAAGTGTTCAGCATCCACCACTTGTTGAATCAAGGAAGATTTTGTTACCACCCTTACACATCAAGCTGGGTCTGATGAAGAACTTTGTCAAGGCCATTGACAAAACACAAGCAGCTTTCAAGTACCTCCATGGAAAATTTCCAAGGTTAAGTGAAGCTAAGATAAAGGAAGGTGTCTTTGTTGGTCCTCAGATTCGTGAACTTCTTCAAGATGATGCATTTGACCATGCACTGCGTGGCAAGGAAAAGACAGCATGGAAAGCCTTCCAGTTAGTGGCAATAAATTTTCTCGGAAACAACAAGGCAGACAACTACAGGTTGTTGGTGGAAAACCTCCTCAAGGTATACAAAAGCCTTGGTTGCAACATGTCACTAAAGATACATTTTTTGCACTCTCATCTAGATATTTTTCCATCGAACTGCGGAGCAGTGAGCGACGAGCATGGTGAACAATTTTACCAGGACATTGCAACAATGGAGAAACGCTATCAGGGCAAATGGAGCCCATCAATGCTTGCAGACTATTGCTGGACAGTGACAAGAGATGCTCCATTTAATGAATACAAGAGATAAGCCAAGAAGCGCTGAGTAGACACTGAATAGGACTAAACTATGTACATAATAGTTTCATAATCAATTTTACTTATATAACCTTTTTGCTGATTTTTAAAATGTTACATAAACAGGACAGGTGAAATATTATCATGTAAAGCAACCATGAACACATGAAAAGACCTAGGTTTACAATTTATGATTAAAACTCTACTATCTACACAATAGACATAGACATAAAATATAAAAACTTAAATATCTTAGAAACAGTAGCCAATCAGTTGTTTTAATTGTCATATTTGAATTGAGCACATCAAAATACATAATAAATAGCACATTTTATCTCTGAAGCAGACGACTTCTCAAAAATTGTAGACCAGTGATATGAGTCAACAGTGTAATGCTGTTGCAAAAAAAGCAAACATCATTCTAGGATGTAGTGGCAGGAATGTTGTAAGGAAGACACGAGAAGTAATTTTTCCAATCTACCCCACTCTGATTAGGCCTCAACTGGAGTATTGTGTCCGGTTCTGGGCACCACATTTCAGGAAGGATGTGGACAAATTGGAGAGAGTCCAAAGAGGAGAAACAAAAATGATTAAAGATCTAGAAAACATGACCTATGAGGGAAGATTGAAAAAATTGAGTTTGTTTAGTCTAGAAAAGAGAAGACTGAGAGGGGACATGATAACAGTTTTCAAGTATGTAAAAGGCTGTTACAAGGAGGAGGAAGAAAAATTGTTCTTACCCTCCGAGGATAGGACAAGAAGCAATGGGCTTAAATTGCCGCAAGGGAGGTTTAGGTTGGATATTAGGAAAAACTTCCTAACTGTCAGGGTGGTTAAGCACTGGAATAAATTGCATAGGGAGATTGTGGAATCTCCATCATTGGAGATTTTTAAGAGCAGGTTAGACAAACACCTGTCAGAAATAGTCTAGTTAATTAGTCCTGCCACAAGTGCAGGCGACTGGACTAGATGACTTCTCAAGTCCCTTCCATTTCTATGATTCCATGTTTATCATAGCAATAGCTCAGATTTCCTGTTCACTTCAGAGCTGTATAAATAGTAACAGTGTAATGTTCTTTTCCTAACTTCATTTTGAGTCATTGCTGTAAGTATTAATACATCAACACTTATCACCTAAAATGTACTTTAAATCTCTGAGTCATAAACATGGAAAACAGTGGGTCACAATGGAGCAAATGATAACAATCAAGTTTAGAAAGTCATATTTTAAAGAGCACAGAGTTAATGGGGACACACTGCACATAGGTGGTTTGTGTAGAAAACATAGATCTCACCTTGGATAAGCATTGTTATGTATCAACATAATTAAACTTCATTGTGTGGAAGTGGAGGAAATTTTCAAGTTGCACAACTAAAGATCTTATATTAAATTCCAGCACGGTAATTAAATTTGCTCTCCATGTGCATGTCTTTCTCTCTTACTGTGTCTCTGTTCTGGACTAAACATCTGGGATAAAACGACATGGCTCCACCCTCTAGACAGACCATGTTGATCCCTAGGGTGGCAGAATTGAGAATGCAAAAGAAAAATAAACCATCCAGGCAAAGAAAAATAAAGAAACCAGAGCTGGGAAAATGTTGAAAAAAATATTCTCAAATATGTTGTTCAAAAATGTCCCAAAATTCATATTTACACAGACACATGTATTTGCCCAGCTCTATAAACTGAGTAACTACAAAACTTCTCCCTTCCCCCCAAAATATATTCAAAAGATCCTGTGACATTCATTAAATAAATGATTCAATTGATATTGTTCAAGCAGCTCAACAACTAACCAAATCCTTGTTACAACTGCCTCCCTGACAGGTTTTCCTCACTCCATTCTCCTGTTGCCCCAGGAACCAGTCCCACTCCTCAATCTTTTCATACTGTACTCTCCCCACTGTCCTTGCACACCCAGGCCTGAGCAGAAACCCTGTTGATTGGGACCCATCTCACTCTGGTTGGTGAATCAGCCAGGGCATATTTAAGGGCCTATGATTTGGGAGATGCAGAAAAATTCCTCACAGTAGGCCTCCACTCTGAATGAGAGTCTGGGGGAAGAGAGGCAGTGAGTGAGTGAGTTCTGGATTGTGGAGGACCCAGAAGTTTGCGAGAAGAAGCAGCAAGTTCGCTTGGGAGTTTGTGTGGCTGGGTGGATGATTTACTTATGAAAAATCCTGTAGCATTTAACTGGGATCCAACCATTATGGCTGTGGAAATTTAATGAAGCTCTGCACAATTCCCTTCAAATCCTACAATAGAGGGTATGTCTACACTACAGGATTAATCTGAATTTACATAATTAGAATTTTGGAAACAGATTGTATAAAGTCGAATGTATGCGGCCACACTAAGCACATTAATTCAGTGGTGTGCGTCCATATACCGGGGCTAGCGTCAATTTCCGGAGTGTTGCACTGTGGGTAGCTATCCCATAGCTATCCAATAGTTCCCACAGTCTCCTCCGCCCGCTGGAATTCTGGGTTGATATCCCAATGCCTGATGGGGCCAAAAACATTGTCGCGGGTGGTTCTGGGTACATCCTCCCCCCTCTCCGGGGAAGCAACGGCAGACAACCGCTTCGCGCCTTTTTCCTGGGTGAACAGTGCAGACACCATACCACTGCAAGCATGGAGCCCGCTCAGCTCAAGACAGCAGTCATGAACATTGTAAACACCTCGCGCGTTATTGTGCAGTTTATGCTGAACCAGAACCTGGAAAACCAGGCGGCGAGGAGTAGGCTACGACAGCGCGGCGGCGAGAGTGATGAGGACATGGACATGGAATTCTGTCAAACCACAGGCCCCAGTGCTTTGGAGATCATGCTGTTAATGGGGCAGGTTATAGCCATGGAATGCCGATTCTGGGCCCGGGAAACAAGCACAGACCGGTGGGACCGCATAGTGTTGCAGGTGTGGGACGATTCCCAGTGGCTGCGAAACTTTTGCATGCGTAAGGGCACTTTCATGGAACTTTGTTACTTGCTTTCCCCTGCCCTGAAGCACCAGAATACCAAGATGAGAGCAGCCCTCACAGTTGAGAAGTGAGTGGCGATAGCCCTGTAGAAGCTTGCAACGCCAGACAGCTACCGGTCAGTCGGGAATCAATTTGTAGTGGGCAAATCTACTGTGGGGGCTGCTGTGATGCCAAAGCAATCACTGAGCTGCTGCTACGAAAGGTAGTGACTCTGGGAAATGTGCAGGTCACAGTGGATGGCTTTGCTGCAATGGGATTCCCTAACTGTGGTGGGACGATAGATGGAACCCATATCCCTATCTTGGCACCGGAGCACCAGGGTACCCAGTACATAAACTTTTCAATGGTGCTGCAAGCACTTGTGGATCACAAGGGACGTTTCACCAACATCAACGTGGGATGGCCGGGAAGGGTTCATGACGCTCGCGTCTTCAGGAACACTACTCTGTTTAAACGGCTGCAGCAAGGGACTTACTTCCCAGACCAGAAAATAACCGTTGGGGATGTTGAAATGCCAATAGTTATCCTTGGAGACCCAGCCTACCTCTTAATGCCCTGGCTCATGAAGCCATACACAGGCAGCCTGGACAGGAGACAGAAGCTGTTCAACTACAGGCTGAGCAAGTGCAGAATGGTGGTAGAATGTGTATTTGGCCGTTTAAAAGGTCGCTGGCGCTCATTACTGACTCGGTCAGACCTCAGCCAAACCAATATTCCCATTGTTATTGCTGCTTGCTGTGTGCTCCACAATCTCTGTGAGAGTAAGGGGGAGACATTTATGGTGGGGTGGGAGGCTGAGGCAAATCGCCTGGCTGCTGATTGTGCGCAGCCAGACACCAGGGCGATTAGAAGATCCCACCAGGAAGCGCTGTGCATCAGAGAAGCTTTGAAAACCAATTTCATGACTGGCCAGGCTACAGTGTGAAAGTTCTGTTTGTTGAAAACCCACCCCCTTGAGTGACTTATTCTCTGTAAGCAAACCACCCTCCCCCCTTAAATCACAGCTTGCTTTTAAAGGAAATAAAGTCACTATCATTTAAAAATCATGTATTCTTTATTAATTGATTATAAACATAGGGAGAGAACCAACAAGGTAACCCAGGTGAGGTTTGGGAGGAGGATAGGAGGGAAGTAAAAGGCCATTGAAAAAATTCAATATAATGACATCCTTTTGGTTGGGCTGTGCAATGGGGTGAAGTGGGAGGGTGCATGGAACCCCCCCACCCCGCATTCTTACACGTCTGGATGAGGAGGCTATGGAACATGATGAGGGGGGAGGGAGGTTATACAGCAGCTGCAGTGGTACTCTGTTATCCTGCTGCCATTCCTGAAGCTCCACCAGACGCCGGAGCATGTCTGTTTGATCACGCAGCAGCCCCAGCGTTGCAGCCTGCCACCTCTCATCTCGAGCGTCCCTCATGACCTCATGTTCACTGGCATCTTTCCTGTACTTAGATACCGTGTCCTTCCACTCATTCAAATGAGCTCTGTCATTGCAGGTGCTTTCCCATTATTTCCGAGAACATCTCGTCTCATGTCCTCTTTCTCCACCGCCTTAACTGAGATAGTGTTCGGGACAGAGGAGGAAGGCTTGAAAAATTTGCAGCTGCTGGAGGGATGGAAAAAAGGAGAGAAGTTTTTAAAAAGATACATTTTACAGAACAATGCTTATACTCTTTCACGGTGAACAACACTATACACATTACATAGCACATGTGATTTCAGTACAAGGTCGCATTTTCCATCTTAATATTGAGTGCCTGTGGCTTTGGTGTTAGAGATCACAGATGCAGGTCCGGGCAACAGAATTCGGCTTGCATGCGGCCATGGTAAGCCATTGACTTTCGGCTTCTGCGCCCTTCTTTCTCACATACCAAGCAAAGCCCGTTGACTGCTGCAGTTTTCCTGTTAACCTTCAGCAGCAGAAAGCAAACTAACCCCCCCATCCAATTCTCTGGGATGATTGCTTTATCCCTCCCCCCACCGTGTGGCTGGTATCAGGAAAGATCCCTGCTAGCCAAAGGCGAAAAGCTCAGCACCAATTCCCCCGCCCCCCGCACTTGGCTAACTGCAGGGAAGGATTTCTTTTCAACCACAGGCAAACAGCCCAGTAGGAATGGCCACCTCTGTCCCCTTAATTAAATTCCCGTATTTCAACCAGGTTACCATGAGCGATATCACTCGCCTGAGGATTACACAGAGAGATCAAGAATGGATGTTGCTTGAATGCCAACAAACACCGGGACCATATGCTGCCAGGCTTTGTCATGCAATGATACCAGATTACTTGCTACTAGCATGGCGTGGTCAAGTGTCCTACCATGGAGGACAGAATAAGGCTACACTGCCCAGAAACCTTCTGCAAAGTCTTTTGGAGTACCTCCAGGAGAGCTTCATGGAGATGTCCCTGGAGGATTTCCGCTCCATCCCCAGACATGTTAACAGACTTTTCCAGTAGCTGTACTGGCCGCGAATGCATCCCAAGTCCTCAGGGCAAATTAATCATTAAAAAACGCTTGCTTTTAAACCATGTTTTGTATTTTAAAAGGTAAACTCACCTGAGGTCCCTTCGATTGGGTCATGGCCTTGGGTACTGGCTTGGGAGGGTACTTCAGTCAGGCTGAGAAAAAGATCCTGGCTGTTGGGGAGAACGGAGTGCTGTGTGCTCTCCAGAAGCTTGTCATCCTCCTCCTCTTCCCCGTCCGCAGAATCCTCAGGTGTGGATGATGAGATTACCCCCGCCTCGGAATCCACGGTCTGAGGTGGGGTAGTGGTGGCGGCCCCCTCTAGAATTGTATGCAGCTCAGCGTAGAAGCAGCATGTCTGCGGCTCTGACCCGGAGCGACCATTTGCCTCCTTTGTTTTCTGATAGGCTTGTCAGAGCTCCTTGACTTTCAGGCGGCATTGCTCTGAGGCCCTATTGTGGCCTCTCTCCATCATGCTCTTAGAGATTTTTTCAAAAGTTTTGGCATTTCGTCTTTTCGAACGAAGTTCTGCTAGCACTGAATCCTTTCCCCATATAGCGATCAGATCCAGTACCTCCCATATGGTCCATGCTGGTGCTCTTTTTCGATTATCAGGCTTCATGGTTATCTGTGCTGATGAGCTCTCTGTGGTCACCTATGCTCTCCTGTGCTGGGCAAACAGGAAATTAAATTCAAATGTTCGCGGGGCTTTTCCTGTCTACCTGGCCAGTGCATCCGAGTTCCGATTGCTGTCCAGAGCGGTCACAATGGTGCACTGTGGGATAGCTCCCAGAGGCTAATACCATCAAATTGCGGCCACACTAACCCTAATTCGAAATGACAATATTGATTTTGGCACTACTCCGCTCGTCGGGGAGGAGTACAGAAATCGATTTTAAGAGCCTTTATTTCGAAATAAATGGCTTCGTTGTGTGGACGGGTGCAGGGTTAATTTGATTTAATGCTGCTAAATTCCAATTAAACTCATAGTGTAGACCAGGCCAGAGAATGTGATTTTGTCTATAGTTTTTTCCCCCTAACAATCTATAGAATTCTAAAGCAGGAATATAATTTTTAGTAAATTCTATAGGACTTTCCTGTTGGGACAGTGAGTGTGTATGCGTAGGGGCAGAGAGCAAGGGACAATGAGTGTTTATATGTTGGGGGTGGGCATAGAGTGTGTGCTTATGTGTGGAAGCAGGAGTGTGAGTTGTGTGGGTGGCAGACCATTTGAGAGATTAGGGGCAGAGAGTAGCTGGGTGTTTGTGGAGGGGCATTGAACAGAGAGGGAGTGGGTAGAAATGAGATTGTTGGAGAGAGCTAGAAGGACAGAAACATTACACAGGAAAACAAGTCTGCTGGGGAATCAGAACATGGGAGGCGGGGAGGAAGATACACTAAGATATACAGCTAGCAGAAAGGAAAAAGAAGTGCAGGAATTTATAAAGAGCAGGAAGAACCACCACAAAAGGAGACATATAGGAGCAACTTTATATAAATGATTTTAATAGAAATCTTAAGCCCCAAATCTTTAAAAAAAATATTAAAAATGGGATAGACTTGTGGGCTGTGGGTGCAGAGACATACTGCTGTTTGCTTAGTGCAGTGAACACCCTAGGGCTGGCCACAGATATAAACTAGCATTAGCTTGAGATAGCTAATTGTAAGAGCACACGTTTGATCCAATGATTATTTTAGCCTTTGGCTCTTGTATTCAAGAACTGTCATATCTTTTGAAATGTGTTTACAGGTTAGGACATGCATCCCCTCCTTGTTACAGTGCTTTCTGTAATAAGGGTAATTCTGATCCAAGGCCTTTGCTGCTAACTATAATGAATGCCAGTGCATGGACATCCTATCCAATCATCAAAATAATGATCTGTACTGGAAAGGGATTTATATCAGCTTTGCATAACATGGATTTGTTCCATGAAACTATTACAGTTTTTATTACTTGAGCGAAATGTACTGGCTCAAGCATCAGAAAAAACTCTGATTTCTACACTCTCTCTTCAATTAGGTTCAATGCTGTATTCCATTTTTCTCCCTTTCCCATCATTATTTATCACCTCACTATATGGCATTGATCCAAAAGTCATTGATCAGGATTTTTCAGGTAAATGCATTACAAAATAAAGAAACCCAAAGAGTTCTTTAAACTGCAAACTGTTCCATTTTAAACAGACTTGCTTGTTGTACCTTTAATTTCATCAAGTTTCTACATTCATGAATGGCAAATTCATTTGACATGTTATCTAGATAATAATAAAGAAAGCTTTAATACAACTTATTTAAACAAGTCACTTTTTTTTCAAAGTACCGTGGAGATCTCTCTCAGGTTAGTGTCTACTGGATAAATCAATGGACATAGAAATACCATATGCTTTTCCTCTTGGCAATACACATACTGACAAAGGAAATGCCTATGCTTCCGTTCTAGCAAAGTGTCTTCACTGTAATGTTGATACACCTGCATACAACATCACAGGCCAGCAGGCTTCATGATCCTTCAGGGGTGCAAGGCAAACCCCAGTGCTTAAACTTTATTTGAAGAGCAATGAAATTGTTTTAAGTGAACACATAAAGGGCACGGGGGAACTAATCAGTATATTGTTATTTTGACATATTTGGTTGCCTTTTAGAAAATGCATTCATAATTTTCTATTTGACGTGATCTCAGCATCCAGTAAAAAGCTGAGAATTTTTCATCCCTCTGACAGGACTCTATTAATAAAACAACAATCTTTTGTGTGTAGTAATCTTTAATCTTATTTTGTCACACACTTCTCAGTAGCATTTCCACTCGTTTTACAGTATAATTTATGGCACTGAAACAACTCCCTGCCCTGAAAAAGGTCAGTCTGTCAAGGTTTACTTGTCTTTGAAGAAAAGTAATAGAGCATTATTTATGAAGCAAAGAATGCGCTTCAATACTTTAATCAATCAGAAAGATACTTGCATTATTGTATCTTTTGCCAAAAAATACCATGAGCAAAGGATAGATCAACCTTGCATTCTCTTTTATGTTGCAAAAGGCCTTTTACCTTTTATATCTCTTTCTCCTTTTGTGTTTACTGCAGTATGAAAATAACAAGGCTGATGATGTCTGATATCTGGGAACAATTTGTAAATTATGAGCACAGGATTGATCTTTTCTAAAGATCACAAAGTCTCTGGACAGATTAACTAGCACTATCCACTATGCCCATCACAGTAAATTCATCTGATAAAATGTTGGAGGATATGTGATTAAAAACAATGGAGTTAGAGAGAAAATTGCAGAAGGTTTCAAGATGTGTATCTCAGAAGGTAATCTGCAAAATACATAACCACATTTGGAACCCATATGTTTTTAGAAATCATCATAAGCACAAATTAGAACATGCAATGTGGGGAAACAAATTGGTAGTTCATTAGTGAAAACAGTCACACTTTAAATTAAATCTCTCACATAAGGATTTAATTTAGGTTTAGTAAAACAGCTTTATGTGAATGAAATACCAATACATTATTTAAACCCTGTTATTGATGGTTAACAAGTGTGTAATGAGATGTATATTATCTATTAGTTCTTAGTCATTAGTAAATATGTTTTTAATAATCAGTTTATATCAAACATGAAATAGCTATTGCAACTAGTTTTATCTCCTTTAATATAATAGATGGCTAATGTATTTTATTTAAATATCAAAAGTGTACTAAAATAATTTGTAATGTTTAACATGTTTATGATTTGTATGTTACATAGCTGCAAGACCTCAAACATATTCATAATAATCAAGGCCATGATCCTGCAAAGACTTACAAATGTGCTTAACTTTACACATTTTGAGTAGTCCTAGTGAAATCAGGATGTGTAAGTAACCCAGAGCAACACAGCCAACAGAACAGGTGAGGGAACACAAATTATTAGGTCCTACATAAACAACTCTGAAGTCAGAGGTACTAAGTATTCATAAAGTTAAGTACATGCACAAATCTTTGCAGGATTGGGAACCAAATCGTAGTTCTGAAACATGAAAGAAGTATCATACGAAGTTCATAAAATACTTTAATTTAAATCACTATCAAGACAATGTCAGTCCTGAGCATCAGTGTTCCTGCATCAAGATTATCTACATTGAGATTTATGTAACTCTGTGGCCAAAAATGTCCGTTTTGAAACTACAGTTGCCAAAATCAGTGGTGATGTAAATGCATCTAAATATTAAAAAAATGAAAAATGGGATGCGTCTCGCAAGACTATTGTGTATGATTCAGAGTTCAAATTTAGTAGCAGTTTATGGAAAATAATATTGTGCTCATGTAATCCTACAGCATTGGCCTGAAGGGCAGGATGATTACAGCAAATAATGACCAGGAATTGTAGTGAAGGTTAATTTTTATTTCACTAAACAGTTGTGTAAAAAAATTTAAAAATTGTGACTTGACTTCAGTGGGTCTGCTCACCTGTTTAAAGCTAAGCATGTGCATCAGTGCTTTGCGAGATCAGGGCCAAAGTGCTCAGCATCTGGCAGGATCGACCCTTAAAGTGGGGTGGGGGAGTCTCAAGTGCCAGTGACAAAAAGCTGAAATACCATGTACCAATACCAGTGATTAGGAAACACTGCCATACAGTCCCTTTCCCACAGTCCTTTCTACAGCCCTTCCTAGAGCCTGATCCAATACCCACTGAAACATAAGAACATAAGAACGGCCATATTGGGTCAGACCAAAGGTCCATCTAGCCCAGTATCCTGTCTTCCGACAGTGGCCAATGCCAGAGGGAATGAACAGAACAAAATGAATGGAAAGTTTCCATTGACTTATCTGGGCATTGAAACAGGGCACTAGAATTCAGCACCTACTTTCTTTTCCCTGTGGGGTTCAAATTAAATATGCTACAAAGGTATTATATAATGATTTAATAAACAATGCACCTATTCAAGAATCTCTTCTCCACCCCCAATACAGTTTAAATCTAAAGTAGTAAGTGTTCACATAATGTTAGCAGATTTGTATTTTACTATGGTTATTTCCTACTTCTGTGCTATTCCAAACCACTTCTGTTGGATAGTGAAGTCTGCGGCTAAAATCAGATCAAAACTGTGTGTTAAACCAACTTCAATTTAAACTTTTACCTTCCTCTCCTTCTCCATTCCATTAGTGCACTATTGTCAATTTTTCTAACCAAAAGCAAACAGTTTTAGTCTTTTGTTTATGAGAAAATCAGTAAAATTGTATGGGGCAAAAGGTGAGTTAGACGGTACAGTGGATTTTTTGTTTTTATTTTTTCCTCCAAATTGTGTTGCCATTTAAAAGACATATAGGGAGATATGAAAAGAAAGTAAAACTGGGAATGGCACGAGCAAGAACTGCTTTCAAAGTGATAAAGATTGTAACAAGAAAAGGTCTGTTGGTTTATACCATTTCCCTTTCTTGCTACAATCATTGTCTCAAGAATAGATTCATATTCTGCATCATTTTCTGTTACCTTTATAGTCTTTCTTATGGGAATGAGGAATGGAAATTTTAATGCCTCATATATTCTGTGAATTACTGTAGACGAGTATGCTGTACTACTTTGATCTTTCCTACATTCTGCAGTTTGATTGGATCGTGATGTGAATGGAAAACAGCATAAAACAAATCAGTTTCTGAGAGAATGATTGTAACAAGAATAGGCGGGGAAAAACAATGTACTGTTCAGCCCATTTCATTACATTACAGATGGGGTGGAGAGAGAGTTCAAATGCTTACTATGTAAAGGTACCAAAAATTATCTCAATTTTTGGAGTTAACCAACCTACCAGTTACCAACAAAATAATTGCCTGGGTGTTCATAAACTGAATATAACTGTCTAGAGTTGGATCAAGTATTGCTTCATGACAATTCAGCAGCACTATCACAAGATGAATGGGAAGAACCAGAAAGATAAGAAGATAAAAAAACAAAACAGTCAGAAGAATTATATGTTTCTTAACTGTTTCAGACAAACATTCTACATCACATTTGCTATCATAACTGGAACTAACCGGCAGCCTTAACCAGGGTTCGGGTTGGAGCAGGGGAGCAAGGACATATTGTCCTGGAGACAGACCTATTCTCTTATCTTTAGTGGGGCCCCTCCAGAAGAAGGCTAAGGCACATTGTTTGGAAAAGATTGTAGTACCATTCCCAAAGATGTTCTGTACCTTTTCTATAGATAAACTGAAGACTTCAATCTCCAGTGCTGACAGCCCAGGACCTTTAGCAAACAATAAAATTCACAAAGTCACAAGAAAGCAATTTTTTTTTCACACTTTCATGTACCCCATTCCCAATCAGCACTAAGAAAGGCAACTGGTATATGGTTTGTACTGCAGCTTACTGATCCCTGGAGTACTATATAGAAATCTTTGCATATGCGTTGTGAATGGATGGACCTTTCATGAAATATATGGTAGTAGGTTTGCTTGGAGCAGAAAATAATGAGGAAGAGAAAGAAGAAGACAGCACAAACATTACTTTGTTATGAAGTATGTTTGTCCTTAGAGTGAGCTCTCTTAACTTGGGATGGAAATATAGTTTTCACTTTACTTGAGACATATGTAGTAATATCATCCACACAAGATCTTCCATTTGCAAATCTTTTACAAAGTCTGGAGTCTGTAGATAGCTTGTACCAAATTTTCTATTATGGGTGTTTAAGTAGGACTTGTAAAATTTGTGTATGCATCTGTTGCATGCAAAAACCATTCATTTGTATGGATGAAACATTGCAGAATAAGTACATCTTTGTCCACTCGTTTCTCCATTCTGTGCACACAGATATGGGTTTAACATGTGTGTGATCCTTGTCAGCTGGCCCACCGGGCCGCTAGGGGCGGTGGGAAGCTACTGCATCACTGGCTGGCTTGGGTCATGGCTCTGTCACCGGGGAATTAGCGGCGGGAAGAGCGCCGGCCAGAGTCTGGAGCACGCCCCTTAGGCAGGGGAGCGCCGTCAACAGTCTGTGGCACACCCCTCAGGCAGGGGGGGAGCGCCAACAAAAGCCTGTGGCGCACTGCTTAAGCTGGGGAGCACCGGCAAAAGGCTGTGGCATGCCCCTCAAGCAGGGGGTGCTGACAAAAGGCTGTGGCGCACCCCTCAAGCAGGTGAGCGTGGGCAAAAGTCTGTAGCATTGTCTGGGTTTTGGTCCTGAGATGGGTCGGCTGGGTCATCAGCTGCTGGCAGCTCCAGCTCTCCCTCTGGCTCAGGCTGCTCCGGTTCCTTGTGGTACTCGGCTACTGGCAGTCCTGGTAGCTCCAGTCCATCCGGCAGGTCAGGTTTCCCGGGTCCAGAGCCTCCCCTGGCATGGCAGCAGGGGCTGAAGGGAGCAGCCCGCATCTGCATCTGCCTTCCTCCCTGGTGCTGCCCTGGCAGAGCTAAGGGCCTCGCCCTTTGTACTTCCTGTCCCACCCCTCCCCTTCCGGGGGGTGGAGTTAGCTTGGCCTGGCCCTGCCCACTCAGGCTGAGAGAGCTGCCCTTTACCCTCAGGTTGAGAAGGAAGCCACCCTGGCTCCCTACAATGTGCAAATTTTGTAAACACAACCTTGGTGTCTGTATTTTTAATTAGCTAAATTTATGGCATGAACAAGCTATTTCTCCAAAGGGTTTTTAAGAGTTCTTAAATCATTAGGCTCACTGGTGCAATTTATAGTATATAAAAAACAGACCATCATTCAAACAGTATGCAGTATATATCTCTGCTATCACACAAATACTAATTTTTTGTCTAGGTATTTTATAATATTCTTACTAACTAAACTTACTTAATGTAGGAGCAGGAGAGCTGTATTGCAAATAGTAATCTGCATTATCCTGTTTCTTCCTTCTCTACCAGAATAGACAACTTCAACATCCACCCTTCAAAAAAGGCTTGTAATTTTGGTGATGTCTGATTCATCTTTCTCCTTCTCATCTATGTATTGTCACACTTGATAGTGAAGGGACACAATGCTATAATAAACATATAGCAGATTTTTTATTCAGGATGCTGGATATGGCCCTTGTAGCTCCCTGTCCAAAAAACATAGCCTACATAGCCAAGTGTCACCACACAAAGTGTTCACTAATACTAGTCTGAAAATTGGAATGGATTACTGACTGCACAATAACCTATATCCAGGCTCTAGATCAGGGTTTCTCAAACTTCATTGCACCGTGACTCCCTTCTGACAACACAAATTACTACAGGACCCCAGGATGGGGGACCGAAGCCTGAGCCCTGCCACCCCTGGGGGGCGGCAAAGCGGAACCCCAAGGGCTTCAGTCCTGGGGAGGGAGGGCTGGAACCTGAGCCCTGCTGCCCAGGGCTGAAGCTGAAGCCTGATCCCTGCCACCCAGGGCTGAAGCCTTCAGCCAGTCTTCAGCTTCAGGCCTGCGCCCCAGCAAGTCTAACACCAGCCCTGGTGACCCCATTAAAATGAGGTTGTGACCCACTTTGGGGTCCCGACCCATAGTCTGTGACCCATTGCTCTAGATGATTCTTACTGCTCCTACATTTTGAATACCTTCACTTTTCTCTCCATTCCTGCTGCTAAAACCTTTGCTCTCATCATAGGCATACCATGTCTTGACCACAGCAACCTTCTTCAGTCTGTCTTTCCACCACCTATTTTGCAGTATTCCAGTTCATACAACAGTGTGCTGCTACTATTATTACCAAAATCATCTTCCTCTACCTACATTCCTCCCAAGTCTTCCTCCACAGTTCCCTCTGTTTCCTCCTCCCACTCTCATTTTCATACCTTTCTACAAGCCACCTTTTATCCTCGATATGCTCTCTTTCACTCTCTCCTTATATGCTAGTTGGCTACCCTATTATAATTAAAATCACTCTTCAAAAAGCAATTTTTCCATGAAGCCTATCAACATTAATTGATCAAGTACGTGTCATTTATTATATTTTATATTTGAAAAGCATCACTGTAACAGCTTGATTCTTCAGGACTTACTCATTTTCAGTCATACTTACTCATGCAAGTTGTATAATTGAAATCAATGGGCTACATCATGTAAGTGCTACTGAAGGCGACCAACGATTGCAGAACTGGACCCTAAGCCTGGCTCTTCAACATGCATATCTTATATGTCTGAACTACATTATCTGTGTTTGAATTAGATGCTGAGCCTCTCTAGGCCCGCAAAGTATGAAACAGACAGTTAGCTCTCAGTACATAATCAATCATAATCACTTGACTATAGGATGCAGAAATATGTAAGGAAATGAATTTTCAGGTCAGCTTGTAATTTGGCACTCAGAAAACCAATTTCATGAAATAAGAGGAAAACAAATGAAACATTGTGACAAGTTTAGACGATCAGGGGTGGGGCAATGATAGATGAATTCTGGGAGATGAATTCTGGTTAGTTATTATGGTATGCAAAGACTTCTACAAATTCATAGTAAAGTAATAGAACTCTTTCCCTGTTAAAAAAGGGAGATTTTAAAAGTTTTCTGTTCCCTCTCTTGTGCCGTTCACTTCAGTTAAAGATGAGGATTCTGTTTTATAGGCTGTCTGCAATCAAAATGATGTGACCTTTACTGGATTAATATCTCCTTCTTTTCCTAACTAATTTGCTCTAATAACAAAGGAAGATGCTTTGTGGTCTGAAAAACACTCTAGGGAATTGGGACTGGTCATATTAGTGAGAGTAAAACCATTATGGCAGGATATATAGTGGCGGTAAAATCTTATATATAAATTTGCAACCACAGTATATGGTAGAATTATTTTTTAATGCTCTAGTTCTCCTTTTAGTAGTTCTTTGCTAAAGCAGCTCGGCTATATTGCTGTAAATTTTGCACAGAACCGTAGGCTATATTCACCAAAGCTGTCTCAGAGATGTCTAAATTATAGCTTCCTCTGCCAGTTAGGCCCCTTATCCCCCCCAGAAGGGAATTCTGTCAGAGGAAAACAAGCAGTATACAGATGATACCACCTCTCAGGGTTCCCAACTGGTGACAGAAACTAATGCCTGCTGAAACTCCAAAGAAGCTCTATTGGTGGGAAGTACTGAAGGAAGGCATTGAATTAATACATTCCATCTGTCCTAGTCATGCTTCTTGCTCAACCAATCACCACTTTTTGGACAGTATAGGGCTCTATGCTAAAAAGGTTCTGGCTACTTCCCAGCACTGTAATCATCCCTCCTGGAGGATTTTCCACCATTCCTCCGTTAGTCAGGGTCTGTAGAAGTTGAGGTAGGTCTAGGGTGAATCTAGACTCTTATAATAAGAAGAGGAAAAAATCCTACACATCCAGAAGAACTTTTGTTATTCTTCCTGCACACAGGACTCAGAATCCTCAGTAACATTTAGGATCTGGCCTGGTTGAAAGGTGATTGTGATAGATACGACAAAACATGGGCATAACTTGAAACCAGTGCACTTAATGTTATGAATGTAATTTTTATATCTGAGCCAATACTTGAAAGTATGGAAACTTTAAAAACCATTCTATTGAGAGGGATCAGAGGATAGGCATCCCTAGAATATTAATAGACCATTGTATCAATGTGCATTATATGCATATATGTTTCTGGCTCACTGGTTGGATTTTCTGGGGAATCTGACATCACGCGAGGGTAATTAATGCAACATCCCAAGGCTGTTTGTGGAGGTGCCCAAATTTTCAAGCCTTACCTCCTGAGGAAAGGGGCAGGGACTGCTTCTATGTTTTTTCAGTGGGCCTGGGAATAAAAATGGCATTTGGGGCTATAAAGGCTCAGTTTGAACTGACTTAGGGGATGTTTACACTAGAGCTGGAAGTGTAGTTGGCAGCTTGAGTACACATACACATGCTAGCTCTGACCGCTAGAAATGGAAGTGTAGCCATGGTGGTACAAGCAATTGGAGGAGCTAACCACCCCAAATATGACCCCATCGGAGACCATAGATACATACTTGGGGGGCGGGGACTAGCCCTTCCCACTGCTTGTGCTACTGGAAATTAGCACCTGCCAGCTCCAGTGTAGACATATCCTGAGAGAGGGCATCTTGGGCTACACATTTATATTACCTGATAACCAAGAGAGGAAAACCCTGAGAGAAGGGTCTGAAAGACTTTGGAACCTTTCAAGGACTCCCATGAGGATTGATAAGGTGTCTCTGGTGAGTTTAAATATGCACTTCAATCGTTTTATATATTTTCTGTGTACACTTTTTCTTCAGTACATTTGCAAATAAATATAACCCTTCTGCCAGGTGTGGTCAGCAGCAAAAAGGGATATCTTCAATTTTCTAGGGATTCCTTCTGAAATCTTAAATAACACCAGATTGTGCTCCCACACAGAAACCTGGGAAACTATATATACCACCTTGGGCACCCTTGATGGGTAATACTTCCCCATTCACAAGCACTGAGTCCAGGGTTTCAAACATAGGGTACTTTATTAGAGGGATAAGGAGGAGACAACATAATGAACTTGGCAAACCCAGCAATTAATAAATTAATAGTATATATTAGGTAAGACTTCCACCCTCCTACTCCCCCAGTATGTCTTAACAATAGTCCCAACCTCAATCCTTCTCTCACATTTATGAGTGGCTGAGGCATTCTAGCCATATCTCTACTCCGTAGTCAGACTCTGTTGTCCATGACTGGTGGAGCCCAAGAATTCTGGCAGGTCAATCACCTGGTAGGGAAATGCTGCCTGGCTTGCTCCAGGGACTCTAACAATTGACCCAGCTGAAGTGATTTTGGCATTGATTGCTGCACAGGGAGGCCCACACCAGAGTTGCTCAAGTAGGCTGTTACTCTCTGTGGCTTCAGGCCACACCATCTCAGTGCTGCCATGACACCGCCTCAGCTCAGCTCCATCCACCACCTCAGCTCAGCCTATGATCCCTCATTTCAGGCACATTACATGCAGTTCTCATGTCCTTTCATTTCCCAACAGGGATTCATAGATTCATAGATTCTAGGACTGGAAGGGACCTCGAGAGGTCATCGAGTCCAGTTCCCTGCCCGCATGGCAGGACCAAATACTCTCTAGACCATCCCTGATAGACATTTATCTAACCTACTCTTAAATATCTCCAGAGATGGAGATTCCACAACCTCCCTAGGCAATTTATTCCAGTGTTTAACCACCCTGACAGTTAGGAACTTTTTCCTAATGTCCAACCTAAACCTCCCTTGCTGCAGTTTAAGCCCATTGCTTCTCGTTCTATCTTTAGAGGCTAAGGTGAACAAGTTTTCTCCCTCCTCCTTATGACACCCTTTTAGATACCTGAAAACTGCTATCATGTCCCCTCTCAGTCTTCTCTTTTCCAAACTAAACAAACCCAATTCTTTCAGCCTTCCTTCATAGGTCATGTTCTCAAGACCTTTAATCATTCTTGTTGCTCTTCTTTGGACCATCTCCAATTTCTCCACATCTTTCTTGAAATGCGGTGCCCAGAACTGGACACAATACTCCAGTTGAGGCCTAACCAGTGCAGAGTAGAGCAGAAGAATGACTTCTCGTGTCTTGCTCACAACACACCTGTTAATACATCCCAGAATCATGTTTGCTTTTTTTGCAACAGCATCACACTGTTGACTCATATTTAGCTTGTGGTCCACTATAACCCCTATATCCCTTTCTGCCGTACTCCTTCCTAGACAGTCTCTTCCCATTCTGTATGTGTGAAACTGATTTTTCCTTCCTAAGGGGAGCACTTTGCATTTGTCTTTGTTAAACTTCATCCTGTTTACCTCAGACCATTCCTCCAATTTGTCCAGATCATTTTGAATTATGACCCTGTCCTCCAAAGCAGTTGCAATCCCTCCCAGTTTGGTGTCATCTGCAAACTTAATAAGCGTACTTTCTATGCCAATATCTAAGTCGGTAATGAAGATATTGAACAGAGCCGGTCCCAAAACAGATCCCTGTGGAACCCCACTCGTTATGCCTTTCCAGCAGAATTGGGAACCATTAATAACAACTCTCTGAGTACGGTTATCCAGCCAGTTATGCACCCACCTTATAATAACCCCATCTAAATTGTATTTGCCTAGTTTATCAATAAGAATATCATGCGAGACCATATCAAATGCCTTACTAAAGTCTAGGTATACCACATCCACAGCTTCTCCCTTATCCACAAGACTTGTTATCCTATCAAAGAAAGCTATCAGATTGGTTTGACACGATTTATTCTTTACAAATCCATGCTGGCTATTCCTTATCACCTTACCACTTTCCAAGTGTTTGCAGATGATTTCCTTAATTACTTGCTCCATTATCTTCCCTGGCACCGAAGTTAAACTAACTGGTCTGTAGTTTCCTGGGTTGTTTTTATTTCCCTTTTTATAGATGGGCACTATATTTGCCCTTTTCCAGTCTTCTGGAATCTCTCCTGTCTCCCATGATTTTCCAAAGATAATAGCTAAAGGCTCAGATACCTCCTCTATTAACTCCTTGAGTATTCTAGGATGCATTTCATCAGGCCCTGGTGACTTGCAGGCATCTAACTTTTCTAAGTGATTTTTAACTTGTTCTTTTTTTAATTTTATCTGTTAAACCTACCCCCTTCCCATTAGCATTCACTATGTTAGGCATTCCTTCAGATTTCTCAGTGAAGACCGAAACAAAGAAGTCATTAAGCATCTCTGCCATTTCCAAGTTTCCTGTTACTGTTTCTCCCTCTTCACTGAGCAGTGGGCCTACCCTGTCTTTGGTCTGCCTCTTGCTTCTAATGTATTGATAAAAAGTCTTCATGTTTCCCTTTATTCCTGTAGCTAGTTTGAGCTCGTTTTGTGCCTTTGCCTTTCTAATCTTTCCCCTACATTCCTGTGTTGTTTGCCTATATTTATCCTTCATAATCTGTCCTAGTTTCCATTTTTCATATGACTCCTTTTTATTTTTTAGATCATGCAAGATCTCGTGGTTAAGCCAGGTGGTCTTTTCCCACATTTTCTATCTTTCCTAACCAGCAGAATAGCTTGCTTTTGGGCCCTTAATAGTGTCCCTTTGAAAAACTGCCAACTCTCCTCAGTTGTTTTTCCCCTCAGTCTTGATTTCCATGGGACCTTACCTATCAGCTCTCTGAGCTTACTAAAATCCACCTTCCTGAAATCCATTGTCTCTATTTTGCTGTACTCCCTTCTACCCTTCCTTAGAATTGCAAATTCTATGATTTCATGATCACTTTCACCTAAGCTGCCTTCTACTTTCAAATTCTCAACGAGTTCCTCCCTATTTGTTAAAATCAAGTCTAGAACAGCTTCCCCCCTAGTAGTCTTTTCAACTCTGTGAAATAAAAAGTTGTCTGCAATGCAGTCCAAGAATTTGTTGGATAGTCTGTGCCCCACTGTGTTATTTTCCCAACATATATTTGGATAGTTGAAGTTCCCCCATCACCACCAAAACTTGGGTTTTGGATGATTTTGTTAGTTGTTTAAAAAAAGCCTCATCCACCTCTTCCACCTGGTTAGGTGGCCTGTAGTAGACTCCTAGCATGACATCACCCTTGTTTTTTACCCCTTTTAGCCTAACCCAGAGACTCTCAACACTTCCGTCTCCTATGTCCATCTCCACCTCAGTCCAAGTGTATACATTTTTAATATATAAGGCAACACCTCCTCCCTTTTCCCCCATCTATCCTTCCTGAGTAAGCAAGGGCTAACAGCATTTTAGTGCTCCCAAACTCAAAACTTAACTGTATTTTAAACAAAGGTCCCCAAACTGTTACATAACTGAAATGCAAATGAGGACAGGCTTATTCAGTGGTTTCCCCTTGCTCACAAATTGATGCTGGCAGAGAGCTCCCTGTCCAAAGGAGCCTCTGTCCATCTGGACTTCTCAAGTAGTTCTGGACTCTTCTCCCTATTCACCAACAGGTATCAATCGTATGCTCCCATCTCTTCTGGGTTTCAGGCCAAAGGGCTTACGTAACTTGTCATGGTTCCACATTTGTATAAATGGAGCCTGAGGCCACAGTGTGTCTTATAGAAATGGAGACAAGCGAGGCCAAAGGAAAGATAAGCAATTTATATAGTGATGTAAGTGTGGGAAAAGATATCTTGGTCATTAGTGTAACTTAGAGTACTCCTTACCCTAAAATACGTTAAAACCACATCAGCTGTCAGCAAGGTCTTGCGGAAGAGCTATCTAACCCGAGGGAAATAATAATAAAAATACAAACATGCTAAGGGTTGTTATTAAAAGGATGGTGATCAGTTGTTCTTCCTGTTCACTGAAGTTAGGACACGAAGTAATTGGCTTAATCTGCAGCAAAGGAGATTTAGATGAGATATTAGGAAAAACTTTCTAAATAAAAGGATAGGTACTGCAATAGGTTACCAAGGGAAATTGTGTAATCCCAATCATTGGAGGTTTTTAAGAACACATTACACAAACATCTATCGGGGTGATCTAGGTATATTTGGTCCTGCCTCAGCATGGGGGAATGGACTAAATGACCTTTGGAAGTCCTGTGCATGTCTATATTTCTATGATTATGATCACTATTTTGGGGGCAGGTTATTATTTGGAAGTTGCAGCAAAATGTCAGTGCATTATGTGGATTTTTAAATTGTTTTGTATTGTATTTTTGAAATTGTTATGAGCATAGCTAGAGCTTTGGATTGGACTTTGAAATGAAACTAATCAACAAATTCATACTTACATGGAAGAATCTAAACATATAACGTGAAAGGGGAACAATGTGCACTTTAAATATATCAGTGCCACCCCCACTATAACTTAATGTTGTGCTGAGTAAAGTGGAAGAAGTGTTGTTAAATCTATGTTTCCAGGAGGCATTATTCCCATCTAGCATTCTGCCAAGGGTTACTCTGCAAGCTGACTTTCTAGGAACTCTGTGTATCTTGTAATAAACTGTTTCTACCTTTATCTAGCTGCCAGAGCAGAGATAGGAATGAGACTGCCCAACAAATGCATTGCACTTTGAGTGTGCTGTCAACCTTCTCTTCATTCTGCAGAGACATTTCATGATTTTTGTTTCACTGTAGCTGTTGCTTGGGGTATCAACCACTTTCTGTATTTTCCCCAGCAATCATTCTGGAATTATGGGTTTGTTTCATTTTCTGTTGTTAGGAAGAACAGTCACATTGCCTGTCTTGTTTGTTACTATTTTGGAATATGGGCTTTTTTGAAGGTTTCAATATAACACCCATTTAGCACATTTTCTTTGTAATTAATGAGTTTCCATTGCAGCTAAAAGACGAAAAAAAATTATGACACAGTCAAAGGAGCATGTCTTTTTTCTTTTAAATGCTGGCCTTATCAAAATGTTATAAGCTGCATTACTAAAATAAAAATAAATGCATTCTGAATTTTAAAGGGGGCTTATAATTTTGCGTAAAATTGTACTAGATTAATTTTGAAAAAAAAATTCCACTACAGGAAGGTATAACCCTGTTTGTCAGCACATCTGTATTTTCCCCACCATTTAATAAACTAGCTAGGACAGAGCAGCAAAGAAACATTATAATATTAGCAATGTTGCTGGAAAGCTCAGTGCTTTAGAATGAATTAAGTTTCACTGCACTGCAGAACATATGAAGCGACATTTGCTCAACTGAATAGCAAGTTTAACCCTTTAGGAGCAGCTAAACCCTATGTGTATATTGACAAAGGTTTTAGTAGAATAGCCCTTCAAATGAATGGAAATCATGGATGTAGCTAGTATATTTGGCTACCCTGAAAAAGCACAAGTTCTTGGTTAAATTTATGGGAATCATTCTTATGTGATACAACAGAAAATGCTGTATTAGGAACAGCTTTGTACTCCAGTCATTTGAATGGACATTCTGAGCAAATTGTTGAAAGCAGAGGGCAGCAACAATGAAAGGGTTAATACTGTTGTGAAACAATAGTTATGGATAATTTATGTTTGATGACAGTATTCACAAAAGGTGAAACTGAAACCTTCTAAGTGGGTCAAATCCTTAATCTGTTTTTCTTCAGCCGAAACTATTATTGACTGCAATGTCTGCGTAAGGACTAAATAAAAACAGAGGGCCTCAGGATTCAGTCCTTCATATCCAGGTATAGGTACTGAAAGGTTCCCAGGAAACAATAGCGTGACTCCACTGACTTCCATGGAGATACTTCTGCTGTAAGTGAAATTACGTCAGGCACATTCTCTCTAGAAGAAGGAAACTAGTTTGGTCATCATTCACTTTCAGTCCTTGGCCAATCTCCTCAGAACACCAATTGTGGCTGCTGCTTTTGTGATGTGGGGATCTGTCCAGGAGAAACTGGGATGAGACCACCCAATCACTTTCACACAGGTCCTCAAACAGATGATAATAATTTTTGGTAACTACCATCTTGGGCAGCATTCAAATCAGTTACCTAGAGATGAAATGCTCTGAATTCCAGTGCCAATTCCTGAGCCACACAGACCCCACAGATAAGTTGCTTTTGGTATGCAATGTCCATGTCCAATTATATTTTTCCTTCTTTTGGAAAATATAAAAAGAATGTCATTGCACTGAAACAAAATATACGGCTTTTCAGGCTGTTTTCAGGCGGTTTACCTTTTGGTAGAACTTAATTTACTCGGGGGGTGGGGGTGTGTCTTTCTATAAAATCAATAAACTAGCTAGGACAGAGCTTTCTATAAATGTTTGCCTTACAAATTGTCTCTGCAAAAAATTTGCAGACTGAAGTCCCCAACACTTTAGCTTGAGGTTAATTTCCTTTTTGGTACTTCAAAAAACTATTTTACTCCACTTTTAAATGATTAATGTTCATTTCATTTGCCATGGGGTATCCGGAGAGAGTGACACAGTGAATACTACTCTTGAAGCTTTGTCACAGTGCATATTTGTGGATTCCTCATCTGTGGTTTCTATATATCAAATACTCAAAGTAAAGAAAACATTTCTTAATGTGCTGCTTTATATTTGATCTATTTTGGGTTGTTAAATTTTATTCACGCAAGTAAATTATATCAGTTGAGTGAGTGAGTATGTGGGGCGAGGAGACAGAGCAGAAACTCACTAAGTCAAATGAGTAAAAAAGAAACTCCATGCTTGAAGCACTGAAGAATGAAGACAAATTAATTCTAATAATCTTTTGCTTAAAAGCTGTTCTCTTCATTGCTGGGTCATTTCCTTATCCAATTGATGCCCTTATCGACTCGCAGCATTCTTTGGTTATGTTTTAATACTCCACTGCTTTGCACCTCAAAACATTATCCTATATAACACATTCCTCAAGCACCCTGACAAAACTAGATTCTCCAGCCTGATTTCCTCCCCATGGCCCTGATCCCAAGCCAGTTGAAGTCAATGGGAGTCTTTGCATTCCTTTCAATGATCTTTGGATAAAGCTCTTGATTCATCCTTTGCTGATCCTTTCCACCTCAACCCTTAATGTTGATAGCTATAATTAGACTTGGTCAAATTATCTTGGAATAATTTATTTGATGAATTTTGCTAAATAACTCAACTAAAATATTCTGTAAATACCATTTTCCATTATTTGTTTAGCTCTACTTTATAAGTCTGCCCTGGTGATTGCTATGATCAACCAGCCCCATCCAAACCTGCATTGCTTCTTACATGTCAAGATCCTAAACCTCAAAACACTGGATCAGATCATCAGTTGGCATAAACCAGCATTGCTCCATTGTCGTCAGTGGTGCTATTCTGATTAACACCAGCTCAGGATCTGGCCATATAATAAACATTCCACCTAATGCACATATCAGTGCCTCAAAAAACAAAACCAAAAACCAAACAAGCCCTATATTCAATCTCTAGGTCCATTACAGCATGAGAAATGTCATCAAATATTTTACAAAGATACCTCAGAACTGCCAAGTCTGATTTCTACTCCTCCCTCCTTTCCACAGTCCGTGGACATCCTCAGTCCCTTCTCCATACCTTTTATCCTCATCCTTGCTCATTCAGAGCACTTCCCCAGCCTTCCAGCAGTCAGGTGAGAGAAATTTGATTTCTTCTATGAATAATACAAATTCTCCCTCAGGAGAAGAATAGACCTGTGTAAAACTATGATTAGATGGTTTTCATGCCAGGCTTATATAACAAACTGTATTTTATTTCTAGTAGTATCCATAGTATGCTAGGAGCTGTACAAACACAAAAACAGGCATGCTCCCTTCCCTGAAGAGTGTAAACAGACATAAAATTCTTAGCAGCATGGTTGAAGAAAGGAATCCATCTTCATATCTTCTGGAATTGTCCAAAATTGAATCATTACTAGTCTAATGTCAGAAAAATTGGTGCAAGAGTTATTTCCACACTATGTCCTTCCTAATGTTTATGAAGATGCTGTTACAGAAATGTCCTAAAATAATGAAATTAAACAAGTGCTTGTTTAGAATCTTTGTTACTGCAGCCAGTAAATATATTTAATCACTATGGTTGCAACAACAAATATCCACTATTGGAATGAAGTTCACAAGAATAAAATAACTAAGAGCAATGGAAAGGCTTACTGCTTGTATTACATTAACAGCTGAACCATCTGAGGAATGTTGACGCAAACTGGATCAACTGTTATCTTCTTGTTCTATGGCTGTCTAATTTAGGCCTTGATCCTGCAGAGATATATGTGTAGATTTCAGTGAAATTGATCACAGCACATAAAGTAAAGCACATTCATACTTTTTTTTCCCTTCAATATCAGGTCCTTAGACTGCATGGTAAATTCTTTGGGTCAAGAACCATCAGTCTGATCTGATCTCACACCAGTTTCACACCAGTGTAACTCAATTCATTACAATGCAGTTACAAGTGACTTTCACTGTTATATGTGCAATTAGAATCAGACCCCATGTATTAGCAAATCTTTGTAAACTGCCATGACAAATTCTGTTACTCTATAAATGTTTAAAATCAACAACTGACTAAATCATGTATTTGTAATAATAAGTCTAATTTTCATAACACATCATCTAAAATGCCTCATCTTTGTTATATTCTGTTCTTTTGTATGTGTGAAACCCTTTCTTTAAGTTCTTATGTAACAAAAGAAAAAAACAACACCTTTTTCTGTCACTAACTATTTATTTTAACAATAAATTAGTAACTAACATTACCTTAATTTGTTACGATATCTCACCCATTTCCAACAGCTGCACCCCACTTTTTCCCACAAGAACTTTCATTTTTTTCCCTAGTCCCTTTCCTTATTTTACTCCCTGCCTAGCCCCTTGAGCCATTTGAACACCCTCTAGGTCATAATCTGCGACACTCAGAAGTGTTGGTAAAACACTGGTCTTTACTTCTTAGGCCTGGCACAGAGTCAGTGCTATACCCGTTCACTGATTCCGGTGGCTACTTAAGGAAAGGTAAAATGCAAATAAAACATACTATTAACCAAAAAACACTGCCACAAACTAATACAGCTTATTACTAAAACAGAATGTAAGTCAGGATAGATGACATGAATCTCTTTGACAGATGAGAGACACATGCCTCTTATTGAATGTCTGTTAGCAACTTCTATCTCTGGTCCTGAATGGCTGTCTGATTTACACAAACAGTTCTTAGGCTCAGAACAGTTCCTTGCAATGGTTGGCTTGGCTGCCATGATACAACCTCTACCTAGAGCCTGTGTTTGCTGCTCTTGGTGTTTTTCTTTGTCAGTGATTGGATGGGCATGTGTTATTTCTGTCAGCACACACGTACTGTCATTAGCTTTTAGGATGTCCTCAAGAAACAGAAATCAAGTGTCCTTCCTGGTTTTCTTTAGATGTCTTTTGCTCCTCCTCTAAGGCTGACCATCAGGGTGATTATAACATCTGACATCAGTGTGCACGCTATAGATGTTACCTGGGCAGGTTGCCAGCCATCTGCTATCTGAAATCCAACACTCTCTCCCATATATAATGGAGGTCACTTTTTTGCATTCTGGTCGTAGTACGTCTTCAATTTTGGTTTCCTGGCATATTTGCTTTTTTGGACCATTTCAGGGTTCTTTGTCTTTGGCTCAAGAAGCTTGGTATACGATAGCACTAAGATTGTCATCCTGACTATGAGTCTCTGAACTAGTAATCCTCATAAAGCATTGTAAGGTGTTCTGACAGATTGCAGCAATGCTAAATATGGACCCCTTGAATCTACCGGATTTGTTTTTATCAATATTTTTACTATTTGTACTAACTTTTCTCTTAATCCATTTATGCAATGTATGGGCTTTAACTGTACATAACACTGTGTTTGAACTAACATGTATACTGACATTCTAAAATGAGCCATCTCTACCTGGTAGACCATTATCTGTTATTAACTCATCTCGAGTCCCATGTAAACCATGAGTTACAGTGAGTGCTATTACATTACTATTCAAAGTGTTCTACAAAAGCAAAATTACAACAACAACAACAAAAAAGAAAGAGAGAGAGAGAAGAAGAAGAAAGAGAGTAATAGTACATTAATCAGAGGTACTCTCTTTCTGATTTTTTTCAAATAGATCTATACTGCCCTTGAAGAAAGGTATATACCAGGAATCTCATGTGGTTTCAGTCTGTCTTTTGCCTTCTGTTTCCTATATATTGCAGATTTCACATTTGGATACCTTATCTTTGATGGCAAAATAAGACATCTCAGGCTGTTCACACTTCTCAATGCTTAGATGGTCATTGTGGATTATACTTAGTATTTCTGACAGCATGCTGTTTGCTATTGTTACATAATGCCTTTTTGTGCAGAATCTTGCCTAATGCAGCAATTTCATGTAAACATTCCAGTCTGTTTTTATGCTCGGAAGTTCATGGATTTTTTTTCCTTAGCCATCTAGCCAGAACTACTCTCTAAGGCTGGGTCTTGTAAGGTTGGTTCATTCTGTGTTTCTCAAAGATTCTTTGACATATATGAAAAACAATGGCAAAAAAAAGTAGTAGTTTTCAGATTCTTTCAGACCTCAAATGTTTGATTTCAGTACCAAGCAAATGTTTGAGCTGATGTTTTATTTTACCCTTAGTACATATAAATCTAGAAGCCAGTGTATTTAAAATATTTTCTGTATTTCCATGTTTATTTTGCTACATGTCATCTGTCTTTTCATTTCTAAAACATGAGTGTGAAGGGGGAAGGGGAAGATTGGGAAAATGCCAAAAGGGATTTGATCACTTTAAGAACAATAAACTTTTTAGTTTGACTTCTTTCCCTAAGGATGTGCCAGCATCTTGTGAGGCCTCTTTGCTCATGGGTTTTGATGGCAATCTGCATTTTCAGAAACTGTCAGCCATGATTGCCAAAGGTAGTAAGATTATGGCAAGGAGATTATGACAAGAAGATTTGATTCCATGCAGGAAAGTTTCACATGCGTTGACAGCAAATGTGAACAATTTAAAACTATATTGAATGAGAATGGATGTAAAGTTTCTAACAACACGGCATAATTTATTTTGTATTTTGTACCACGTAATAAATCCCAGAAGAATAAAGTGGATTTATTAGAAAGTACATTATCTGGTAGAAATTTTGAATTATAATCCTTCTTCCTAGATCACAAAGCCTAATCTGTGAATATTTTACTTAAAATTTGCTATTAGAAGTGCTTGGAGCTTAGAACATATTCTCCCAATTATGTATGTCAATTAAAACTAATAAATGGAGCACTTTTTCTTTTATGCTTGTCAATGGAGAAGCAAAATAAAGTTCTTATGGATGTGAGAAAAATGAAAGATATTTATGAGAGATCTTAAATTCAGTTATGTGGTCATACACAATTTTATGTTATTTTTTTAAAAATGTTGAATTCCATTTGAGAGACGTGAGCTAAGAATAACAGCTTTTATTTACAGCTAACCACTACGTTACCTATGAGAATTACTTATGTGTAACCAAAGAATATCTGTGTAACCCAAGAATAGGCCTAATTGTGTTATGGATCACAAAGATAAACACATTGAGGAAGGTACTGATGGCTTCATGCAGACCCTGCGAACTCCTGGATGTGATCACGAAGGCCAAATCTTTTAAGGACACTCTATTTGTCTATCTGTTTATCCATCTATCTTCAGTTTGGGGTCCAATTTTGCAAGCACAATAAACTGCAGGGGCAAATATTACCACTGAGGATAGTGGAGTTGTGTGCTCTTTAAATACCAGGTTTATTTGCTAAGACTTCACATAATTCTTTAACTGGTGATGAATACACCTGCTGATTTTTTTTGAAGGATGGGGATGTCTTGAATACTATCTTATCTGCAAAAACATTATATGTTGGGCTTTGTGTGTTTGTGTGTATGTGTGTGTGCACGCACTGCTATGGCTTCCCAGCTCCTAATTTTCAGGAGGGCAATCTGTGCCTGATAGTGATCTCAGATATGCTGGCATATATCCCTGCCTAGCTTGTTAAATCAGCTACTAACAGCTGATTTCATATTTTAAGCACCAACAAGTAATTGAATATCTGAAACCAGAATCAAGTCTTTTATGTCTCCTATCTGAAAATGTAAAAAAAAAAAAATCCCCCTTCCCCCAAGTTCCTGGAACTCTGCCATTTTTGAAAAGGTATTTCAGTCTTTGCAGCTCAGGTCTTTTTTTTTATTCTAATGTCTCCTTGTACAGATGCTTCTTCTCATTCTTTGCTGCAGGCATAGTGCACCTGTTTGAAAGAAACACATTATTTTTTCTCTCTCTTTTTTTTATGATTTCCCAACTGGTTACCCTTTTGGCAGGAATCTGTCTTCAACAGCTGAGAAAGCTAAAAAGCTAAAGCCCTTTCACTTCTTAGAAAGAACCCTTAAAGTTTGTGTGAAGTCATGTGACATTACTGGAACTTGTGTTTCTTGGATTTCTAATCTTAGTCTAAAATTTCCATGATACTGAGGCTTCCCACATGCATAATGAGAATGACATGTTTCTGAGAGACATTCAGTCAAGGGCATGGCTAACCTTCTCCAGACCTGCTGCCTAGTTCTTCTACTTTGTCAGCACTTTATAAAAATATGGGATCTCTTCCATATTTAAGAATTTGATATACCTCTTTTTCTTTTACAGAACTCAAAACCATATGGTATTGTTCCCCACTGTTCTCTCCATGCTAGGAATCTCTTCAGTAAGCAACCAATTTGCAAAAAAGGAATACATACAATGTTCTTTCTTCTGATGTTTGCATGTGCTTCAACCTTGTTTTCTAAAAAGCAAGCACAAATCCTAAAGGGAGATTGATAATCATAAAATTACAGACCCACAGAATACTCTAGTGAAGATCAGGAAATTCAACACAAGTAACTGAGCATGGATGTACTATGAATGTTCCTTATTCTGGTAGTCATGGTAACAAATCTCTACACAATGTTACATAAATACATCTCTGCTAGTAATATTATTCCCTACATTTATCCCTATCCCCTTGGAATCTGAAAGTCAAGCTGAGATGTTTCTCGCTCTTCTGCCTCTTTTGACACTTGTGCCATGAGCAAGAAAGATTCTGAAATCAGAACCTAGGGCTTTTGTACACAGCACCACAGTATGGAGTATGGATGTCTGAACTGGGTAGAGCTCTCAAAAATGTTGTACACTAACTGCCCCATGTAGACTGTGTTATGGGACTATCTTAGCAGGAGCTTGGGACCTTTGAGTTGACACCAGCAGTGTCTACGTAGGGCAGTTAGAGTGCAACACTTTAGAGTGCTCTACTGTTTTGTGATGGGGTGTGCATACCCCGCACTGGACAAGAGGGGGTTAACCCCACACTATGTGCAGTGGAAGTCCGCCCCTCAGACCGTGCTGGGCATGCTCCAACTACTGCCTCAATATAAAAGGGAGCAGCCCAGCTCATTCTAGGCTGACCATCGGAGAGGAAAGACTTTGGGCGGAGGCTTTGCCTGTGGGAACTGGAGACCTTGAGAGCTGGACCAGAGGGTCGCACTGCCCTGTACCCGAAGGCTGTTATATTGATACTGGCCATAGGGTCATCCTGCCCTGTACCTGAAGGCTGTTATATTGACACTAGCCATTGGGCCTCACTGCCCGATGCCTAGAGGCTGTGACATAGACTCTGGCCATTGGGTCGCACTGTCCCATACCCGAAGACTGTTATATTGACACTGGCCATTGAGCCTCACTGCCCCGCGTGTAGGGGCTGCAACATTCACTCCAGCCATTGGGTCGCATTACCCCATACCAGAGGATTGTTATATGGACATATTATATGCCATATTGTCCTCTGCCTGAGGACGGTTACATTGACTCTAGTCGCTAAACCGGGGTGGGCAAACTACAGCCCGTGGGCCACATCCAGCCTGTGGGACCATCCTGCCCGGACTCTGAACTTCTGGCCCAGGAGGCTCGCCCCCGGCCCCTCCCTTGCTGCTCTCCCACCCCCGCAGCCTCAGCTTGCTCACTCCGCCGCTAGCGAAATGCTCTTGGCAGCGGGGCTGTTAGCGCCTAGGGAAGCACAGCTGCAGAGCCTAGCCTGACCCAGTGCTCTGTGCTGTGTGGTAGTGACGGCGGCGTGGCCCGGCTCCAGCCAGGCAGTGCGGCTGTAGTGCTGCCAGCCACCAGTGCTCCAGGCAGAGCGGTAAGGGGGCAGGGAGTGGCGGGGGGGGAGTTTGAATAGAGGGCAGGGGAGTTCTGGGTGGTGGTCAGGGCACGGGGGTGTGGATAGGGGTCAGGGCAGTTGGGGGGGAATAGGGGGTTGAATGGGAGCGGGGTCCTGGAGGAGCAGTCAGGAAGGAGGGGGGGTTGGATGGGGCAGGAGTCCTGGGATGGATAGATAGGAGGTGGGGGCCGGGCCACGATCTCCTCCCCTAACCAGTCCTCCATACAATTTCCAAAACCCGATGAGGCCCTCAGGCCAAAAAGTTTGCCCACCCCTGCACTAGACCGTGCTGCCCTGAACACAAGGGCAGCTGGAATTGACTCTGGCCGCCAAGCCACGCTGCCATGAATGTAAGGGCGGCCGTAACTGATCTGGCCACTAGACCGCACTGACCTGTATGCAAGGGCTGCTGGAAGTGACTCTGGCTGCTTTCGGCCTAAAGGTAGTTGGGATACTGTAACGGCGGTGGTATCACAACCCGGTCCCTAAAGGGGGATGGGGTGTGCATAACCTGCAACATGCTCACACCCCCATAGTCCGGACTGTGGCACTGTGTAGACAAGGCCTGAGTTAACAATTTTGTTGATGATGTATAAAACAGAACAGAATCTAGTTCATTTCTCAGAGCTCTGCTAGTTCTTCAGGGATTACAGGTGGCAAAAGTAGCAAAAACTTATTTCAGTCAGTAAAGAAGATGTGACTTTGAATGTGGACAGGGATCAGACCTGTCCAGAAGGAAGATGTAATTTCACCTCATCACTTTTCAGAATATATCTGCACTTTGCACAAAAAAGACAAGTCAAGCAGCAATTAGAATTTTCATCCAGTCAATGAGGTGAAAGAAAACCAAGAGTACATTAATCTTTTCAGTTGGAATCTGCAATTTCTTTTTCTGTTGTTTTCTTCCTGGTTTTTGTTCATTCTTCAGGCCAGTCTCCTACACTACTCTCCTCACCTACTTTACCTACATCCTATTATTTTCCACTGTCACTATACTTAACCTCTTCAACTACCAAATTTCAACTGCCTTTCTAGAACTTCTGGTTCCCTTCCCAACGTGCCATTACTTCTCCAGTCAAAGGGACATCACTCAAAATAATCTGCATGTTGTCTGAATAATAATAGAAGAGAAAATACAATTGCTTGTTTTTGAGTGCCCAGTTACATCATTTCTGATCCAATTGAATCAGAGGTTATTCTAACCCAAGCAAACTTGGATTTTGGGACTATGCCTTCAATATAGATTTACCAAACTGCTTCTATGAGAATTGGCTGCCTCCAGATGTGAGCATAATTTTAATGCAGCCACCTTCTGTGATTTAAACTTTTGCAAGCATGTGGTTTAAATTTTGGTAAAGACTACATGTCAATCTGCCTTAAAAGAACTGATACATTTTATATTGCTGTTTTTCAATAAAAGGCTTTGTCCTGGCATATCTCCAGCTCAAGGGCAAAGAAAAGTGGTTTGACTATTTTAGGATTTGTTCAGAAAACAAGCCTTTTCTCTTAAATATACAATATATATGTGCACTGTATACACATGTTAAAATCCATGTTATAGTCACAGCATGGTCTACAGGCAATGAACTATGTTCTTATACCGATTGAGGAATATCCCTTTGATCCTTCTACCTGGATCTAATAATAGAAGAGTATGGGGTAAGATGTATAACACTTTATACACAGTAAAAACTCCTATCCATTCACTCTGCACATACTTATACAAATAAAAACATAATAAAACATCATCTGATAGGGAGTGGCCTACTCCTAGATGACTGGGCATCTTTGAATTCAGAGGTCAACAAGTTACTCATCAAAAAGACTAATGGTCTATATACATATACTTGGCAGTAAGTCAGCCAATGAAAATCTCAATATATTTTTGTGGTGTAAAAATAATTTTCTGATCAGCTCTGATTAATAACTCATAACCTTCTTCTCTGAGACTCATGTAAATTCATAAAAATTGTGAAGAAAATAAAATCATATCTATTGTATTCAGGTAAGTCCATTACCACCAAAGGAAACTCTGATATTTGAATTGCTATTTGTTTATTCGGTAGTTGAGGGGTGTTTTAATGGTCCAAGGCAATAGTGGATATATAGTGTCCTGTTTTGTTCAGTTATTATATTTTATCTGTTTCTCTTGGTCTTTACTCTGCTTTCTTCTCATTTGACTGCATATACTCTTTAATGGGAATAGTTTTATACAAATTTGCTCCTCACTGACTGAAAGCCTGATGTAACATTACAATATGATTGGCAGGAAGTTTGATATCTGAACTGTGGACAGTTGTTCTACAAAAGCTAGTTGAAGTTATAAATACAGCTGGAAGAATTATATAAAAAGTGATTCATGAATATTTCTGCAATTAAATATGGTAAATTCTATCTTCATTGTTATTAATGGAGCCATATGATTTTTTGCTGATAAGTAGTTGGATGAGCATGAGTTTATTGATAAAAAGTTCAAATATCCCAAATATAAAGTTCCCCAAAATTTATAATTAAAACACAAATAATTTTTCATCTGAAAATTTGTACTGGAAGTTGCATTTTGCACTATTTAGTTATTCATACTATCCCAATTAAAAAAGTTGTAGGTGCCTCGTTAGGGAGCAGGAACTATACCATGTGACACAGTTGATCTGCCATACCCCAAATAACAGCAAACAGTAAATAGTTGAAGCAAACAGTTTGCAAACAACTCAAACTGAAATTTGCTTGCAAGTAATCAGTATAGCCATAGAAGTCATGATCAGTTCTCAAATTACTCGCAAACAGAAAAAAGAAATTAATTTATTGTTAATTAATATTTCAGCCAGCAATAACCATGACCAAGCTACACCAGAAAACCATTTGTTGAAACAGCATGTAAACTATTAGATCTGCTTATTGTGTACTCTATCAGTTCACTGAGCAACAGAAAGCATTGCTGATTATATAGGCACATAGGAAGATAGTGTCTTCACCTACCCTGATTTGAATGTAACTGCTGCTTTGATTTTCATCCTCCAATTATCAGAAGTGATCACACAGAAAATAAGAGCTGAAGGCAGTACTTTAAGCCAGGTGCTGCCACTTATCAGTTATAGTATCTACTTTTGCTTCCACACTAATGAAAAATGATTTCAAAAGAAATGAAGATCCTGTTTCAATAAGACTGGGGAAAAGATGTAACCCAAAAGCTGTCTACAGACTTAGGAACAAGTGAAATGTTTTGACAGGGAAAAATATGTGCTGGCAACATTGCTTGACTCATATTTCAAAAGTAAAATTGAAACCATACTTCTAGAGGGTGCAGACACTGACAACTGGAAGGATGTTCTGAAATATATAGTATTTCAGAATATGCCATCCAACTCCTCTTCTCCTCAATCTCTTTCATGTGCAGGACAAATACATTTCAGGGAAAAGAAAAGTCTGATTCTGTAAGTTCTTGCAAAGAAACAGACAAAAACAAACCCAGAAACATCATTCTGCCAAGAGTTCAGGAAACACTCACAACACTGTATATACCAACCACTCTATTTAATACTGTAAGAAAAAAGATATGGATGGGACTTTTGCAATCAGCCCATGGGGAATTTTGGTTGAGTCCATGTGTATCAGTGGTGGCAAACATCCAGCTTATTTGAGGAATAAATCTGGAACCATGCCAGATTCATATTCTGAAGAATCTAAGCTTTACTGAAAATAAAAAACAAAAACAAAAAAAGTAAGTGTTCAGGTGAGATGGAGATGACCTGAATGTGAATTGATTAGTGATGTCTCAGACTATCTTAAACCATAGCTCTGAGAAGTGTGAACTGCTCAGATTCATGTCAGTGCAGTTGAATTAACTCTTAAGCCTAATAATGGAATTGTAAGGACAAGAATTTCAAATAACTGTGATGTGCAACTGTGTGCCTAATTTGTTAAGGGCCATATTCTAGCCTCAGGCTCTGTGCAATCAATAGAGTTGTTTTGGTCTCAAAACTGTGAGGGACAAGGACTCCCCCAAGCCTTCATTGTGACATTTAAAAAGCAAAAAAAATATGTGTTTAATACATTCTCCCTTTCTATCATTTGTATCTATATATGAGGGGTTCAGAAATACAGCATACAATTCCTCCTTCTTGAGTCCCAAGTGGACAACAAATGATGGGCTGACAATGATCTGCTGTCTGTGGATTTTTAAATACTTCATTGTCATAATATCTATGTGCCACAAAGTGATCGCTGACAGACTGCAGAAAAGGGACCCTCCACATATTCAGGGCCTGGACCCCAACAAACTCTTCTTAAACCTCCCTTATTCTCAGTAGTTTTGAGCCAACTGCAACCAGGAAAACGGAAAATCCCCTTTAAAGTTTTGTTTTCATGAGAATCCCAACACAATTTCCAACCAAAAGAAAGCCATATTAGAAGCATCTGAACTTTTTGTTAAATGGAATCTTCAGAACTCTTTAGACTGAGGTCTATGAGGAACTGACTAGTATGGGCCTGAACTTGTACAAATTAAGTTAATGGCAAAATTCCCATGGAATTTATTAGGTGGGACAACAGGCCTTGGACATTAAAGTGACAAAGTCCTAAACTAAACTGATTTTCTCTTTTCTTTTGGACTGATAGGGTGGGAAAAAAGCACTGAGAGAAATCTTATTTTTTTCTTCTTCCTACTGCAATGTTGTAGAATCTCATATAAGGTCAAACTTCTTAAGGAATTTGTTATAGAATCTTTCTCTTTTCCCAACTCCTTTTGTTAACTTCTTGCAAATACCTGAAGGAGGACAGAGCAAATGGGGGAAGAAGGAGAAAGAGGAAATGGGAGGGTTTTTCCTTTGCCTTTTTAAATATCTGCATGCCCCCACCTCCACCCGCATTGCAGTAGCACATATCGCCACTGAAGGGGTTGATTGTAACCTCTTTTTTAATGCAAGAGATATAAAATTCTCACTGAAAATTTACGTGCACAAGAGAAAAAAAGATGATGAGGGGGGCAGATACTAAAGACCACCAACAAAATGAGTCTGTCAGGTGCAGAAGAGACAAACTGTAACATGACAGAGGAAGAAAGACCTAGGGACATAGTGTCAGGGAGTTTGGTATTATTATTTTATAAATATTTGCTGTTTAACTGTTATGCTTCTAGAAAATATTGTGATTTCATTAATGTTTATAAAGAGCGTTGATGTCCAAAAGCACAGTGGGACTGACCATTAGGTTCAGAGAATCTTCCAAACCCCGCCCTTTATACTGCCCAGGAAAGGCCAAAGAGATTTTCAGCTCCTGATCTCTGGGCACTGCAGAGGTACCACTGGCCCACCTCCTCCTGTGGTGCACAGTGCCTCCGTGGAGGAGTGAGGGCAGGGCAAGGATGTCCCTCCCAACTGGCTGGTAGTGTAAAATGGACCTCACAATGGGGTGTAAGTAGTAGATGCAGAGCCCCTATATGCCATGGAGCTCGGGGAGGTATTGTCTTATTGAAGCAGTGTAAGACCTTATGTGCCCCTAGAACAGGGATGGGCAAACTTTTTGGCCTGAGGGCCACATTGAGGGTGCAAAACTGCATGGATGGCTGGGTAGGGAAGGCTGTGCCTCCCCAAACAGCCTGGCCCCCATCCCCTATCCTCCCCTTCCCACTTCCTGCCCCCTGACTGCCCCCCTCACAATGCCTCACCCCCATCCACCCCCACTGCCCCTTGTCCTCTCCCCCCCCCCCCCCCGGGACCCCCACCCCCATCCAACCCCCCTGCTCCCAGTCCCCTGACTGCCCCAACCCCTATCCACACCCCCGCCCCCTGACAGGCCCCCCTGGGATCCTACCCCCCCTGTTCCCCATCTCCTGATCCCTATCCACACCCCCGCTTCCTGACAGGCCCCCCAGGACTCCCACACTTATCCAACCCCCCCGTTACCCGTCCCCTGACTGCCCCACCCCCAGAACCTCTGCCCCATCCAACCGCCCCCTGCTTCCTGTCCCCTGACTGCCCCCCGAACCCCCCCGCCCCTTATCCAACCCCCCGGCCCTGGCCCTCTAACCATGCTGCTCAAAGCAGCATGTCTGGCAGCCGCGCTGCCTGGCTGGAGCTAGACACGCTGCCGTGCTGCCCTGCGAGAGTACGCAGCCCTGCCACCCAGAGTGCTGCCCACGCGGTGGTGTGGCTGCGGGGGAGGAGGGACAGCAGGGGAGGAGCCGGGGGCTAGCCTCTGGGCTGGGAGCTCAGGGGCCGGGCAGGATGGTCCCACGGGCCAGATGTGGCCCGTGGGCCATAGTTTGCCCACCTCTGTCCTAGAATCTAGCAGCTCTGTACCCCCTTCCCTTACTAGGGGCTGTGTGCTGCTTGTGTAATCTAGCCCTATATGTAATAATATCTAGCTCTTATATAGTGCTTTCCATCAGTCAATCTCAAAGCACTTTACAAAGGAGAAAAGTATCATTTGCCTCATTTTACAGCTGTGGACATTGTGGCATAGAGCAGGGAACTGATTTGCCCAAGGTTATCCAGCAGACCAGTGGCAGAGCTTGGACTAGACCACAGATCTTTGTTCAGTGCCTTGTCTATTAGGCCACATTGCCTACTATGTGCTAGTGTATTTTTGTTATTACACTCTCATATGTGAAATATGTTTTATGTTATATAATTATTTTTAAATGGATCTATTGCTTTTCAGGGTTCAAAGAGTCATGGCCACTGTGAAAAGTTAAACAGACTTCAGTTTTCCAAACATAATGAGTCTGATTCTGATCTCACACTAGTTTTACACCACTATATGCTGGTTTCAGTAGAGTGACTCATGATTTATACAGGTGAGCACTGGAATAGAATCAAGCCCACGTGGTGTATGGTTTTCCCTGCCTTGTCTTTCTAGGAGAGCATTTCAATTCCTATTTTGTTAACCACCCGTTTTACTAACAGAATGTTATATTTTTTTCACCAATACACTATGAGATATATTCTCCTCCGAATATATAAACATAACTCCCACTAATGTTAGTGGGAATTTTGAACATGTATTGAATAATATAACCCTATGTGTATAACTCCTATGGGGAATCCAAGTTCTGGCTATGACAAAAACAAATCACAGTTTTTGAAAATGTCATTTGTAACAATGCAATGAGTTCCAGGCACATGTTTGCCAATAATGAATGGAAGGGTGCAAATATAATATTGGAACAATCTCCCACAGTGATGTATCATATACAATCATATATTCTGTCAGCTTGCTTGATTATGTTCAGGACTGAATCCAGCTCACTCAAAAGCAGAACAATATTTTCTGTTCTTCCCAAATTTAATTTCCATGTGAGATTTATATGGACGAACTTAATCAGCGATTACAAGAAGGGAACCAAAACATCTATTTGTGCCTTAATTTGCATGATAAACAAATACTTTTGTGAATGCCTTTTAGAAAGGTAATCACACATTAAAATAGAGTTCCTTCTTTAGCTTAATTTAACTTAAAAAAGAAACATTTATAGTCTCATTAAATCCTCATTTTAGTTTTTCTTCATTGATGTAGTGTTTCTTTTACTGTAGAGACACTGCCCACATGACTAATTATCTTAATTTTTTAAAATCTGCAGTCACAATTCCATCATTAATCAATGTATCAGAGCTTCACTCCATTAGCTCTTGTTTGTAATAGAGCATTGCAATCGATTAGACTAGATTTTTTTATAGGACTTGTTTTATAAATTGAGTCTAGTCAAGTAAACATAACATTTGGTAATAGTCTTCATAGCAACCATCAAGATGACTTATTGTTTTTCCAGTCCTGCATTCCTTCAGAATTAATAATACCTTTGTGCCCTTTATAACACTTATTATTAATGCTATAAAAGTTCTCTATATTTAATGAGTGGATGTTTCATTATATAGTTTGGTTGACAGACTGAAAATTTTTCTAATCTGTTTCTCTTTTCCTCTTGATTGAAGGATTGTAAATATGCAATTAACAGCTGGAGTAGAAGTAAAAGCAGAAAATGTCAACTGTCAAGTGGCTCTGTTGAAAGACGCATGATGCTTCAAGCTAAGACAGAAAGACAAAAGCATCTACCAACATGGATGAAGGTTGCAGAATCTCTGCTTAAACATTCCATTAATCTCCTCCAAGGAATAAATACAGTCAATACATCCAGGAATGAAGAATCCACTATCAAAACTGCAGTTTACTTTCACTGTAAAGCTCTGTGTAGTAAGACTGTTCTCCATCCCCAGCAGGCACTCTGGCTTCTATCTCTATTATAGTCCATGATGTACAACCCTGTATGTAAGTTATAGCTTGCCATATCACACAAAATCCTTGGCTCTCAAGAACATGCACACAGAGAGAGTGCAATAAATCATTTACTGCATGGTTAGAGTATCTCTGTCACCCAGATCAACAGTATTGCTTTGAAATGCTAGATTACTTTTTAGACCTAAAAAAGCTGAATGTGCCTTAGCGCTTGAGTGTAGTGGTTCATTACATTTTAGACCAGGCACACTGGAGATGATAGCTGAAAAAAAGCAAGAGGAACATATAGAGGTACCCACGTTTATTGACAAGAACAGCAAAACTATTTTAACTTTATCATAACTTAGGACCAGAGGGTATTGCATATTCCAGATTTTTCTGGAGATCATCCACATTAGTGGGAAAGGATTGTTGGGATACAAAATGATAAGAGATGAGGCCACCCTAATCAGCAAATCTAGAGACTTTGCTCAGATGGCCAAATCTAGATAATCCAGACAGCTGGCCCATTATTCTGTTGTATTGGCCTCTGGCTTAATATCCATGTGATTTCTCAGCAGCTGTTATGGTAGAACTCTGCATGAGTTATTATTGCAAAATAAATGCTTGTTTGAAGTAGGGATGTGTCATTATGGGATGGGGATAAACTGCCCACCAGCCACTCCAAAACATCACGGTGGCTTACCAGCCCATTGAATTTCTGTGCAGGAGATAAGTGGTAAGAGTTCCTTTTCCTTATCTTCTGCTTATTTCCCTGTTCACTAGAACCTTTAAAAATATTATGTAAGGGTTTTGCAATGTGAGAAGAATATTTAATGAACCCATGATAGTAGTCTAGGAAAGCAAGTAGCTTTTGTAGCTTTTGAGTTCTTTCTGGTCTTTTTCTTTAAACTTTGAATGGTGTCCACAGGTCAAAGATCAGAATCACTTGTTATTAATCTCCCCAGGTACTGGATTTCTCTGTGAAAATGGTTATACATATTTTACCAAGTTTTAGTTTTACTCCATAGTTTCATAGTTCTTAACTCTTTGTTTACATCTCCCATGTTGGCCAAAATACCTGCTATGCACCAAGGCTATAATTTAAAAATGATATGCATATCTCATCCCAGCGACCCCTCAAATGTTAGAAAGCTGCTGGTGCACATGTTGATCCAAAGGGAAAGCAGATTCACTAATAACTTCCCCATGATGTTACAAATGTGGTCAGCTTCTAGGCATCCTCAGTCATGAATCCTTGGTGATAAATTTGTTTTTGATGAAGAATCTTAAAATAATTTATTTCCCTCCAAGCCACTGAGTATTTCTTGGATTCTGGATAGCTGGAGTCTGTCAGTACAGTTTCATGGTTTTATTATCAATAGTAATTAATACATAATATTAATATGCACATTTTTCCCTATATACAAACTACAGATGAAGCCTCATGGGAGAGAACACGATGGTTTTATGCATTATTCCAGTAAAAGCTATTGAATAGATATTTTGACTTCTTGGTTTAGGAATGGATTTATAGGTCTGAAGAATAGTATTGATATGTGATAGTTTTATATCCATCCTGAAACTTGAGACACTCAATATGTCTGACTTATCTCTAGCAAAAGTCATACACTTTTATTGAAGTGGATCCATCAGAAGACCTAAAATATCTAGAGAGCTTTATCTGGGCTCCCAAACTGCTCTGTTCAAGCACAATTCTCCAACTCCTTTATTCTCTTAAATTACAAACTTCCCATAGGGCAAAGCACAATAACTTTTCCTCCTAATTTTTTGTATATTTCATATAGATAGTCAGTTTTAAGATGATAAAGACATCTTTCAAAATGTAACCGTAAATTTCCAATCATCCTCTGCTATTATTCTTCCATTGTTTTATGCAGACTATTGCAAGGTAATGCCTCCAAAATCTCCTATAAAATGAATACTATAGAGATGGTCAAAATTACCAGAATTTCAAGCTTTTGATTAGTTTTTTGACAACAATTCAATAAACCATTTTCAACAAAAAATTTCATCCAAAATTTTAGAGTTTTGACAATGTTTCAACAATCAAAAATGGCAACAAAATTGTGATATTTTAACATTTTTTAAAAAATTGAAAATTTAAAGAGAAACTATAAAAGATCAAAAAGATTCCATGACGTTTGTTTGTTTGTTTGGACCATCTCAATGGAACATCCACCTTTTTTGACTTGTGAACAGAAGAAAGAGTTGGGAGGAATATAAAGGCACAGAAAAAACACTCCCTTCAATACTACAATACTGAATTGCAATAAAACTGAAACAGTCAATTCTAATTTTCCTGGTAGCTCCTTAACTTTCTTGAAAAGGGCTCTCCATTTTGTACAGAGATTATCTGAACCCTGAATTCCACTGAAAGCTCTTTTGGATGGAACTTCTCTGTCTGTCCAATAGTTTGCCCAATAATTGGGCTGCAGGAACTAGTGCTGTGCCATAGCTTCTGATTCTTACTCCCTCTTTTCTTTTCCTGGTCATGTTTCTTTCCCCCATTCACCCTTCTATTTTCCAGTGTGTTACCTCTGGTCTGAACAGCTCCTCCTAGTGATCCAGTTTGGAATTGTACCACCCCAATTTAAGTTCTTGTCATTTCAGATGAAGAAAGATTGAAAAGATTGAGATTGTTTATTTTAGAGAGGAAATGAATGAGATTAAATTATAAAAGTACCTAAAATAATGAATGGTTTAGAGAGGGTTGATCAGGAACTCCTTTCTCCCTCTCTGATAACACAAAAACAAGGGGACATTCAATTAATTAAAAAGGTAGCAAATTCAAACTGATAAATGGAAATACTTTTTCACACAATATCAAATTAGACTGTGGAACTCATTGCCATGGGAAGTCATTGAGGCCGAGAACGTAGAAACATTTGAAAAAGGATGGGACATTTTTATGGATATTAAGTTGTCATAATTAATGGTAACAAAAATTTGGAAGGGATGTTAAGTCTTGTGCTTCAGGGTTTAAGCCAATCTCTAGCTGTTAGAGATCAGGAGGAGACCTAATGTGGGGGCAGATTATCCCACATCTATACACATCTGGCACTGGCCACTGTCAGAGATAGGATAATGAATTAGATGGATCTTGGGTCCAATCTATGCAATTCCCATATTCACTTGTGAACAAAATACTCAGTTTAACATTGTTTTAAATATGCTATCACTGTATTCTGCATAAGCAACCATACCAAATACCAACTCATTCTTCCACAGATATGAGATATCTTTTATGCAAGATCTTCCTATTTCTTAGGCTTCATTTAAGAATTCTATAGAGGGTTGGGGGGAAAAAGTTTGCTATGTTTTCCAGACACTTTATATGGCATCAGGGCTGCCCAGAGGATTCAGGGGGCCTGGGGAAAAGAAATTTCGGGGGCCCCTTCCATAAAAAAAAGTTGCATTATTATAGAATACTATATTCTCATGGGGGCCTCTGCGGGGCCCGAGGCCTGGGGCAAATTGCCCCACTTGCCCCCCCCCCCCCCCCGGCAGCCCTGTATGGCATATTTTCATAAAATCTATGAGTAAATCTTCTTTCCACAGAATCTTTGAAAATCTCTGAACATTGTCTCCTCGTGCAATGGCTATTTTGCACATCAACGTGACAAGTGAACTGGACATAATATTTTAGAGATTGCTTTTTAAGATCTCTTGTTTTATGACACCAAGAGAACAGTGAAATGGGCATTAACATGAAGGAAAAGTAATAATTTAAAGTGACACCAGAGATATAATTCATAGTAATAATATTTTGCACTGCTATAGAATCTTAAAGTTAAGGATCTCAAACTAATGGGATCAAGTTAAGACAATATTATGAAAAATAATCCTTGCATTGGGAAGATCATTCCCCAAGGATCTTCATGGAAATCCCTCCATGCTTACATGGTGTGAGGGATTAGAATGCACACAGAGATACCCAGGATGGAGGATACCTGACAACCGGAGAAGATTACAGTGGCACTAGAGGAAGAAGAAGATCTGGCCACTCTGTGAGGAGGAGACTGGCTGCTGGCCGTCTTGGGCAGCAGATAGGGCTCCACTCCGCTCACCCAGGTACCCTATCCGTTGAGGTAAGGGAAGAGAATAAAGGGACAAAATCAAAACGGCTAAGGCATAAAGTGAGTTACACTTAGCAAGAGACATAAAAAGCAATAAGAAAAGGTTCTTTAAATACAATAGGTGCAAGAAAAAGATAAAGAAAAGTGTATGTCCACTACTTATTGGGGAAGGCAAGTTAATAATTGATGACATCAAGAAGGGTGAAGTGTTTAATGCCCATTTTGCTTCAATCTCCACTTAAAAGGTTAATTGTGACCAGATCCTTAGCACAATTAATATTAACAAGGAAAAAGGAACAGAAACCAGAATAGGGAAAGAACAGGCTAATGAATAATTAGATTGATTAGACGTATTCAGTCAGGAGGGCTTAATGAGGGGAACAAAAAGGGGAATTTTCTTAACAAAGAGGAATTGGGGAATTATAGACCAGTCAGTCTAACTGGTAGGAGGGAGAATAGCACAATAAAGACAATCGATTTCAAGAAGGCAGACTTTAGCAAACTCAGGGAGCTGATAGGTAAAATCTCATGGGAAGCAAGTCTAAGGGGAAAAACAATTGAAGACAGTTGGCAGTTTTTCAAAGAGACATTATTAAGGACACAAGAGCAAACTATCCCACTGTGTAGGAAAGATAGGAAGTATGGCAAAAGACCACCCTGGCTTAACCAGAAGATCTTCAATGATCTAAAATTAAAAAAAAAAGTCTAACAAAAAGTGAAAACTCAGTCAAACTACAAAGGATGAATATAAATGAATAACACAAGTATGAAGGGAGAAAATTAGAAAAGCCAAGTGTAGGGAGCCAGGGTGGCTGCCCTCCAAGCCTGAGGGTAAAGGGCCGCTCGCTCAGCCTGAGTGGGCGGGCCAGGCCAAGCTCGCTCCATCCCCCGGAAGGGGAGGGGTGGGACAGGAAGTATAAAGGGCGGGGTCCTCATCTCAGTCAGGGCAGCACCAGGGAGGGAGGCAGACGCAGACCGCGGGCTGCTCCCTTTAGACCCTGCTGCCACGCCAGGGGAGGCCCTGGACCAGTGGAAACCTCACCTAGAGGAAGGACTGGGGCTGCCAGAACTGCCCGCTGCCGAGTACCCAGAGGGACTGGAGGAGCCGGAAGGGGAGCTGGAGCTGCCAGCAGCCAAGGACCGGGAGGAGCTGGAGGAGCCTGAGCCTGAGGGGGAGCTGGAGCTGCCGACAACGGACTACCGGCGGGACCAGAGGGATTCGGACGAGCAATCGGGTAAGAAGTAGCCCAGGGACAGAGCTGCTCAGTGGTGAGTCTATATACTCTCCCCGGCCGCCGGAGCCGGAGCACCACACCGCGCCGCCCCCCTCCAGGTGCCGCCTCAAGCACAAGCTTGGTGGGCTGGTGCCTGGAGCCGGCCCTGGCTGCAGGAGCGGCTGGCCCAGGCGGGCTAGCTCGCGAGGGAGAACTTAAACACAGCCCAGAGGGGCCAGGAGCAGCAATATAATCGGGGTACCCAGGTCCAAGTATTTGCCCCAGGGGACCAAGTCCTCCTCCTGCTCCCCTCGGAGGAATCAAAACTTTTTGCCCACTGGCAGGGCTGTATGAAGTCCTTCGCCAAGTGGGGCCTGTCACTTATGAAATCCGACAACCTGATCACCGGAAGGGAAAGAAGATTTATCATGTAAATCTTTTAAAACCCTGGCGGGAACAGGAAGGATTACTAATTGCCCCATACCCACCTGAACCGGACCTTGGGCCACAACCCCCCGAAGAGTCTGATAATGGGGAACCGCAGCTAGCCAAGACGCTCACTGCCGAGCAGCGAGAACAGGCCATCTGCCTAGTGAAGGCATTCCCCAGGACCTTCACCACGAACCCCGGATGGACTACGCTTGCTTACCATGCAATCCAGACCAACCCCGGGGTGGTGGTCCGAGAGACGACCCTGCCATTGCCTAGGCGAATGCAAGAGGCCGTGGAGGAGGAGGTCCAGGCCATGTTGGGACTGGGTGTTATTGAGCATTCCCAGAGCGAATGGCGGACCCCCGTCATCCTCGTCCCGAAGCCAGTTGGGAGCCGGCGGTTTTGTATTGACTTTCGGAGAGTCAACGCCATTTCAAAGTTTGATGCATATCCAATGCCCCGTGTCGATGAGCTCCTTGACCGACTTGGAGAAGCCTGCTATATCACCACGTTAGATCTCACCAAGGGGTACTGGCAGATCCCCTTGGAACCTCAATCCAAGGAGAAGACCGCGTTTGCCACCCTTTCAGGGCTGTACCAGTTTACCCGGATGCCTTTCGGCCTCCATGGGACCCCAGCAACCTTCCAAAGCTTGATGGATCGGATTTTGCAAACACACACCAAATACGCTGCCGCCTACCTGGATGATGTGGTCATCTATGGCAGTAATTGGGAGGAACATCTCAACCAAGTGGCGGCTGTCCGCCGGGACCTCCGCACCGCCGCCTCACAGCCAATCCCCAAAAATGTCGAATCGGGTGAGAAGAAACCCTGAGGCGGGGACAGGTACGCCCCCTCATCGGGAAGGTTCAAGCACTCCAGGAATGTCAGGCACCAACCACAAAGAGGTAGGTGCATCAGTTCTTGGGCTTAGCCAGTTATTACCGGCGGTTCGTACCCCACTTCGCAACCATTACTGCCCTGCTGACAGAACTCCTGACCAAAGATAGCCCCCGCAGAGTGTGCTGGTCTGCCGACTGCGAGGAGGCCTTTCAAACTGTCAAGGACCGCCTGTGTAGCAAGCCAGTACTCTTCAGCCCAGACTTTGATTGTGACTTCATTGTTCAGACCGATGCCTCTGGCGTGGGGCTTGGGACGGTCCTCTCACAGGAGGTGGATGGGGAGGAGCACCCTGCTGTTTATATCAGTCGGAAACTGTTCCCCTGGGAGCGGAACTACTCCGTCCTTGAGAAAGAGGCCCTAGCTGTTAAGTGGGCAGTTGATGCCCTCCGCTACTACCTCCTCGGGGTCCCCTTTATACTGGGTTATAGATCATGCATCCCTGAAGTGGCTCAACAAGATGAAGGACGCGAATGCCCGCCTTCAATGATGGTATCTTACTCTACAACCCTACGCCTTCATGATCCGCCATTGGGCGGGATGGGACAACGCCAACGCAGACTTTCTCTCCTGTCTGGGGGAGGCTGAGGATGCCAGCTCTGAGGTTCGGGAGCTGGATTTGAGGGGTGGGGTATGTAGGGAACCAGGGTGGCTGCCCTCCAAGCCTGAGGGTAAAGGGTCGCTCACTCAGCCTGAGTGGGCGGGCCAGGCCAAGCTCGCTCCATCCCCCGGAAGGGGAGGGGTGGGACAGGAAGTATAAAGGGCGGGGTCCTCATCTCAGTCAGGGCAGCACCAGGGAGGGAGGCAGACGCAGACCGCGGGCTGCTCCCTTTAGACCCTGCTGCCACGCCAGGGGAGGCCCTGGACCAGTGGAAACCTCACCTGGAGGAAGAACTGGGGCTGCCAGAACTGCCCGCTGCCGAGTACCCAGAGGGACTGGAGGAGCCGGAGGCGGAGCTGGAGCTGCCAGCAGCCAAGGACCGGGAGGAGCTGGAGGAGCTGAGCCCGAGGGGGAGCTGGAGCTGCCAGCAGCGGACTACCCTGACGCACCGGCGGGACCAGAGAGATTCGGACGAGCAATCAGGTAGAAAGTAGCCCAGGGACAGAGCTGCACAGTGGTGAGTCTATATAGCGGAAGGACCCCGCTGACCCAGTGGCGGGACCCTTGTCCGGCCACTGTCAGGGCCCTGGGCTGGAACGCAGTGGTGTAGGGTGGGCCTGCGTTCCCCTACCCGGCCGACCCAGGCCAGGACCTTTGCCGGCGCTCCCCTGCCTGAGGGGTGCGCTACAGACACTGGCTGGCATCCTTCCCACCGCTAATTCCCTAGTGGCAGAGGCGTGACCCAGGCTGGCCAGTGACGTCGTAGCTCCCCACCGCCCCCTAGCGGGCAGGTGGACTGACACTGATCACACCAAGGCACAAAACGAGACCAAACTAGCTAGGGACATAAAAGGAATCAAGAAAACATTCTACAAATATATTAGAAGCAAGAGGAAGACCAAAGACAGAGTAGGCCCGTTACTCAATGATGGGGGGGAAAGACAATAACAGAAAATGGGGAATGGCAGAGGTGCTCAATGACTTATTTTTTTCTGTTTTCACCAAGAAGGTTGGTGGCGATGGGACAACTAAAATAGTGAATGCCAGTGAAAATGAGATCAGAGTCTAAAATAGGGAAAGAACAAGTCAAAAATTTACTTAGACAAGTTAGATGTCTTCAAATCACCAAGGCCTGATGAAATGCATCCTAGAATACTCACGGAGCTGACTGGGGAGATATCTGAGCCATTAGCAATTATCTTTGAAAAGTCATGGAAAACGGGAGACATTCCAGAAGACTGGAAAAGGGCAAATATAGTGCCCATCTATAAAAAGGGAAATAAGGACAACCTGGGGAATTACAGACCAGTCAGCTTAAATTCTGTACCCAGAAAGATAATGTAGCAAATAATTAAGCAATCAATTTGCAAACACCTAGAAGATAATAAGGTGATAAATAACAGTCAGCATGGATTTGTCAAGAACAAATCATGTCAAACCAACCTGATAGATTTATTTGACAGGGTAACAAGCCTTGTGGATGTGGGGAAGTGGTAGATGTGGTATATCTTGACTTTAGTAAGGTTTTTGATACTGTTTCACATGACCTTCTCATAAACAAACTAGCAAAATACAACCTAGATGGAGCTACTATAAGTGGTTCACAGTCAAGCTGGAAGGGCATAACAAGTGGGGTCCTGCAGGAATCGGTTCTGGGTCTGGTTCTGGTCAATAATTTCATCAGTGATTTAGATAATGGCATAGATAGTACACTTATAAAGTTTGCAGACGATACCAAGCTGGGAGGGGTTGCAAGTGCTTTGGAAGATAGAATTAAAATTCAAAATGATCTGGACAAACTGGAGAAATGGTCTGAAGTAAACAGGATGAAATTCAATAAGGATAAATGCAAAGTACGTCACTTAGGAAGGAACAATCAGCTGCACACATACAAAATGGGAAATGGCTGCCTAGGAAGGAATACTGTGGAAAGTGATTTGGGGGTCATAGTGGATCACAAGCTAAATATGAGTCAACAGTGTAATGCTGTTGCAAAAAAAGCAAACATCCTTCTGGGATGTATTAGCAGGAGTATTGTAAGCAAGACACGAGAAGTAATTCTTCTGTTCTACTCTGCACTGATTAGGCCTCAACTGAAGTATTGTGTCCAGTTCTGGGTGCCACATTTCAGGAAAGGTGTGGACAAATTGGAGAAAGTCCAGAGAAGAGCAACAAAAATGATTAAAGGTCTAGAAAACGTGACCTATGAGGGAAGATTGAAAAATTTGGGTTTGTTTTGTCTGGAAAAGAGAAGACTGAGAGGGGACATGAGTTTTCAAGTACATAAAAGGTTGTTACAAAGAGGAGGGAGAAAAATTGTTCTTCTTAACCTCTGAGGATAGGACAAGAAGCAATGGGCTTAAATTGCAGCAAGGGCGGTTTAGGTTGGACATTAGGAAAAACTTCCTAACTGTCAGAGTGGTTAAGCACTGGAATAAATTGCCTAGGGAGGTGGTGGAATCGCCATCATTGGGGATTTTTAATAGCAGGTTGGCCAAACACCTGTCAGGGATGGTCTAGATAATACTTAGTCCTGCCTTGAGTGCAGGGGACTGGATTAGATGACCTCTTGAGATCCCTTCCAGTTCCATGATTCTATGATTAAGCAGTCAATTTGTAAGCACCTAGAGGATAATAAGTAATAGCCAACATGGATTTGTCAAGAACAAATCATACCAAACCAACCTAATTTCCTTTTTTGACAGGATTACTGATCTGGTAAATAGGGGGAAGCATTAGACATGATATATCTTGATTTTAGTAAGGCTTTAGGCAATGTCTTATATGACATTCTCATAGACAAACTAAGGAAGTGTAGTCTAGGTGAAATAACTATAAAATGGCTGGATAACTGGTTGAAAAGCCATAGTCAAAGAGTAATTATCAGTAGAAAGTGATACCTAGTGGGGCCCCACAGGGGTCACTCTAGAGTCTAGTACTGTTCAATATTGTCATTAATTACTTGTACAATGGAGTGGAGAGTGCGCTTATAAAATCTGCAGATTACAGCAAACTAGGAGAAGTTGCTAGCACTATGTTGGATAGGGTTAGAATTCAAAATGACCTTGACAAATTGGAGAATGGAGCAGAAATCAACAAGATTAAATTCAGTATAGAAAAGTGCAAAGTAGTACACTTAGGAAGGAAAAAAAATCAATGCAAAAATAGGCAGTATTACTGCAGAAAAATATCTGGGGGTTATAGTGGATTACAAATTCAAGAGGAGTCAACATGAGATACAGTGGGAAAAATGTCATATCATTAGTATTAATATCAGTAGTATTAACAGGAGTTTCATATGTAAGACACAGTAGGTAATTGTTCTGCTCTACTCAGCAATGTTGAGGCCTTAGCTGGAATATTATGTCCAGTTTTCAGTACCATCGTATAAGAAAGATGTGGACAAACTGAAGAGAGTCCAGAAGAGAGCAATGGAAATTATAAAAGGTTTAAAAAACCTGATCTATCAGGAAAGGTTACAAATACTGGCATGAGTGGACATGGAGAACAATTGATCACCACCCTTTTGTAACTTTCCTTAACATATCTGAAGACTGATTCCCTCTAAAATGTGTGGAGTAGAAATGAAGCCAACACCTGTGCAGCTTCTGCAGCTGCAACACCCATGTGCCAACCCCCAGAAATAATACATTCCCAGGAGCTGTTGTGAATTTGTTGCTGATTGGTTCCCATCTGAGTACTTCATCTTTGGCTAATTCAATTCTTGTGGGGTATCACAGTCAAACCCTAAATACTAAAGGCATGTTGTGATCCTAAGTGTCTGACTACCCTAACTCAGCACCCTTTCTGTTTCATAAGGAAAAAAAATCATATTTTCACTTATTTTAAAGACATTTTAATCAGTTCCTGTCTTCCTCCCCAGGGAATTTCAAAGCTTTAGGAATGGATGACAGTCAGTGATAAGACCAAAACTACATGAATCTGCTATCTGCTATTTACTGAAGTGTTGACAGTCCAGGGCAGATGTAGCCACAGATGTGCCTTTAATTTTAAAAGAAGTTGCTGCATTTAATTTAAATTTAATTTAAAATGGAGTCAGAGATTACCAATTGACATACTGGAGCCAAATCCAAGCCTTATGGGAAGTAACATTAGGTAAAACTATGGGATGTGGTGGGGGTCTTTGCCAGTAGTGTGCTAGTTATGGGGGAATGTAAAGGCAGGTGGTTGACAAAGAACCATAGAACAATATCACGGGACATAGCTACAGTAGGCCCAAAGGAGATCCTTCCTTATCTCTCTTCTCTTCTAATTAAAGCAGACTTGTGCATAAGACAGTATAAAAACAATAGACCCAAACTTTCCCCCAAGTTAGGTTCATATGGATCCAAGTGTTTTGGTTCAATGCATTAGAGATATAGGGCCATTTGTAAGTTCAGATTCACATTCCAACTTCACCCAAATTCAGAGGTGGTTGGATCCAGGGTTTTGGTTTAAACCCATCTCTAATCACTTTTACCACTTTCTTTTGTTGAATAAGCGCTTGACATTTTTTAAGTATCTTTTATCCATTCAGATCCAAAAGTACTTTACAAACTTTACCAACTGATTGCGCAGGCTATGTAAAGTAGAACTTTGCTAATTTTAACAAATGATGGAGAGACACATGGTAGATGACTACATTTTGTGAAACCGTGAGTGCAGTGAGTAAAAAAAATACAAATTCTATTTAAAAAGTGGCAGCAAAAATTTTTAGTGTTTACTATCAGTAGAACTGGAATTTTAGTGAAATGTAACAAAATTTTGAAAAACTTAGCTCAGTTTTTCTTAACAATAAAGTGGAAAAATGAGCATAAAGTTCTTCAAATACAATATCATGAACAGTTCAGTTTCCCTACAAAATTCAGTGAACCAACCCACTACCATTTTGTTTGCTTCTAGTCTTCCTTTTGGGACTCCTTGCAGTGTGTGCAAGAAGTAATGTTAAAGGAATAATTGCAATTGGAGCTATGCAGAAATATTCTCCCCACCAGCAAAAATAATGAAAAAGCCAAACAACTGTGATTTTAAACTAGAATTTAGTATGAAAATCAGAAGCTTTTGGCTGTAATTCTCCAGGAAGCCTAAAGAAGCTAAGCAGCCAACTGCCATTGAACTTCCATGGAAGCTGTCCCACTCTAAGTGTCCTTCATGCCTTGAAAATCTCCCCTTTATTTTCCATAGGGAAAAATACTTCATTTCTGCTGAAAATGCTAGTTTCATTATAAAAAACAGTGATTTTTCTATATCTACCAATTGCACAAAGTGGCATAGTTTTATTTACTTAGGCCCAAAGTTGGGCCTGTTGCAATCTCACTTTACACTGGTATAAACCCAGAGTAACTCTTTTTACTGCTATGGACACCATTACATTGCTGAAAATGAAAGATCAGCGTTTAGCCCAAAGCTCTCAAATAAATATTTAGTACTGACAATACATATTAAAATCCCACTCAGAGAAGGCTAGTTATATCTCAACAATAGCTCCATTTTCACACTTTCCAGAAGCTTGCCTTAAACAAATCAGGCAGAGTGATGTGCCCATTGAATAAATTATTTTAATTTTGGTACCTCTTCAAACTAACAGATATGCTGAGTTTTTTTGGCACTTTGCTGAAAGCTTCTGAGATGAGCACCATTGAGGTGAAGAATACACCATTCATCTATTTAATTCTAAATCCTTGAAGTAGTTACTGATAAAGCTTCATCTAGAATCATTATCAGCCTTATTGTATATACTTACTTATTTTATATATAGGTATATACTTATTTTATATACTAAAGTAGTTCTGCCTTGGCATTCCTGGAATAATTTCTTTTGGGGGGTGGGGGGAGCAAAACCCTTCAGAAATAATAAAAACAAATCCAAAAATAAAACATAGTATTTTTTGTGAACTGATTCTGAAGCAGCATGGTGCTTACCTGAGCTGCTCCTTTCAAAAGGATGGTAGCCAGGAGAAGCGCTCAGACCTGCCTGGTCTGACAGAGACTGATAGAAAAACCAGAAAGTAAATTTCCTCAGAAAGGAGTCTGAACAGGTTGGACAAGTAGTTTGGAAGGCACCGTAAGACTGATAAAAGGACATTTTTTTTTGCACAATGTACAGTTAGCCTTTGGAATTTCCTGCTACATATTACTGAGGCCTAAGAGCTTAATATGATTCATAAAAGGATTGGATAATGTTAAGGATAATAAGAATATTCAGTTACAACAACAAGGATTAAAAAAACCACACAAGACTTTTGGAAAGGCTATGCTTTAGGGCATAAAGCAGCCTCAAATTAATTGGCGTTAAGAAGAAACTTTCCTTGTGATCAGGTAATTCCATGACTGCTTATTGCAATGTTTGAACCTACTCCTGAAGTAGCTGGTATAGTCATCCTGGGAGACAGGATACTGGACTAGATTGGCCATTGATCTGCTCCAGTGTGGCAACCTAGTTTCATGCCAATCTGAAGTGACAGTGGCACAAATTTCAAAGACACCTGATAGCTTTCGAGTCACCAAAAGAATGATTCTATGTTCTGGGCACAACGCAGGTTTGGGAAAACCTGCAATAAGCAAGTGAGATGATTGAAGTGGGGTTCTCTGGGAGAAAAACAACAACATCAACAAACTTTAATACTTTTCCTGCCTTACTTTCTCTGAGAATATTTGGGATGGAGCTGAGAGCCAGACCTGAAGTTCAAACTAGACACAAGAAATCAGGGCTAGAAAAATAATTATTTGACTTGCTATAGTGAGTTTTCAAGTTTATAGCCATGGGATTTCCAGTTGAAAATAATGAAAAAGAAGTAGATGCTAAGAAATTTGACTATAGAAAGCTGCTAGAAGAACTACAGTTTACTGGTGTTTTCCTCAGAGAGGGTGCTCATATCATAGTGAAAATAGGAAGTGGCAGTCCTGTAAACATCAGCAGAGGCAGATAAAGCTAAAGGTTATGCTGTTAGATGAAGCCATATTCCACTTAATTCAGACCTTATTTTGAATGTGGACATTTTAGATCATGGAGTATAACAGATTAGCACTATCCCTTCAATGTCAAAGTTCATTAGAAAATTAGCGCCTGAATCTCATTTATAAGAGGCTACCTTAAACCCCAATAGCAATGTAAAGGGTAAATTATATTTACACCTACATATTTAGCCTACACGGCTAGAGTGGTCTAAATTGGAATTTGTGTAAATGAGAATCACACCCTTAGTGATTCTGAGACCTTGAGCAACAAAAGTCCTCTACCACTTGAGCTAAAGGAAAACTTCATTAATTGTGAGATAGTTTTGGGCTGTTATACCTGCTGATTCAGCAACTAGTGGGAGGCATGATCACATGTGTTACGCTGATATGTTTCATGTTCCCTCAGTTAGACAAGCTCATCCCAAACGACTGAGATTCTCAGAGTTCAGGCCTCATATGGGGTGCCATTTTGTAATGAACTTCAGCTGTATACATACAGAGACCATGGATGTCAGCACAGATTGAACATTAGGCGTTCAGCAGTACAACAAAAATCAAGTCCTTACAATGTGAACTAAAATAAATTCAGATACATGGGATAAGCTTGATAAACAAGTAATATGATGACCTAGGGGGTCAGTGAAATCTCACTGGTGGGCACAATAGCCTCCTTTCATTCAGAATAAGTGTAAAATGTAATTGAACTCCTTTGTGGAACAAATAGCTAACACAGTAGGAGTCACCACCCAAAACACAGGTTGCATGGAAGACTGGAGTAGAAGTTGAGCCATGCAGTTTGAGGGGTTTTCCCCAAGGTCTGACTGCAGACACAGAGGGCTGGTTATTATTTTAGAGAGAGCTCTGTGTGTGTGGAGAGAAATATGGAAAAAAAAACACAGAAGCACACAGAGAAGGCAGGACGGAAGCCTCAGAGACAGTCAAAGAAGCACTTATAGTTGTTGAAAAAGCTAAAATAGCTGTTTGGAAAGAGTGCTTACTGGAAAGAGGCTTGGAACTGTGAGCAAAGAACCTGTCTCCTGCTGTTTGAGTCCTACTATATCAGAGTAACAGGACTTTGTACATTGTTTGTAAATAAACAAGATTGCAGCAAAGAAATACCTGACTCCATCATCAGTTTCTCCCCTTAACGGAAACAAGCCACAGGATTCCGAATATTGGCTAACTGCTTGGACCAAGTGTGTAGGACTGCTGGTAAAAGACTAAACTTTCTTTCCTGACCCGTCACCTGAAATGGATGAGGTTTATAAAATGTGACATCTATGTCACGACAGGAGTGAATATCCAGTAGCTACAAAAACAACAAAGAGTCTGGTGGCACCTTAAAGACTAACAGATTTATTTGGGCATAAGCTTTCGTGAGTAAAAACCTCACTTCTTCGGATGCATAGAGTGAAAGCTACAGATGCAGGCATTATATACAGACACATGGAGAGCAGGGAGTTACTTCACAAGTGGCGAACCAGTGTTGACAAGGCCAATTCAATCAGGGTGGATGTAGTCCACTCCCAATAATAGATGAGGAGGTGTCAATTCCAGGAGAGGAAAAGCTGCTTCTGTAGTGAGCCAGCCACTCCCAATCCCTATTCAAGCCCAGATTAATGGTGTTGAATTTGCAAATGAATTTTAGTTCTGCTGTTTCTCTTTGAAGTCTGTTTCTGAAGTTTTTTTGTTCAATGACAGTGACTTTTAAATCTGTGATAGAATGACCAGGGAGATTGAAGTGTTCACTTACTGGCTTGTGTATGTTACCATTCCTGATGTCCGATTTGTGTCCATTTATTCTTTTGCGGAGGGACTGTCCGGTTTGGCCAATGTACATGGCAGAGGGGCATTGCTGGCACATGATGGCATATATGACATTAGTGGATGTGCAGGTGAATGAGCCCCTGATGGTGTGGCTGATGTGGTTGGGTCCTCTGATGCTGTTGCCAGAGTAGATATGGGGACAGAGTAGGCAACGAGGTTTGCTACAGGGATAGGTTCCTGGGTTGGTGTTTCTGTGGTGTGGTGTGTAGTTGCTGGTGAGTATTTGCTTCAGGTTGGGGGGTTGTCTGTAAGCAAGGACTGGCCTGCCTCCCAAGGTCTGTGAGAGTGAGGGATCATTTTCCAGGATAGGTTGTAGGTTGTGGATAATGCGCTGGAGAGGTTTTAGCTGGGGGCTGTATGTGATGGCCAGTGGTGTTCTGTTATTGTCCTTGTTGGGCCTGTCCTGTAGTAGGTGATTTCTGGGTACCCGTCTTGCTCTGTCAATCTGTTTCCTCACTTCCCCGGGTGGGTATTGTAGTTTTACGAATGCTTGATAAAGATCTTGTAGGTGTTTGTCTCTGTCTGAGGGGTTGGAGCAAATTCGGTTGTATCTTAGGGCTTGGCTGTAGACAATGGATCGTATGATGTGTCTTGGATGGAAGCTGGAGGCATGTAGGTACGTATAGCGGTCAGTAGGTTTCCGGTATATGGTGGTGTTTATGTGACCATCACTTATTTGTACTGTAGTGTCCAGGAAGTGGATCTCTTGTGTGGACTGGTCCAGGCTGAGGTTGATGGTGGGGTGGAAATTGTTGAAGTCCAGGTGGAATTCTTCAAGGGCCTCCTTTCCGTGGGTCCATATGATGAAGATGTCATCAATGTAGCGCAAGTAGAGGAGGGGCACTAGGGGACGAGAGCTGAGGAAGCGTTGTTCTAAGTCAGCCATAAAAATGTTGGCATACTGTGGGGCCATGCGGGTACCCATAGCAGTGCCACTGACTTGAAGGTATAAGTTGTCCCCAAATCTGAAGTGGTTGTGGGTGAGGACAAAGTCACAAAGCTCAGCCACCAGGCTTGCTGTGGCCTCATCAGGGATACTGTTCCTGACAGCTTGTAGTCCATCCTCATGTGGAATATTGGTATAAAGTGCTTCTACATCCATGGTGGCCAGGATGGTGTTTTCAGGAAGAACGTCAATGCACTGTAGTTTCCTCAGGAAGTCGGTGGTGTCTCGAAGATAGCTGGGAGTGCTGGTAGCATAGGGTCTGAGGAGAGTGTCCAAATAGCCAGATAATCCTGCTGTCAGAGTACCAATGCCTGAGATGATGGGGCGCCCTTTATACAAGATTTGGGTGCCACTACAGGACCTTGGTTGCAACAATGATCTATATGGTCCCAGATTATATCAATAACATCACAGCTCCCAGTAGCCGAACAACCAAATTCATCCATGATGTAACTCTATTGGTGTCAGTCAATCAAAGGTGATCGCTTGTATAACATGGACACTGACGTTGAATGCAATTTAATGGCATACACAGCAGCTGGGTAAGTTGAATATGGGAAGCCCTTATTACTGGATGACAGCTGGTCCTATGAATCAAGAGAAATGTATTATTATTATATTATGTACTGAAAAATTCTGTTATGTAATGTCTAATGTTATTTAGGTTTTCCTCTAAATTAAAATTAATGGCCAAAAAGAAAGCATTGGAGAGCTCTGTTACATTTTATTTTTCCAGGTTGTTACTAGCCTTATGTCCAGTCACTATTCCAGATTTTTGTAAACACTGGATAAGTGAGTTCATAATCTTCTGATGAAATGTGGTGGATAAACTATTGTACAGCCTTGCAGGACAACTCATTTATGAGAATATAGGTGTTCAAGAGCTAGTATTAATATGAATAATATATATGTTTATTTCAGTAGGGCCCACAGGTTCCAATCAATCATGGCTAATTGTGCTAGGCAATCTATAAACACATCTAAAGATGTGGGGTGAAATCCTGGACCTATTGAATCCATGGCAGCTATACTAAAGGCCGTGTAGTCTATTTTCAGACATGTATGATTCTATCTTCGTAGCTCCTTGAGGCTCATTTTGCTGCCCGATCCACATAGCAGTAAGAATATTATTGGAAAGTGAGTGGTTTGCTTGCTCTTAGGCCCTGATCCTGCAATCAGTGACTCAGTAAGACTCTTCATGTATCTAGATACTGACACATGTAAGTGTTTGAAGGATCAGTGCTTTCAGCTGCAGGAAAACAAACACAGCAGTTGAGTCACAAAAGAGAGAAAACACCAGTAAGCTGTTCATCACAATGGTATTTATCAGATATTTTTATGCTCAGAATTTGTTAACTGCAAATATACCTCTTCATAACAATGGAATAATACAGTGCAGCTACTATACAAACAGACTGAGAAAGCTCCACTTTCTTTTGAACAGAAATAGATCCCAATAAGGATGGATGCTTCATGCAGTGAAAAATAGTTATAAAGCTTATGTTAGTATGAGACAATATTCCATTTTGTCACAGCTCGTATAGTGCAAGCTTCATGCTCATAGGAAATACGTTAAGGGAAAGATGAACAAATAAAAATGCTTCTAATGCATTTATTATTGTAAACATACATGCATTATATTCAAACACTCAGTATAACTTACTTACTGCCACAGGCCAATTAGATCATCTCCAATCATATGTGGAAAGGGCTCAAGCTAATCTAATTGGCCCAAGAATGCTCCATTTATTTCTGGGTTTCTGATGTCTTTATACTATTAGAAAATGATCACTAAACATGCCCTCCAGTGAGAAGAGCCCATGAGCTCAGAAATGCAAGTTCAGAGGAGTATGGTTTTGAAAGTATTAATCTTTCACTGTAACTCCCAATTGGGGCATGTGGGGTGATACTCAATAGCCATCTGATGTTAAATTGGAGAGTCTTTGCTACACACCATATGCAAAGATTACTACTATCTTTCAGTAAATTAGTGCCATATTCATTGTTCTTTGGTAACATTTCAGAAGAGTCCTTCATCTTCTGAGTTCTCACAATGAGATAGATTTAATTCTAATTCTAATATTTAGATTCAGACTTGGCTTTCCTTGGTTTGGGGAGTAAAAAGATAAGGAGGAATTATTGACATTGGATTGGATTAAGGGAAGCAAGCCTTCATTAATATTTGGTACCTTTGTCTATTTAACTGAGGAAACCAGTGTAGACTCTCCAGTAAATTGATTTGGAGAAGACATGTTACCATTTGTATACTAGTAGCTCTTTGTATTGTATATATATATATATATATATATATTTAAAATTAATGTTTTACTGTAGTATATCGAAGATCTGAAGTGATGAAAGACATATTTATTAATTACTAGGTAATCATCCTGCAATGTTAAATAATAGTTTTGGTGTTCGTGTCTCATATGAAAAGATAGTACGTTAAGGAACCTTTTTCAGGTTTCAGATGGGTTACATTAACTAATTGCTTCTATCTGGTGGAATGAGAGATTATCGTATGGATCAAGTTAGCCCCAATGTTCTGTCATCCTCACATGCAATATTCTGTCAATAAATTCACGCAGTGTGAATCATTTAACGGAGTTTGATTTTTTTCTTTCCATTTTGTTTCTCTTTTGTATTAATGCATGCAATACATTGAATTTCTCTGATAAGGTGTTGTGCCCAATATCATAAATATCCAGCGAACTCTGGGCTCATCTAAATAGTTTGCTGATGAAACCAAGAATGGGATTGCATCCACCAAGCCAGTGATATTCACTACCATCTACGTTGGAGTTCAAGCGGTGCTCTGCAGTTGTAGTTGTAACTGCATTAAATGTCTTCAATAAAACTCCTACTTCTCCCTGAAGTGACTGAAGTAAAACATAACATTTTAGTCATATATTGTATCTCACATGAAATGTAATGATCTGAACTTACAGTACGTTAAGAACCTTTGTCACAGCACAAATTGAACAGTAGGCAAAGTCTAGTGTATGTTACAGGACATTAAAATGAGCATTCAACCAAAAGAAAATCATAAACTGACTCTGCCATAAATCTTGTGCACCCTTGGTGGCTATTAAAATTCCACCAAAAATTCACATGCTAACGATGTGATTCCAATCAAGCCAATTTATCAACTTTATGGGCTGATTAAAACTATATTACACCATTAACTCATTGGTGCTGGGAATTAGGACTTTGTGAAGCTTAACGGGACAAAGTGGTAGCTTTGGATCAGCCAACTCCAAGAGGTTAATAGGAAACTATAAACTTTTAAAACTTCAGCCCAGCACAAAAAAGGATATATGTTCAAAAAGGTGTTATCCCATTCATGCCACAATTTGTAAACATTCATTTGGTCTGGCAGCTGAATAACGTATATGCATCCATTTTCAAACACTGTTCATGTACACAAGTTAGAGCTAGAAGTCTCTCATTTGCCCTTCCCCCCCTTTGGATTTCAGCCCCCTTCTCTTCAGCATATAACAGGGAGGTGTCTACTTACAGGCAGGGGAACATGGTTCCATTAATCACAGAAAAGAATTCTTTATGTAGAGAAAAGCATGCTCCGCACTTTTTCCACATAAAGACTTGATATTCATGTGGAAACTGCCTGAATTAGTTTTTATGAATAGGGCCCTTGGTGACTAATTCTTTTCCGGGGAGGGTAAGAAGCAAATGTTATCCAGATGCATTCCTCTGGAAGTATTCCCAGTTTCTGGAAGTGAAAACTACTGTACCTGTGGTACAATACAGGGCAGTCAGTGAAATGTGATATCAGCATAAAAAGTGCAACAGTGTTCCTTCTCCTTCTCATCAGTACTATCAATTCTGATCAGTTGTAAAGGGCTACCAAGTAATCTGACAGCAATTGAGGTTCCTATAATCATAAGAGTACCTGTGCCTACACACACAAATATGTGTGCATTATAATGACTACCTGATAGTCTCATCTCATCAACTGAGTCAAATCAGTTAAGCAGAAAATTCTGCCCACTTCTAATACTTGTTTATCCTGAGAGGAGGAAAAAGAATCTCAGAAAGGGACACTTTGTACAGTATATGGGAATTCGCTGGCTAGGGAATCACATATATGTGATCGGTACAATAATTTAGAAGCCCAACACTGCAAACACTTGCCGAAGTCAAAACAAGAGAGAAAGTGATACAGCTGAGGAAACACAGGTGAAGTGACTCATCCCAGGTTACACAGCAGGTCCTTTCAGTGGCAGAGCTGGGAATAGAATACAGTCTTCTGACTGTAAGGGAGTGGGGCATAGATAATCTGCCATAGTGGTCACTGCTGGGCTGGTGTCCTCACATCAAGGACAGTCACAAGAGAGTAGTCCATGAGCAGGTGGTGGAGGAATTGCTAGAGATGGGTTCAATAAGCAGAACTCCGGGTCAGAGACCAAAGATCAGAAGTTGGACCAGACTGGAATCAGGAGGCAGGGTCAGGATCAGAGCCAGGCTGGGGCCAGAGACTGGAGATCAGAAGACAAGGTGTACTCAGGAGCCACAGCAGACCAGAAGTCTGTGATTTCCCAGACAACTTCCGGAGACTCTAGCTGGTAGGAGCAGAAACAGCCAAAGCAGGGACCTTTGGGCACTCACAGAACTTCCTACAGTTTTGATTGGACTTTTGCTGCCTTGGGCTGATTGGCTATTTGCTTCAACCCTCTCCCTTCCCAACTCCCTCTTCCTGCCTCACAGTCTCTTTACCTCCACAACTGCCCCACTTATCCTCTTCTGTCCTGTTCCCCTCACCCCACGCCCTTTTCTTTCCATGTAGCCTATCCCCACCTAAGTAACCGCCCTCCTTCCCCTCCCCCCAAATCATGGAACTAATATGCCATTTGCCACTTTCACATTGTTCCCTGTGCTGGGTGTGTTATAGTCCTTCCCCCACCCTGTGTCTGTCTTGTCTATGTAGATGGACCATTTACTACTCTGTGTTTGTACAGTGCCCAGCAGATCGGGGCCTCATTCTAAGTTGACTCTTAGGCACTCTCATAATAAACAGGAGGGATAGCTCAGTGGTTGTGAGTTCAATCCTTGAGGGGGCCATTTAGGGATCTGGGGCAAAAATCTGTCTGGGGATTGGTCCTGCTTTGAGCAGGGGGTTGGACTAGATGACCTTCTGAGATCCCTTCTAACCCTGATATTCTATGATTACTACTTCAACAGGGTTAGAAAAATATAGTATCCATACAAATTTAAAAACTCTGAAACACTCTTGAATAGTTTTAGAGGAATTTCCAAAACAATACGTAACCTATACTGGATATGTGATTTTGTGGTGAGAGAGAAAGGATTTATCAGCACTTGTTTGAGAAGAGCTGCTCATAGCAATAAGTCCTGTGTGCCATACCACAGTTTCTCCCATACTTAGTATGCTAAATATTTCAGTAAATTTCAGTTATTGTGATGCAGATTGTTCAGTGGCACCCACTCTGTCCCTGTACATGGAGCATACAGTTTAGACAGATATATAGAATATTCGCTGTCTGAAAAAAAGATATCTCTGTAAACTGTCTTTATTCTGCTCCACTGTACACACATTGGCTAGATTATGATCACGAAATGTCATGCAGAAAGTCTAATTCTTCTCTATACCTTACAAAGAAATGCTGATTGAACAAATAATGATCGGGGCATACTGGTAACAACCTCCTCTGTAATCTGTTATGTAGGGGTAATTTGAGTACTTTACGTTTTATCAGTTTTTCTAGAGGATAATTGTTCTAATGAGTTTAACCACACAGCAGTGTATTATGTAGGTTGTGACAGCCTCCTTCTCTAACAGCACAAAGAATCAGTCTTTTGTCAGTATATACACGCTTAGGAGACTCCATACCACATTTGGAAAATCGCTCCCATGTTCAAATACTGTTATTTGTATCAGTGGATTTTTTCTGCACAGAGTAAAAACTCTGAAAGGAACTAAGCATGGTATTTTAGCACACAGTACTACATAGTTTATTCTGTATATTTCAAAAATAGATAAATAATATTAATGGCTATATACAGTATATATACAAAGGGTATTGGGACCTGATCCTGCAGGTTCATAACAGGTGCATAACTTGTGTCATCAGAATAAAAATAAGCATGTACTTAAGGCTTAGCAAGATCAGGTCATTAGACACTAGGGCTGGGATTATCAAAGGAATATAAAGGAATTAGGTGCCTAGGAGTTGGGAGCCAATCTCCCTTGGTTCCTTTGAAAGTCCCAGTCTACTTCCTACATGAATTTGCTCCCATATTTCTATTTTTCCTGCCAAAATGCAGTGTGTTTTTTCAAAATTTTCTCACTTACTGGATTGGGGAGCAAAGCCTAAATGTGAAATGGTAACTGGACAACAACTTGAGAGATATTTTGAAGTTTTTATAATACCAACCGAAAGCATATCACTACTTTGCAGTTAGTAGCTTTAAAGGGTTGTGCTGACATTTACTTCAATTGCAAAAACTTCTACTTTGTTTGAGAACTAGCGATTAAACGGCCAATCAGCTTTTCTGAAAGGGGTGATGTTACTTTCATCACTGTCCTGTGACCCACAGGAAATCAGTTGTCACATGTGAGTTGAAATGAAATAAGGCTTTGAGAATCTTGTAAGTGGGTCATCCCCCACTAATATTAAAAATGGATTCTCAACACCCCGCCTCGCCCCTTGGGTCAAAATAGCCTTAATCTGACCTTCAGGGCATATTTCAAGGCTCTTATTTTTTCATTGGCATTTGAAAATGGGGGAGCATGAATTGCAACTGTAAAGGTGGAATCGTTTCTAGGGGAACAGGATTAGTAGTGGGTTATTTTGCATTATTGTACCCAGGCTTTATTTTAAAGTTATGTCAAGGGCACCTAGGATAGGTGCATTTTTCATATTTTTAGAAATCAACTTAAATAAACAAGCCTGTTCTGCTTGAGCTACTGAGTATTTTTTCCTGCTGCCTATTTCCAGGTTCTAGAATCCTTTTTCCATGTTTGAGACTCCTGGAGGTCAGACACAGATGTGAAAAAAAAAGTTCAGTTTGCCAGTAAATTAAGTAGGGTTAATTTTATGACAACATTGTTCTTACTTACTGATAAATCTCTTTCTTCATCTTCCTTTATCCGTCAAAGATTTTACCCATTAGTGAAACCGGGTGTTTCTTCATTCTGTGATGCACCATTTCTTGTGATTGCTATTTATGTTGCTTTGTCTGGTCTATGGGTGAGCCACACTTTAGCAGTCTCCAAATTCTCCCCCTAATTCCCAGGTGTTCCTCTTCAGTAGGATACTTTTTCTTTTTTTGCATTATAATACACAGTTGGAGAGAGAGAAAATTGATAATTATTGAGGACTAGATTGTGACTATGTACTCTGCATTGTGATGCTGCCACTGGTGCAGCCCAGGAAGGAAATTGCTGCTCCATTGATGGAGTAAACTATGTCAGGTTTATACCTGGTGCAGTATACACTGGCCTGTGCATTTTGTGAACCTTCTCCCACCCACCAGTATAGTATGAGGTTGTAGTAGGTCTGCAGAGCCTACTTGTACTCCGATGCTCCTACCCATAATGTGACTAGCCAGCAGAAGGGATATTTTACATCTGCTTGCTCCAATGCAGTATCTGGGCCACAATTTTGTCCTGAAAGATTATTATTATTTTTTGGGGGAAAGTAATTTCCTCCCACCCAGATTTTAAGGTCCTTGCACCTTTGATCAGCCCAGCTGTTTGAAGTCTCTGAGTGATTAATCATTCTTTGGTAGTGAGTGGGTGGAGCTGAGCAGTCAGGCTTAGGATAAAAGTCAACTGCTTGGCAAACTCATGAGCTGTGAACAGGGGTAGCAAACAGGAGGGTTTCAGGGGGAGTTTGGAGGGGGAGAGTGAGAGGCTTTCCTTCTACGTACTGATCTATGCTCAATATCATGATGGCCAGCAATGGATCAGTGGTTGGAACCTGCAACCGATGTGCCATGTTTTCTTTCCTGCCTGATGCCAAAATCACAGACACGTAGGACTAGAAGGGATCTTAAGAGGTCATCAGTGCATCCAATTAGGTCATCCCCTAATCATTGGCTGATCCAAGTATTTCCTCACCTTTGGTGCAGGGATTCTTGCACTCAGGAGATTGACAGCTCCACACACGGGAGCCCAAGTGGTTGGGACCAATCAGTAGGGAGGCAGGGGCAGGCCAGGAGGTAGCAGCAAACATCATGTTACACTCAGGACCATCCTGCTGATATTGGAGGCAGAAGGAGGAACCACATAGGCTGACTGCCCCAGAGAGGGAGGCAGGGGAGATCATCAAATGGGAAAGGGGAATGAGGAGTGTTGGGGCTATGAAGGGGATGGGCTCCAGGTTTGGGGAGAAGAACGGAGTCAAAAGGGGGTCCTTGAGGATCCTCAGAGGCCTTCACTCACCACACGGAGCCCTCTTCTATATAGAAAGGGCTCCTCCTTCTAAACTCCTCCCCTCCAGGACCCCACTTGGGCCTCCCCCTGCCATGCCTCCTCAGAGAGGATCCGTAGGTTCCCCAGGTTCCCCATCCACTCATAGCCTCTCTCTGGGACTCCTCCACCAAGGGTCTCACATCATAACCCCCAAGGAGGCAACCAGGTCCCTGGAATCACCATTTCCTGTGAAAGAAGTGCAGACTGGTGGCTGTGCTAGGAGGACAGATTCTTAAATTGGAAGAACAAGTATGGACCCTTCAGAGAGACTGAGGAGTTCTTGAACAACCTGATTCAGGGCACATCACTACTTCAAATTCAAGGAAGAAAAGAACTGGCCACCAAGGAATCAGACAGAGAAGAAATCAGAGAGAAGGCTTGGCAGAGTCATTTTCACAAGGTTGAAAATAATTATCATATCAGTTGGGCAAGAGAATGTAAACAGAAAATTTTAAATGATATTTTAAAATTGATTGAGGACATTTTACTAGTGGCCCCAAAAGCTACAATTGAAAAAGAAGGGCATGCTTGTTAATAAAAAAACTCTGACTTAGAGGGGAAGTAAAGTCAGCTATAAAAATTACACATTGAGAGACAGCGAGAGAGAGAGAGAGAGAGAGAAGAAAGGGGAAGTTGATAGCAATGAATATAAATCAGAGGCTAGGAATTGTAGAAAATGTATAAGGGAAGCCAAAGGACACAAGAGAACTTATGTTCAGGAGAGTTAAGGACAAGAAGAAGGAGTTTTTAAAGTATCTTAGGAACAAAAGGAATCCAATCAATGGTATTGAAATGGTATTGGTCCATTACTAGATGGAAATGGCAGAATTATCAATGATAATGCAGAAAAAACAAGTATTCAATAAATATTTATATTTTGTAATTATGAAAAAACAGATGATGTAGTCAAAGCATAGGAGGGGGATGAAACATTTTACATTTCAAGTGAAACTCAAAAGGATGTTAAACGGCAGCTACTAAAGTGAGACATTTTTAAATCAGGTCTGGATAAGTTACATCCAAGGGTTTTAAAACAGCTAGTCCTCTAATGTTGATTTTTAGTAACTCTTGGAGTACTGGCAATGTTCCAGATGGCTGGAAGAAAGCTAATACTGTGCCAATATTTGAAAAGGATAAAGTGGACGACCTGCTTAATTATAGGCCTGTCAGGCTGATATCGATCCTGGGCAAAATAATAGAACAGCTCATACGGGACTCAATTAATAAAGAATTAAAGAAGGCTGATATAATTAATGCCAATCAACATGGGTTTATGGAAAACAGAGTCTATCAAACTAACTTGATACTTTTTGATGAGGTTCAAGTTTTGTTGATAAAGTTAATAGTGTTTATGTGATACACTTAGACTTTCGTAAGGCATTTGACTTGGTAGCACAAGACATTTTGTTTAAGAACTAGAACACAAAATCAACATGGCACACATTAAATGGATTTAAAACTGGCTAAATGATATGCCTCTAAATGTAATTGTAAATGAAGAATCCTCATTAAGTGGATGTGTTTCTAGTGGGGTCCCTCAGGGCTTGGTTTTTGGCTCGATGCTATTTAACATTTTTATCAATAACATGGGAGAAAACAAAGTCATCACTGATGAAGTTTGCAGATGACGTAAACATTGAAGGAGTGGTAAATAATGAAGAGGACAGGTCACAGATTCAGAGTGATTTGGATTGATTAGTAAATTGTATTTTAATACAGCCAAATGTAAAGTTATACATATAGGGATAAAGCATTTAAGCCATACATATAGGATGAGGGACTCTATCCTGGGAAGCACAGACTCTGAAAAAGACTTGGAGGTCATGGTGGATAACCAGCTGAAGAGGATCTCCCAGTATGCTGCTATTGCTAAAAGCGTTAAAATGTGATCCTGGGCAGTATAAACAGGCAAATCTCAATTAGGAGTAAGGATATTATATTACCTTTGTATTTGCCAGTGATATGACCATGACTGTAATATTTTGTCTAGGTCTGGCATTCACAATTCAAGGAGGATGTTGATAATCTGGAGTGGGTTCAGAGAAGAGCCAAAAGCCAAGAACAATTGAAGGATTAGAAAACATTCCTTATAGAGATAGATTTCAGGAGGTCAATCTATTTAGCTAACGAAAGGTTAAGGAGTGATTTGATCATAGTTTAGAAATAAGGCTAAATTTGGTCACGGAAATCACAGAATCCGTGACTTCCAGAGACCTCTGTGACTTCAGCATGTGGTGGTTGAGAGCTGCAGAGTCCCCCACCGCCTGCGGGGACAGGGAGCTGTGGGGTACTCCCAGCACCTCTGGTGGCCCGCAGAGCTCCAAGCCACTGTGGGTGGTGGGGGGTTTGCAGGTGGTGGGGGAATCCAGCGGCTCCCAGCTGCTGCGGGTGGCGGGGGCCCCCAAGCTGCCGGTGGTGGGGAAACCCAGGAGCTCCTGTCTACCATGGGTGATGGGGTCCCTGGACTTGGCCTTCACAACATCTTCTGGCAAGGAGTTCCACAGGTTGACTGTGCATTGTGTGAAGAAATACTCCCTTTTATTTGTTTTAAACTTGCTGCCTATTAATTTCATTTGGTGACCCCTAGTTCTTGTTTCAGAGTAACAGCCGTGTTAGTCTGTATCCGCAAAAAGAAGAACAGGAGTACTTGTGGCACCTTAGAGACTAACAAATTTATTAGAGCATAAGCTTTCGTGGACTACAGCCCACTTCTTCGGATGCATAATTTGTTAGTCTCTAAGGTGCCACAAGTACTCCTGTTCTTCTTTTTCCTAGTTCTTGTGTTATAAGAAGTAGTAAACAGCACTTCCTTATCTACTTTCTCTACACCAGTCATGATTTTATAAACCTCAATCATATCTCCCCTTAGCTGTCTCTTTTCCAAGCTGAAAAGTCCCAGTTTTATTAATCTTTCCTCATATGGAAGCTGTTCCATACCCTAATAATTTTTGTTGCCCTTTTCTGAACCTTTTCCAATTCCAATTTGTCTTTTTTGAGATGGGGCGACCACATCTGCACACAGTATTCAAGACGTGGGCATACCATTGATTTATATAGAGGCAACATGATATTTTCTGTCCTATTATAATATTATAATATCTATCCCTTTCTTAATTATTCCCAGCATTCAGTTCGTTTTTTTGACTGCCTCTGCACATTGAGTGGATGTTTTCAGAGAACTATTCACAATGACTCCGAGATCTCTTTCCTGAGTGGTAACAGCTAATTTAGACCCCATCATTTTATATGTATAGTTGGGATTATGTTTTCCAATGTGCATTACTTTGCATTTATCAACCCTAAATTTCATCTGCCATTTTGTTGCCCAGTCACCCAGTTTTGAGAGATCCTTTTGTAGCTCTTCGCAGTCTGCCTGGGTCTTAACTATCTTTAGTTAACTATCTAAAAATTCTGATTAACCTGTCTTTATATTACATATACACAATACATTTATTGTGCTATTTTTAATTTTCTTGTCATCAGGAAAAGTGTGTCAAATTATCTATTGGGGTAGAGAAATAGTTAAAATGTTAAATATATTATAAACAAGATTTAAAAAAATGAGTGCCCATAGTTAGGCTCATAAATAGGATTTTCAAAAATGATGATCAGCTCCCATTGAAGTTAGGGGAGAAAATGGACCAAATCCTGATATCTGCAAGCATAACTCCACTGAAAGTAAGAGAGTTGCTTCCTGCTTACATCGGGGCTGAATTTAGCCCACAGTTCTTATTTTATTTATATACAAAGCAATTAGAATTTGTCAGAAATTTCCCAATGAAATGTTTTTTTAATGAAAAATTCAATTGACATTTGTGACGGTGTCCCCCATAAGGCTTTATGGAATATGCTTATGATTGTATATGTGACATAACTGGAATATGTTTTAGGCTACATATGCCATGTAACATATCTATGTAAAAATTATGATCTACTGAATGTATTCATCCTATTTGTATGCATGTATCTTTTTTATATTTGAAGTTATGAATATTGGCTGTGTATTGGCTTGATTTTAACTAGCATAGTAGTGCATTTGGTCAGCTTCTTGAGAAAGTGCAAATTAAGTGCCCAATCAAAAACCACTTAAGCCAACAATGAACTTGAAGATGCCAATCCACATCTGAGCCTTCCCAGGAATGTGGCTTGGCTGGTAAAAACTGAGTCATGCATGGACATGGGGCTTGCCCATGTGACTCCAAAATTCCATCTTGGAGCTGGACTTTGCGTAGGATTGAGGAGGGGGTCTCCACCGACAAGAGAAAGTCTATTTAAACCCTTGGGAGACCCCTCCATTTTGTCTTCAACTGGCTAAAGAGATAGCCTCTCCACCCCCAAGGATACCTGAAAGAAACTGGAACAAAGGACAGTAACTACAGGGGGTGTGAGTGATTGCTGGACCCACACTAACAGGAGACTAGTCTGTAAAAGGAAGCTTACTGGAAGTGGTGAGGTTTTATTTGTATTCAGTTTCTTAGACATAGACTTGCGTGTTCTATTTTATTTTACTTGGTAATTCACTTTGTTATGTCTGTTACTGCTTGGAACCACTTAAATCCTACTTTCTGTATTTAATAAAATCACTTTTTACTCATTAATTAACCCAGAATATGCATTAATACCTGGGGGGGAGGGCCAAACAGCTGTGCATATCTCTCTATCAATGTTATAGAGGGCGAACAATTTATGAGTTTACCCTGTATAAGCTTTATACAGAGTAAAATGGATCTATTTGGGGTTTAGACCCCATTGGGAGTTGGGTATCTGAGTGTTAAAGACAGGAACACTTCTGTGGGCTGCTTTCGGTTAAGTCTGCAGCTTTGGGGCACGTGGTTCAGACCCTGGGTCTGTGTTGGAGCAGACTGGCGTGTCTGGCTCAGCAAGACATGGTGCTGGAGTCCCAAGCTGGCAGAGAAAACAGGGGCAGAAGTAGTCTTGGCACATCAGTTGGTAGTTCCCAAGGGGGTTTCTGTGATCCAACCCGTCACAACATTTTGTTCATGAAAATTTTGATCTTGCCAAAATATTTCAGTTTTTCAATCATGCAAATCTAAAAAATATTTAATTTTGGATCAGGTTATTCTGAATCTAGACCTTTCTGTTTATAGAACTGAATCAAAACATTTTGTATGAGGGCAGTTTGACATTGCTCTGTGTCTGCCTGAGCTGCCACAATGTCTTTAGGGAGTTATAGTTTGGGTGTTTCATGCTTGCTACATTCTCCTCTACAAGCTGAACTCCTTGGCTGGACTACATCTTCCCTGATGCACCACAGTCTCCCTCTGGCTGAACTGCCATGGTACATCAAGGTCAACAAACAGTGAAACATTTTAATTTGGAAATATGTTTACTTTCAATCAAAAGTGGCAAAATAAAAAAAAGTCAAAACAAACAATGTTAACATTTCCAAACTGAAATTTTTCCTTGTCCCATGAAAAATTTTGATATTTCAACTTTTTGTCCTAGTTTAGGACAAAAACAAATTTTGAAATATAAGAATTTCCTGCAGGATGGCAATTCTGATTTTTGACCAGCTGTATTGGCAGTCTTCTTTCAAAATGAACTGAGTCAATGCTTAGTGAGGGTCACCTTCCAGATATGACAGAAACCAAACTCTTGCAAGCAGTGTTCATTAAAGATCTCATAGCACTTTCAAAAGACTCTGGTGTTAATCCTGGAACCTGGCCAAATCTCTGGTTGGATAATTACCTTCTATTTACCTAAAATTATTTTATTGTTTTCAGTGAATGAGATATTCTTCACTTCCACTTTTATAAACTATTGTAACCTAAAATAAAGTGTAACACTCCAGAAAAAAACTAAGGAACCCAGTTACCATTAATATGCAGGAAGAAGATACCACCAGATATCACCTGGATTTACCTACTACAATGAACAAATGCAACTAAATAAGAGTTGCAAACCAGCAAATTTAACAATACAGAGCAAACAAGAAACATACAAGAACATTTATTTTTCCTCTGCCTCCAGTCTTATCTCTTGAAACGAGTGCCAAAAACATGTCCCTTAAAAGTCCAGTCCAGGTTGTCCATACACTATTAACATTCAAAGGTGCAAAATGTAAAGGAACTACCACCAGGAGAAAACAAACTTATATTAAGTTAAAAAAGTGAACAAATCCCTTCCTTAAACTTTTCCCCACCATTCCCCTTACTTAGATTGTATGCCCTTTGAGACAGGGACCATCTTTTTGTAATCTGTTTATACAGTACCTAGCAGAATGGGGTCACGGTCCATAACTGGAGCTCTTAAGTGTTGCCACAATATTAAAATTACAATAAAATAATAAAATAAATAATAATAATAATGTGATATAATATAATATACTATCATTTCCTCAAATTCATGCCATTAGATTCACCATTCATTAGCAACCTAGAAGTTGACATCTAGAACCCACCAGTTGTTCAACTGGCTCACCTAGAAGTTCTGACTCTGACTCCAAAACCCTACTGGAATGTAAGGCGGACATTTTCAAAACTTCAGTTCCTAAAGCAGAGTCTTAAATCTGTTTTTAGATACATAAATGAGAGGGCTATAAATGGGGTTACCGTCCAACTTTAGGCATCCTGTTTTGAAAATTGTGGCCCAAATATGTACTGGGTTCCTTTCTTCTCAAACCATCCCAGTCCCACTCTCTGATAGCTATAATGTTTTAAGTATGTCACTGTCTGAATTAGAGAGCTGAAATGCTGTCAGTGTTTGTACATTCCCCTAATCAATAGATTTTATTCATATGCCTATTCATCTTTCTAACATACTCTAACTAGGCAGTTTAATTATTGTAGTTTAATTTATATCTCTAGTGTTGATAATTTATATATTTGTATATGTGAGTATTATAATCACAGTTAAATAACACTGTGGTATTGCAGACATTAATAGAAATTAAATAATTATTACCTGTATTGAAGAGTATAGCCCCTCTACTGTCACATTATCAATACATTTGGTACGTTTACAATTATTTTCTATTTATCTTTCCTGGGGGTAATCAAAAAAGGAGACACTAAATAAAACTAGTCTCCACAGAGGATTGATTATAGAAAATGTAATTTCCCTTTCTATCCAAAGATCTATTTTCCCATATAACTAAAAATGTGCACAGTTAACTGTATTGAAAGCACAATTATCTTCCTTTTCTCCATATAGAAAGGTTTAATCAATGACATACAGCTGAATCCTGAAGTCCTTACTTCAGGGAAAGTTTGCCTGTGAAAGGACTGGGTAAAAAAGTGTCTTGGACCACAGGATTTTGTGCCTAGCTTCATTTGCAAAATATTTGGACAAAGAATGTGTCTATATGTAAAATGATCCCTCATGTTTCCTATGTACTGTAACAATATAATGTATTTGTACTAATCTTGAACACAATATATTCTCAGTTATCCCAGCGCAGGCCTATTGTAATCAGTGGGGTTGCTGTGGGGGGACTGAGCAAAATGTGATCCATGATATTACTGTATTTATTGTTTACTATTGCAGAGGGGTAGACATGACATTTCCATGTCCAACAGGCAGTTTTCCTCCTACTAAGAGGAGGAAGATTGGAAGGATCTTCTAGAAATCATCACCAAGTGCACTCCGTAGGGGATGCTCCAGGAGCAATGCTGCCAGCATCCTACTCCCTCTCTCTGCTTCATATTCCACAGACAAAATGTTTTCAAGCCCAAGATGCATCCGGCTCCTAATAGCTGAGGGATGGAGTTCCTCACAAATGGCAGGCTGGAGAGCTGTTGCCCTGCTACCGGGCTGGCATATCTTATTTGCTTTTTTTTGCAGATGGTGTAACAAACAGCCCATCCCTACCTCCCCTTGACTGACCCATATAAATTTTTCCCCTCCACTTTTTAGAGCTAAGCATTTCTTGGGTCACTGAACACAGTAGCAATTTAGTAATATTATGGCCATATTCTGATATTCATCATCAACTGTGCTTGAGGCATAACTTCTTCTCACACTCTAAAACAGTTTTGATGACAGGTTCTTACACACAGAAGTTTCTCAGCCAAAATCTAGTAGATGGTAACTAAGACGGTTAAAAAAGGGGAGGGATAAGCCAGCCCATGTGATGAAATAGTCTCTCTTTGTCAAACATAGTTGGTTTCAGTTATGACTCAACATGAAAAGACAGATTCCTAAGGAAACTTTCCACATTTTAGGGCCATTCATAAATATTTTAACTTGCTTTTACTTAATGCACAAATGAAAAAAAACATAAAGAGGATTTGACCTTAAACCCTTAATTGACAAAGACTAGTTTAAATCCTCTGCAATAGCCAACTAATGTAGTACCATTATAAATCATAAGGAATCTTAGCATGATGCATTCCCATTGTCACTGAACTAGTTAAAGCCAGTGAGGCATGACTAAATTGTTGTGACATTTTCCCAGCCCTACTATTACCTGTCAGATGGGAAAAAATCAAGGCGTCAGGACAAGCTTCTATATTGATGTGCTTGCTGTTGATATTAATTGATGTAAATGGATAAGCTTGTCCATCAACAGTAACAAGCACATCTGCTCATTGTAAAAAAAAAAAAATCTTCTTAACCTTCTGTTCCTTTCAGACTCCTTTGATTTGAAAAATACTCAGTTCTATATTCAGCAAATATGATGACTATTGTTTGTTTTTATACTTTTTTTTAATTTGCTGACAAAGTGAAATGTGAACTAGTCTGTTTTTTCATGTTTTTGTTCACAATGGATTGAGTTATATAAAGTAGGGCATGAACAAATTACAAAAGCCAGTACAAGCAAGGTCCCTAATAGTCTTATATAACTGCAAACAGTCTATATCTGCTTTAATCCATCATCTTCTTTACTACTCTTAAACAGCTCTTTTCCCCCTCCTTCATTTTTTAAGCACCAAGAAATTTTCCATGGTATAAAAACAGTGAGACTTTTTGGTGGAATGTACCGCAAGCCCTTCAGTGAGGAATCCCTTTATTTCATGGGTGGGTCTATTAATTCCAGAAGTATATTGCAAGTTGTGATAAAAACAGAGCTCTTCTAAAGCTCCTTTTCTCTGTGTACAGTGTTTGTGACAATATGACATGCTCATGGAGAGACACATATCTTCCCAAATGTCATGCTATGCACTGTGATTACTTTCCCCCTTCCTAATAAAAGAGGAATAACAACAATTAAAAGTATAGTATAAATAACCTTGCTGAACGCCATGTATTTTGTTCAGTTGGGATTTGAGTTTAATTAGGAATATGATGTCTTATAGCAGAAATAAGTATGCACTGAGCATCCTGTTTGTTGTTTTGAAATTATATTAATGAAGACAACTGTTGCTGCAGACTATATTTAGCATTTCTGTTGATGGAGCCAGAGGATAATTCAGAAATGTCTCCATGTTTGTGAAATATTTACTGTAAAATAAAACCAAACATTCTGAAGTGAAAGCAAATGGAAATGCAATCAAGGCAAACAGAAGTAATTTCAACGTTACATAAGAAAATTGAGATATCTTGGAGAGAAGTAAACTTAGATATTTTAAGTGCCTAAATGGATCCATCATGGTAAAAGCCTTCTACATAATTTCTTATCTATTATCTAACCTAACTGTTCTTCAAAGTCTGACTAAACTGAAAGCAGTATGGATGACTGAAACAGCCATGAAAACTGATGAAGAGTTCCGAGATATACTAAATTAAACCTTGATTCATGTCCTGTTTCTAAAAACTACTCAAGAAGGGTTTCCCAATTCTCCAAAAGCTTTGCCGGTAGATCCAGACTGTCACTTCTGTAAATAGTTTAAACAAAGATAAGCTGTTATTCTCTTGTTGAGTTATTTTTGTTCTGTACTTTGCACCTTCACTACATATGTAAACTACTCCCACACCATTTCCTGACAAACAAAATTTTGCTCTGAAAGCTGAAAATACTAGTCAGTTACATCCTATTTTTAGTATTTATACCAAAGAGAAAATCCAGCAATATATTACTCATTGTAGGCCAAATTGCATCCCATTAGACTGTCTAACATATAGAACTGATATGAGAAACTGAAAAGAAGCATATTTTTAATTGTCTGAGACCTATTCAAAATAGCCAGGAAATTGTTAATTAATACAAACCCATCAAGATACTAGATGTAATACTTAACTTTTGTTGACTCATTCTGCGTTGAGAAAATGTTGTAAAAGCTGTCAGCAATAGATTTTACTGTGATCCCTCTCTGAAAGGTACAGTTCTGTTGCGCTCTATATGAGCATTTACTTGAAGGGCCAAATTCTTTGCTGGTGTAAATGAATGAAACTGTGTTGAAGTCAATGGAGCTGTAGCAATTCACAACATCAGAGAATGTGGTCCAAATCCTTTATATTACAGGATTCTCATTTTCTGCTACTTACTGGTACGTGTCTAACAATGATGGGGCAGGGAATCACTATAAAGAGCCCAGCCGTACTCCTATATATACACACCGGCATATATATATATGTATATATATTTTTTTAAAGGGACCAGATTTAACAACGTTTGAAAAAAAAAAACTCTCTTGGGAATATACTTTTCCAGTTGTGCTTATTTCATTTATAATTTTTTACACAAATGCTTGAACTCTTAAGAGCTTCATATTGCCCTCAATCCCAACATAGAAATCCTATTAATATCAATGGCAACTCCATGCACACATTGGGGAAATATATAGCCATAAATGTTTAAAATGTACTCTGTAACTCAAAAACATTTCGGCTGGTTACTAATCCCAAAATGGGAACTAAATTTAGTGCAAGTTTGACAATAGCAGAAATCAGGCATCATTAAAAGAAAATAATAATGTAAAAAAATCCTATAAATGAAATTATGTTAAAGGATTAAGGAGGATAAATATTTTTGGAATAAATTCAAAAGGAAACTGCCATTAATTAAAAAAAAAAAAAGAAATATGGATAGGGTATCACCAAGTTTAAGCTTAGTAATAACTTTTATCACTGCTGATCTCAATCATATTTCAACTGGAAACTTAAACATGAATGATACTATGCCTCTTATGAATCCACTCTGTTATCTTCTGAATTCATCATAATTCCCTTAAAATGTAATTTAATTACAGTATTGAAAGCTGCATACACAGAAAAGTCATATGCTCTTAAAATAAAATATATTACAGTAAACATACACAATAAAATAAATGGGGGAAAAGCTAAAGAGGCTTATTTAGTTAATAAGAATGAAAAAACTGCTTGGATTTACATATGGTGATACTGTATATTAATATGGGCTAAGGAAATATGGTACATTCATAGCTGGCACAATATGGCCAGCACATTAATGGGCCGTATTTTTCTCTTTGCTACAATGGTGCAAAGCCACTGGCACCACTGTTTCCAAATAAAATGTCCCAGAAGTGGTAACTTTCAGTGACAAGCAGGAATGCAGTTGATTCCTTTCTAGATAAAGGATATCTCACTGAAGTTTAGCCTATCCAGCTCCTCAGCCCTCCCTCTGAGTTACGGAGAAGGACATGGATCATGTTAAACATGAACGTGAATCCTCAGTCACTCAGTCTTGTTGAACAACCCAAGTGAAAGAAGTGGGATAGAAAGATCTGAATCTTGAAGTATACCCTTTTAGGAGGACTTTGTGTAAGGAAACATTGGCAAGACAACCATAAAACTGTAACCATAAAATTTAGCAAACCGTATTAGTAAGTCATGCATAAGAATAGCCACACTGGATCAGACCAATGGTTCATCCAGCCCAGTATCTTCTTGCTAACAGTGGCCAGTGCCAGAGGCTTCAGAGGGAGTGAACAGAACAGTGCAATTTATTGAGTGATCCATCCCGTCATACAGTGCCCACTACTAGCAGTCAGACATTTAGGGAAAACCCAGAGCAACAAGTTTCACAAGTTGATTGTGCGTTGTATGAAGAAGTACTTCCTTATGTTTGTTTTAAACCTGCTGCCTATTCATTTCATTGGGTGGCCCCCAGTTTGGATGTTATGGGAAGGAGTAATTAACACTTCCCTATTCCCTTTCCCCACTCCATTCATGATTTTATAAACCTTTATCATATTTCCCCTTAGTTGTCTCTTTTCCAAGATGAAAAGTCCCAGTCTTTTTAATCTGTCCTCAAATGGAAGCTGTTCCATAGTCTTAATAATTTTTGTTGCATTTCTCTGTACTTTTTCCAATTCTAATCTATCTTTTTCAAGATGGGACAATCAGAACTGCACACAGTGTTCAAGTTGTTGGGCATACCATGGATCTATATGGTGATATTATGATATTTTCTGTCTTATTATCTATCCCTTTCTTAATGGGTCGACAAATTCGGTTAGCTTTTTTGACTGCTGCTACACCTTGAGTGGATGTTTTCAGAGAACTATCCATAATGACCCCAAGTTCTCTTTCTTGACTGGTAACAGCTAATTTAGACTCCATATTGTATTTATAGTTGGAATTATGTTTTCCAATGTGAATTACTTTGCATTTATCAACATTAGATTTCATCTGCTATTTTCTTGCCCATTTTTGTGAGATCCCTTTGTAACTCTTCACAATCAGGTTTGGACTTAACTATCCTGAGTAATTTTGTATTGTTTGCAAACTTTGCCACCTCACTGTTTATCCTTTCTTCAGATTATTTATGAATATGTTGAACAGCACTGGTCCCAGTACAGTTCGTTGGAGGACACCACTATTTACTTCTCTCCACTGTGAGAGGGAGGGATCTTGTCAAAGGCTTTCTGAAACTCCAAGTACACTTTATCGACTGGATCACCCTTGTCCACATGTTTGTTGACCCCCCTCAAAGAATTGTAGCAGATTGGTGAGGCATGATTTCCTTTTACAAAAGCCATGTTGATTCTTCCCCAACATTTTCTTCCCTGATATAAAAGGGTGTCATAAGGAGGAGGGAGAAAACTTGTTCACCTTAGCCTCTAAGGATAGAACCAGAAGCAATGGGTTTAAACTGCAGCAAGGGAGGTCTAGGTTGGACATTAGGAAAAAGTTCCTAACTGTCAGGGTGGTTAAACACTGGAATAAATTGCCTAGGGAGGTTGTGGAATCTCCATCTCTGGAGATATTTAAGAGTAGGTTAGATAAATGTCTGTCAGGGATGGTCTAAACAGTATTTGGTCCTGCCATGCGGGCAGGGGACTGGACTCGATGACCTCTCGAGGTCCCTGCCAGTCCTAGAATCTATGAATCTATGAATATCATGTTCATCTATATGTCTGCTAATTCTGTTCTTTACTATAGTTTCAACCAATTTTCAGACAAATCACAGACAATATGTAACTCTCTAATCTGTAAGAGGTGCATAAAGTGTTGATGCTAAAGAAGCCAGCAGTCTAGCAATTGTTACCTTGACCCTATAATTAGATGTTAGGCCATTGCCTACACATTTCAATATGTTAAAGGACAATGAGTAGACACCTAGAGATTTGCATTCTGAAATGATACTTACAGAGGAACCATTGGGAAAAGAAAAGGGCTTGGTGACTGGGGGCTTGAATGAGGAGGCTTGTCCATTAGCGCTGTTCCTGAATCCTGTCTGATCTCTGTGTTTTCTTCCCTGATATTTATTAATTTCCAAGTACTTAGTAGCATTTCTGAAATTGAAAAACATTGTTACAGAGTATAGAAAAGTGAAGCCAGAAAACTTCTACACAGTGGGTACAAAGTGAGAGTGGCACGCATCAATGAATTAAATCTTGACCAAGAAAATCAAATACACGGGGAATCATCCATCTGTACAGGTTTGAAATAAGATCACTTCAAACTTATATGTGAATTGATGCTGCCCTTTAATGTGCCACTAAACAATTCATAAAGTTCATGGCTGGAGTTGACCTCTGTTACTGTACTCCTTCTTGCCAGTTCTTCCAAGAAAAAGCTGCATATGATGCTGTACGTAGAAGAGCAGGTCTTTATTTAAAGCAAGCTGATGGTTATCATGATCAGAACACCACAGATGTACTGACTATGAGTCAAAGAATGAATTACATGTTGATCATTGGAGACTAGGTGTAATGGAGAGAGGCTCCTCTGCTGCCTTTGTCCCAGAAACTGCATGGGCTCCAGTGGTTGTGCCTTCACCGTACCCATTTATTTTAAGTTCTAGCCACCATTTCCACAATAAACCCCATGCAACAGTCTATGCAACACCATGCTTTTTGGCCCTCTCCCCAGGACTTGAGGGGGATAGAGGTCACCCTCCCTTGAAGTCTCCATGTAACTGGGCTCAACTAGCCTTAAACCTTTCTCTCCACTCCTGGGACTTCCTTTACACCTCTTTATCAGCTTTGGGCGGATGGGGTAAATGACTCCTTATCCCATTCTTCCAGCCAGCTCGATTATTTAATTACGCCCATCAGCTTTCCCAAGGGGAACTAATTAACATCTAAGTGATCAGAGTGCAGGCTCATCTATTCATCCCCTGCACTCCGTCACACTAGGATATCTTTCAGACTTCCAGTTCTGGTATAACCAGATTCTGCATACTAATCTTTTTACACTTGCTGATGAATGACTTCTTGCATAATAACTGTGGTACAAACATGTGTCAGGGTTGGCATATAACAGTGGTACATATTTATCAATTTTGTGAACCCCAGGAAATTCAGGGACAATTTCAGAAGAAACTTTAGCTATACCAGTGGGTTCCAAGTTATTAGAACTCTATAATGTTCAGCTATTATGGTGGTGAGGGCTATAGGGGTATATCTAAAGAGATAATTAAAGAAGCTTCTAAAACATCAGCATCGGCCTATGCATATTGTTGAGCATAATATTAGAGAAGGGGGTGTTATCCTCACTTTCACTAACTGGAATACTTTATGCTAATTTAGTGAATAAATGTCACCAATTTCAATTATTCATATGATGTAGATATTTGCCATGAGCTGCCACTTACCCAGCTTAGTATCTGCAACTCTGACTGGGAAAAACTGAAAGTGAGTTTGAAACCAAAGGAGACAGCTAGACACCCCAGAGTTATACAAAACCTAGCTTCTAATGTTCCTTTCCACTCCAGAAAGAATGAGCTATTTCAAAGGCACATATGGGGTATATAATATATCAGTCACATTGTTTGATCCATTTGTCAAGGGCACTGGACTTATACATCACGCAGACAAGAATCACTAAAGGAATATTCTCTTAAACAAAGTGCTGGAGACCATGGCATCATCTGCATTTCTAAATATCACTTTTCACATCCCTTCTTTCCTTGAGTTTCCACATCAGCTACATCTCATGAAACAAAACATTTTCTTGGGACTGAAAAATTAAATAGTAACAGACTTGCTGACATCACTAGGATCACCAGCAGGTTCTCTGAAAATAGTTAAATGTGAACTATTTCTGAATGCTAACAAGCATGTGGGTAGCTTGGACCTTTTCTTAGCTCTTCTGTGGGAGGTAGGATTTCTATATCAGTCAAGGAATATTTCTGTTTTAACATATGTACAGGGCAAGCTCTTCACTGTAGAAAGAATTGAAGTTACCAGTGGCCATTAGGTATGTATAAAATATCTTACTTGACAAAACAGTGAAGAGCGCATAATATACATGTGTAGTGAGTCGGTGTGGCTCCCCTCCTGCCCAGAAGAGGGAGCCCACGTGCAGGCACCAGAGTGGGTGGGACCACCACCCCCTGTCCCCGCCCCCCGGAAGTCAAGGGGCGGGACAGGAAGTATAAAGGCCGGCCGCCAGAGCTCAGTCGGCGGCCAGCCACCACAGGGAGCAGACGTGCGGCCGGGAGCTCCCGGCCAGGAGACCGTCGAAGACCCTAGCTGGCCTGAGCTACCCCGGGCCCGCTACGAGGAGGAGCCGCCGGAGCCCGTTCACGCCCGCCACTGGGAGAACCCCTGGGAACCGAACCCCACTAACCCTGAGGGTGAGACTGGACCTGAACCCCTTCGCCCCTGCTGCTATCCAGAGGAGCCGCCTGAGGACCATTGGCCGGACTTCCCGGCAGAGCTACCAGACTTGCCGCCGAGCCCGGGCAGAGAGGAACCCATGCAGGTGGACTGGCCCGATCCCGGCGCAACGACCGAGGTAGGCTTTGAGGGGGATCACGGAAGTAGCCCGGGGGTAGCCGACCCCGGTCCGGCTGCAACTGAGTGTGAGCCTATGTCAGTGTGTTGCGGTCTGGATACCCCACTGACCAGCAGCGGCAGCAACCGCTGTTAGGGCCCCGGGCTGGAACGCAGTGGAGTGGGTGGGCCTGCGTTCCCCCCTGCCACCCTCCGCACGGGTGGCAGGCTTCCCCCTCACCCAACGCTCGGCTACAGAAAGCCTGGGCTTTGAACTATTTGCTCGCTCAGCCCCTGCAACAAGGGCCTGAGCCTAACTGTGTTTGCCCCGCCCTGATCCAGGGCCTGGGCTTTGAACTATTGGCTCGCTCAGCCCCTGCCACAAGGACCTGAGCCTAACGGTGTTTGCCCCGCCCTGATCCAGGGCCTGGGCTTTGAACTATTGGCTCGCTCAGCCCCTGCCACAAGGACCTGAGTTAACTGTGTTTGCCCCGCCCTGATCCAGGGCCTGGGCTTTGAACTATTTGCCCGCTCAGCCCCAGCAAGCAAGGGTCTGAGCTAACTGTGTTCGCCCCGCCCTGATCCAGGGCCTGGGCTCCTGAGCTTTAACTGTGGTTGCTCCGACTCTGCACCAAAGAGTCGGAGTTTCGGGACTAACTGACTGCTTATACCCACAGTAGTGAGTCGGTGTGGCTCCCCTCCTGCCCGGAAGGGTCGAGCCCCGGCTAGGACCTACTACAACATGATACTCAGTTGTTTTGCTGCACCCTGTTTAGTGCATTCCAGTGTTGAATGAGTCATTTTTCAAAAGATGGATCCAGAAACCTTCCAGATTACATTTCTGCTCCTGTAATTTACCCTGTGAAGAACAGGACTGGCCACATTATCAATGAGGACAGCTAAATTTAAATTCAGTAGATCAGCTGCTCTCTTTCTAATCTCTCCTCATCAAAACATTGGCCCCTGGATGTATACCTAGTACAATATATAGAAGGTGACACATTTGTGCCAGGTAGTCATAGCTATATATGCGCCATTGATACTCAAGTCATAGAGAAAAGTACAATCTACTCTGACTGATTCAAGGTGGATTAAGAGTTGGATTCATTGGAAAGATAGTCACTGCACAGCACAGTTAAAAAGAATCTCATCTTTTTCTTCTTCTCATTAATTTGATTTTATCTCATGTTTTTCTTCTTTTTCCCTTCGTTGGTACTGAAGGAGTAGCATGGCAGTAATACTGATAGTGATAACATTGAATGAGGCAAAATATATTTCAAGCCTCTGTATTTTGAGGATGATTCCAAAAACTCAACCTGGTCTTGTTTGGATACCAGGCAGGTCAAACAACATATGTCAACCAGATACTTAAGGCAACACCCTGACTCATATTGACTAACACCTTTTTCCACATGCTGTCCCCATTAAAGTGAATGAAGTAAGGTATTACTTGATGAGCTTAAGAGTATCACAATCCAATCCTAAATAACACTTTGTTCTCATTAAAGTGCCTCCATCAAAGGATCTGAAAGCAACTTTCAGCCCATCATTAGTTTAGGCCTGGTCTATTCCCAGTTTTTGTATCACTATAAATATGTTGCTTAGGGCTGTGATTTTGTACTGATATAGTTTTTTTACCAGCACAATCTCTAGGGTGGATACAGTTATATCAGTATACATGTGCTCATACCAGTATGTTTATTCCCCTTCCCATACAAGAATAAGCTTACCAGTATAAGTACTTTTGTAACTGTGCCAACACTGGGGGGGGGGGGGGGGGGGGGAGGGGGGATTGTACTGTTTAAATATCCTTCTATACTTTTGTGTGAAGACAAGACCTTCACCTCACAAAACCCCTCTGAAGCAAGTCATAGTCATAGATGTTATGTTGGATGGTATACACATAGAGAAGTTAGATAAAACCATCAGTAGTCTTGCTGAAAGGATGCAGAGTAATGCAACTTAATAATAATATATGGAGATATACCTATCTCATAGAGCTGGAAGGGACCCCGAAAGGTCATCGAGTCCAGCCCCCTGCCTTCACTAGCAGGACCAATTTTGCCCCAGTTAGCATGCCAGAGTCTCGTTCATTATCAGAATTAACCAGACAAATTGCTCCACCAACTAAGAATGGCCATGCACCACCACCCACATTTCTTAGAATTCAGAACATGTAAATAGAAACAGACAAAGCAGGCTGCTCCCTAAAACAGAGAGGAACAACTTACTCACCTTACTCTAGGCCATCAAATTTTCTGCTGGTAGACTCAGCTCACACATACTTCCCTACAGAGCCCCCTAGCCTAAAAGCAGGACCGGGAAATACCCCCACTCTGAAAGTGATGACTTGCAATTCCAACATAGTCCTCAATACAGCACAATAGAATCATAATCTATAACGCCAGATGGGACCACCAGATAATATAGTCTGATCTCCTACATATCACAGGCCACTAAACAAAACTCAACCACCTCCACACCAAACCCAACAACCAGAATTACACCAAAGTATTACAGCCCTTAGGATACTAGACTATTTAAGTATTTGTAACAGATGGCAATTTCCTGCACTATCCTGAATAAACTTTATTGATTTAAGTTAAACCTTATTAAATTAGTCTTAACACCTTTGAGCTTCTGTGACGGGGCATACAAATCCCACACTGGGCTCTCGGGAGTTAAAGGACAATACTGCATGCAATAGCCCTGTCCCACAGGTCTGCAGATCAATCTTAAAAGAGAGCAACTCAGCCCAGAAGGGGGAGGAAGGCAGCCGTACACTGAGGGCTCTCGAAAAAGGGTGCTGAAGAAGCTGCCCTGTGAGGAAGAAGACTACTTGCTAAGCCCGGTTCGGGCTGAAGGATTAGTTGTTGTTTTTTTTCTTTTTCTATCTTATATTGGACATAGAGATATTGGGGGAGAGAGATGGTAGGAAGTGACCCAGGAAGTCAGCTCCGGGGACATTCTACTAGGGTCCTGGGTTGGAGTCCTGTGGAGTAGGAGGGCCCAGGTTCCCCTGCCAACTGCCCTTGTCGCAGGAGAGCCAAAAGCCTCATTTCACCCCGGCCCCCCTGCTAGTAAGGGAAGGGTAAGGACGCTGAAAACCCCAAGGTGAAGATAAGCCACATACAAGGGTTAGGAACTGGACTGAAGGTCCTTCCTGATGGGAGTTGTGAGACCACAAACTGGATCCACTAAGGCCCTCTGAGGACTCTGTTACAGGTCCATTGTATTGAAAATGCCATTGTTCATGTGTTATTGTAGGATTGCATGTATCTTTTCTAGGGAATTGCCTTATGTAAATGTCAGGAACTTCAAAGAACTCTTTGGGACACTATGTGTGAAGTGAGTTTTCTAGGTTGTATTTGGGAGGCATCTTGAAGATATGCCCTAGGAAGAAAAAACTATTGTCTCCTGATTATTTACTCCTGGAAATTCCAGATCAAAGATCCCTGACCTGTACAAAGGGTGGACTAAACTTTTTATGAGGGGGATAGTTCTTAGCTGAGGCGGTTATGAACATGTTACCGTAGAAGAGACCCCTTTGTGGGGTTTTGAAGGACTTCTCCTGCCAGCACCCGTGTTTGAGCTGGGTGGGTGATCTCTGGTAACGTGTGTAGATTCTTTTATTAGTTTTAATATCTGTTCTCTGTAGAGCTTTTACCCAAAGAATAAATAAGCTTGCATAGAAAGAACTATGTGATGGCTTAACTGTGGGCAGTTACACACTGTTGCCAGTCTCTGAAGAGAAAGCAAGCAGGTCTGTCCTTTGGTGGGAATAACACAGGGTAGGCAGGTAGTTCAGCCTGGGAATACCCTGGTTAGGAGGGAGGGAGACATGGGTTTCCACCCAAAAAAATGCAACTGCTAGGGAGTTGGAGGCCTGAGAGTGGGTGGCCTCACTGAACCACTGAGGGGAAGTACAGGGGCGGTGGCCTTGAACTGTGACCGTATTATCATCTCCATTTAACCAGTAGCAGAGTTTGATTGAGTTCCTTGGTTTTGCTTTATTGCTCTTTTGGGGTGAAACACAGCTTTTTGTAAAATTTCAATTATTTGACACATAGTTAAAGTTAGCAGCACAAATGGTGACATTTTGCACCGGAATTTCCTCAACCCTCTCTCTCCTCTACACCAAGGGCATGTCTACACTGGAGTTTTTACCTCCAGATAATTGGTTGCCAATTAATTTAAGCCAGGGGTTCTCAACCTTTTTCTTTCTGAGCCTCCTTACCCCCCTCTCCCAACCTGCTATAGACACTCGATGGCCCACCTGTGCCACAACAACTGTTTTTCTCCATATAAAAGCCAGGGCCGGCATTAAGGGGTAGGAAGCAGGGCAATAGCCCAGGGCCCCAGCCACAGAGGGAACTGTGAAGCTAAGTTGCTCAGGCTTCAGCTTCAGCCCTAGGCGTTGAGGCTTGGGGCCCCGGGCTGTGAGTCTAATGCCAGCCATGCTTGGCAGACCCCCTGAAACCTGCTCACGGCCCCCCAGGGGGTTCCAGACCCCTGGCTGAGAACCACTAATTTAAGAGACTTATTTGTAAAGGTTAGTCTTGACACTCTTCACTCTTTTGTTCTCTGAATGAATGTTTGTGATTTACCCTTGGGATCAGCCTAGGGTAAACTACAAATGTCTGTAGTCCGGAACTAACTAGTCCATACTAGTTTTTACAAATGTGATAGCTACCACAAATTAATGGCAATCAACTAAGAATTAGGTTAAAAAATCTCTAGTGACAACAAGCACCAACTTGATGAACTGTGTGAGGTGCGGGCTCAGAGAAAATGTAAAATAATATCATGTAAAATACTCTCAAGGCGATCTCAAGACTCCTAGGAATGTGTTCCTTAACTATCACATCCCATTTTGTTTTTCTGGAGATGCCAAATTTTATGGTGGGCTAGCAAGTACCCTGTTGAATCCCCACTGTTAGTGGCCTGTCCTGGGCAGAATTGGAGGGGTAGCCGTGTTAGTCTGAATCTGTAAAAAGCAACAGAGGGTCCTGTGGCATCTTTAAGACTAACAGAAGTATTGGGAGCATAAACAGAAGTATTGGGAGCATAAGCTTTCGTGGGTAAGAACCTCACTTCTTCATCTTGCATCTGAAGAAGTGAGGTTCTTACCCACGAAAGCTTATGCCCCCAATACTTCTGTTAGTCTTAAAGGTGCCACAGGACCCTCTGTTGCTCTGGGCAGAATTGTAATCTGATGCACTTCAGTTTCTAGCAGCCATTGAATCAGAGGGGTAGCTGTGTTAGTCTGTATCCACAAAAACAACGAGGAGTCCTGGTGGCACCTTAAAGACTAACAGATTTATTTGGGCATAAGCTTTCCTGGGTAAAAAACCCACTGTTTTTATTGAATACCCAGTTTGCGTGGAGCATTTGCCAAGTTTCTTAAAATATTTTGTGTGTGTCAGTGTGTGCATTTCATTCACATAGTTGTATAGTAAGACAAGGTATACAGTTCACGGGTGCAGACCTGCCTGTTATATTAGCAAAACATGAAAATAGTTGAAAATTGCTATATTTTTCTTCCAGTTTCTTCAGTCTTCAAGGTGGGTTTTTTTTTTTTTTTTTTTTTTTTTTTTTTTGGTATTTGTTTGTTTTTAACATATTTCTAATCAGGAAGATACCTATTTGAGTCTGAAAAAGCTTTTAGCAGCCTAGTCTGCAAAGTTAACCTGCAATTATTGAACTATTTCTAACTAGTTCCATGATTAGGACATTTAAAAGAAGGGAATATCAAGGGGGAAAAAAAATCAAGAAAGCTATTCCCTTACCCATGTTTATTTGAATGGGTGCTTTGATTTGAGTGCAAATATTTTAAGGGGCAATCTGCCAGGCTGTTATGCAAATAATTTATCTGCACATGGTTAGGCGATGGTCTTCATTATGCCACATTAATTACTCACTTCTTTTATGGTACACCTGCAACATATCTAATTCATATTTAAGTACCACTTACATAGCAAAATGGGCCAAATATTGCAGGTTTACAAAAGTCTGGGCACTTTGCTTTAGGATTCACCTAACGCCAGTATTTTTATGTGATCTTCACCAATTCCTTATTTTTATGGCTACACCCAGCAAGCAGGCGGTGTGCAATTTTTCCCATATAGTACCACAAGCATATCTTAACCCTGACCTATATGGAGCATATCAGAACAATGGTGGGTATTTCTAACATTGTAAGAAACTGCTCCCTGAAAGTGGCTGTCACAGCATGTTGTTTTGCTATATTTACAGGCACACAGGTATTTGGAGAACCCCAAGGTATCTGTAAGTAATTGGCATTACGATTCCAACCCATCTCTAGCTACAAATTAATTATCTATATAGTTTTTGTTAACAAACTAATTCTCTTACTGGAAAATTTTATCTTTAGTTTATTGAATGAAGTGGAAATAAAAAAGAAACGTAACACTTTGGTTCCCAAAGTAACTAAGATTTTTGGTTTGGAGGGAAAAGGCAAACGAGTTAAGATATATCTTATTGAGCTATATCATTGATGGCTTAAGACCACTCACCTAATCCACATCTGTCAGAAGAATCTATGCATTCAGTGAGTAGTTTATAGTGAGATGGGTGCAGTAGTGAATAAAGAGGACAGTAACGAGAGTCTGACACTTGAAAGGTTTTTGACAGCTTATGGCCGATTGCTGACAGTTTTTAGAATAGCCTTATCAGCCTCTACTTATCTTATCAGAATGAAAAGGGCTCTTTGAAAATTAAAGTATCTGAAAAGGGATATTCTGTATTTTGAGTTTTTGATAGTTTGCAGCAAAATGCCCATTCTCAAAAATCAGATTACAAAAACTACTTATAATTTAAAATACATTTTTATTCTCTGTGCGTAATAGGGACTCTCAGATTCCAGTGTTATATGAGTGTAGTGTTGTTGATATTATTGAAGCTTATACTTATATAAAATCAGAATCAAGTATTTATTTAACACAAGGAGTTTTGTACATGCAAAGAAAAACACAAACATTTTTTTAACCTCCTTTTTTTGTTCCTTTGTTAATATCTTGCTCTGCTAGGTTTACAAATCCTAAATAAATAGAAATTAGTGCTCCTTACTTTGCAGTCCATTTGCTTTAGATGTTTGCCTTGAGGGACATTTGTGTATTCTACTAATGGCTGCAGCAGAGTGCTGTCTCATTTTCATTCTGGCAAAAAAAGGCCGTTTCCATGGTTACAGTTTCATTTGCTAGAGAGAAACTGATGGCTGTTAGTGATCCCATCATAAGCAACTTCTGTCAGATTTCTTATCAAGTAGACATATTTTGACAAAGTGAAAGATAACACCATAATAAGAGAACTAAGTTGCTACTCTATGTAATGAACCATTTAGCATTAAATGAAATGTGAAACCACATTTTTAGGACTGAAGGTGGAGAGAAAAAATAATAGTTATAATTTACAAAAATAAAAATATTCAATACTGGAATAATGATAGGCTGTTTGCTTTCTGTTGCCAAGGTAAATCTAGTAACATAGCATTGATTTATATTTTAGGGTCACATGCAAACCTTCAACCATCATGTATTTCACAGAAAGCTTGCATGGAGTTATAATGACTTGTAGGTTTTTCTGTGTTAGCCCATTTAGCTTGGTTTGGCCCAAGGCTAAGCTGGGGGCTAAATGCATGTATGTTAGGTCAAAAAAACAAGATAAAAGACCTAATACAGCATTTTGCCCCCAACAAATTATATATTATTCTTGTTAAAAAGAAATGTTCCAGTCTTAGTACAGAAGAACAGGACTGATTAAGCTCTTTGTTCTTATGAGCAGTGAGTTAATTCCAGACGCTAGTCCATATGGAAGGACTTGCCCCAAAATATCATACTTGGGATAAAGCTGAGGCATTTACCGGTGTCCTAAGTAATTTGCAGTCTGAATTCACCTATGGTTTTCAAAGGACTGAGGAGGTAATATAGTTCTTAATGTGTTGGGACTGGCAGGGTGCTGAACTGGAGCATTCTAGAATGTTTCACCTGATCTCCAGTGTTACTGGGTTCACATTCTACTTACTCCAGGAAAGTCTAAAACAAAGAAGAAAGAAAGAAGAGGGATAAAACCAGTGAAAAGGTAGAGTGAAAACTGGAGCATCATGAAAAACAAATACAGAGAGACTGTGCAGGAGTGAAGTGATCAGGGAGGAAACAAAAAAAATTATGTAAAATTAAATACAGCATATGTATTCTACATAGGATGTCATTAGAACTAGCCTAATTTTTGTAGGCGGTACTAGTCCTGATGTATAATAGAGGCTGTTTGTTCTTTAGATTAAAACATATATATTTAAAAATTAATATCCCTCAAAAATCATGGACATGATTCTCCATTGCCCTCATCCTTGTGTAGCCAGTTACAACAGCAAAGTGTAAAATGCTACAAAACCCGTATGGTAGGGCCCCAGTCTCATTTACATAAAAGCCCCTTTATGCAGTTCTGCCTGTGTATTGGGGACTTAAAGTGTGTGTAACTGTAGTTTAAATCTGCTTTAGGATTCTTTTATACTTCTAGAGTGGTGTAAAGGGTCCTTTGCATAACTGAGAGTCAACCCAGGGCTGCCCTGAGGATTCAGGGGGCCTGGGGCAAAGCAATTTTGGGGGTCCCTTCTATAAAAAAAGTTGCAATACTATAGAATACTATATTCTCGTAGGGGCCACTGAGGTGCCCGGGGCCTGGGGCAAATTGCCCCACTTGCCCCACCCCACCCCCTCTGGGCGGCCCTGAGTCAACCAGATATTTGTTATTCACTTAGCAGGAAGGTAGAAGACTATGATTGGTGCAGGACGATGAAGAATCAGGGCTATGGATTTAGATTAATCTATGAATTTGAATTAGTTTTGCAAATTCCGAAAGCCCAAGAATGTATTTGTGAGATTCAAGACCACTTGATTTGTAAGGTTTGCCTTTCATTGTATATTACAAACACTGTATTGTCAATTGTAGGCTCTTCAGGGAAGGCTTTGGCTACCCTGATTTGTGCCAGACTTTGCCAGGAAGTTGCCTGAGTGTGCCTTATGAGTGTGCCATATCTACTATGACTATCTACAAAGTCAAATCTGAGGCCTGGGCACTGAGAATCATTGAATGTCACTAGGTTCCAATCAGAATATGACAAAGGTAGTTAATGTCTCTGGTTTTGAGCCTGCATCAAGATCTGCCAATGCAGACCTCTGTGCCAATGTAGATTCCCAGTAGCATTTCACATGGATATAGGGGTCCTTGCTAATAGATCCTGATGAAAGATAGGGGTTCAAATTATCAAATGAAATCTTATTATCATGCTAGTCTTTCAGAGTAAGGTCCTGATCCTTAATTCCTTGCACACACAAAGCTCCCACTGAAATGAAAGAATCTAGGATTGGACCCTCTGCAATCATTGTTACAGATAAACCTGAACCTCTTAAACATAAAGGATGCAATCTTCAAAAGCATTCAGTGTTGGCCTACATTTGGTCCCATTGAAGTAAACAGTAAAACTCTCACTGATTTCAATGGGAGAAGAGTTAAGCCAATGCTGACTGATTTTAAAAATCCTACCCCGTATTGTTTCCAAAGCATTTGAAAGGCACTGAAGTAATCTGTACCTTTCAAATGGTATTTCTAACACATATATAACAACATCTGTGACACAGAGATTGTTTGGGTAGCACGTGATTGAATTCTAAGGCCTGGTCTACACTAGCAGGGAGTGGGGGGGGGGGGGGATAGATCTAAGATAGGCAACTTCAGCTACGAGAATAGCATAGCTGAAGTCGATGTATCTTAGATCGACTTAGAATCACTTACTTCGCATCCTCGCGGTGCAGGATCGACGGCCACCACTCCGCCGTTGACTCCGCTTCTGCCTCTCACCGTGGTGGAGTTCCGGAGTCGACGGCAGAGCGATCATGGATCGAGTTATCGTGTCTACACTAGACACAATAAATCGATCCCCGATAGATAGATCACTACCCGCCAATCCAGTGGGTAGTGTAGACGGACTCTAAGAGTAGTAATACTATGTTTGTAGAGCTGTGGGAACTTTAATATCTGTGTTTGCATTGCACCTGTGCTTTGACAAGGCCTAGAAATATATGTATATGTATACACACACACACCAAGTTAGCACAACTAATGTAGAAAGGACTACCCTAAACACACACACACACACAGATTCACACACATGAGCACACACACACACTGATAGTAAGACCACAAGATTTTGAAAGTTCTTATTTCCTTTAACTTCTCTTAGGCCTTGGCTACACTTACCAGCTAGTTCGACGGCTGGAAATCGAAGTTCTGGGTTCGACTTATCGCGTCTAGTCTGGACGCGATAAGTCGAACCCGGAAGTGCTTGCCGTCGACTGCGGTACTCCAGCTCGGCGAGAGGAGTACCGCGGAGTCGACGGGGGAGCCTGCCTGCCGCGTGTGGACCAAGGTAAGTTCGAACTAAGGTACTTCGACTTCAGCTACGTTATTCACGTAGCTGAAGTTGCGTACCTTAGTTCGAATTGGGGGGGGTAGTGTAGACCAAGCCTCAGTTACAGAGTTCAGATATTTTTTGTGCAGATACCATAGTGAGGAACACAGCATAGACAGCACTTGTCCTTCTCTTATCCCATTACCCAAAAGGTTGATATTTCACTTGATCCATACAAGAGTACAAATAGTTGTATTTCAGAAAGAGTGACCCTGATTACTATAATATATTACTCCAAAAAAGGGAGCTTAACATTAGCTTTCTGGGTTGGGATTTTCAAATACCTCAGTGACTCTGGAGCACAAGTCCCATTGAAGGTCAGTTCTTATTTAGGTGCCTAAATAAGTGGACAGATTGCAAACAGTGCTGATTTATCAACAGCTCCCTTGAAGTTCATGGGAGGTACTGAGTGCTCAGCACTTTTGAAAAACCAGACCTTTTATACAGGTGCCCTAACTACTGCACTCCCAGTGACTTTCATTGAGAGCTGGGCACCTAATTACCTTTAGCCTCTTTGAAAATCCCAGTCCAGAAACCTCACTTTAGGTACCCATTTTATAAAATCTTGACCTCCTTTTACATATTCTTTCAATGCATCCAAGATACCATTCCATTTCCTGGTGTGAAAGCTGTGCTCTGGACAAACTTACAACAATTGAAACTAGCAAACTCATATTGTTATCCAATATAACAAACAATAGACTATTGTTCATTCTATCCTAGCTAGATCACTAACCACCTTCTTACCCCTGCTCCTAACAGGAAATAGGAAAGCTCTCCTCTCAAGCTGCCCCCTGCACAAATATGTAGCAGAAAAGATGGGCCCTGCAGTGTAACCTGAATGTTAATAGTTCCTGCCTCTGGCAGATGAAAGGGAGAAGCAAATTCCAGAACTGAGAGGCTTCCATAGAGTGGCTCCCTCATATTTATATGTTAGCAAGTAAGCTCCAGCTTGAGTGCTTTCATTGATTACACTATGGCAAAGTATGGCACAGGGAGAAGCGTGATCTCTCAGGTAATCAGGTCTCAGTCTATTTAGGACTTCAGAGGTTAAAATTAACATCTTGAAATCCCCCCGAAAAGTCACAGGGAGCCTGTACAGCTCCCAGAGAACTGATGTAATATGCCCCCAGAGTGATGTGCCAACTCAGCAAATGGGCTGCCACATTCTGCACCAGCTTCAGTTTCTGAGTGATTTCAGGACATAACATATATGACTGAGGTGATAAAGGCATGGATAAGTGTAGCAAAGTCCACATTGAAAAGAACTGTTTATAACACAGCTGGGTGGGAAATGGCTTTCCTGTTTCATGAGAACTTCAGAGATATCCAGTTTTTTAACCATACCAAATGGGGACAAAAAAATCATAATCTTTGAAATTGTAGCAAACTGATAAGCCAGAAAAAAAAATTAAGGATTGGGTCAAATGAAACATTTTGTTTTGATAATTTTGTAACATTCCATTTTGATCTTTTACATTATCTGAATTTCAAAACAAAGTTATTTGAAGCAAAAAACCAAAACTTCCTTTTGACAATTTAGAAACATTATTTTTTCCAAAAATCTTTCAAATCAGGAGATTCATCTAAGTCAACCCTTTCCCACAAACAGTTTTGGTTTTGACAAAATGACATTTTCCAACTAAAAAAAATTTCATCAGAAAACTCCCAACTGGTTCCAATTTATACTAAAACTGCCACCTAGCCTCTTCATATTTTTGCTCTTTTGATCACCAGTTCTAAGGACCTTGATTTTAAGACTTATCTGAAAGACTACCTACTGTAACACGGTGCCTTAAATATAATGCTGGGGCTTGAAGTTTTATTTTAATAATAACTCAGCAGGTGGAATGCCACTTACTGGATCACTAATATTCTTTCCCATATCAGCTGTTTTTCTCTGTAGAA